>NC_046619.1:20511914-20824157 GCF_900324465.2 Anabas testudineus
GACACAGATGATTATAACTTGTTGTTTAGTTTAACTGAAGATTTGTAGCTTTAACTCGTCTGTTTTAATACTGAAGAATGCTTGAACACAGACAGATCATTTACTTCTACTTTCCAGCTCAAGATAAAACCTCTCAGTGTAAGAGCTGCCTGTTCTTGCACATTAAAAAACTAAATATAGTATTGGTGGTTATGATTGTGGTTGTGTTGTGTGCTGCACAAGAATTCCAACATGCATGTTCAGCTGCATCTGTGCAAATAAAGTTCTTGGCTTCTGTGAGAGCTAGTTGAGAGGTACTAAAATTATTTTGTCAAACAACTGCTTCCCAAGTCCATAATGAACTTCTAGGCTACCTGCCACTCCAACTTGGTGAGTTGCAAACCCCGGCAGTCGGCTTTGCCCTTCTCCCAGCCAGAGCGCCAACACAGCGTGGTCGTGTTTGGCGTGGTGAAACTGGAATCCGTGAAAAGAGGCGGCGGCAGCGCATCGACTCAGAGAGATGGGCACTCGAAGCCACACTGCTACTTTCTGCTCTGCTTTCCACTGGACCAAAGAATCTGTCGAGTCAGAAATCAGATATTAACAAGTACCCACAACATTTTATCAGTTTTATCCATCGCAAACAGGAAATATGTGGAATGTAGGGTGTAATTGAAAGCTGGTTTTAAATTAGCCCCTTAATTAGACTAGAGAGAGACTGAATACTTTAAAAGATAAGAGAGAAAATAAAAAAACAACAGACTCAGTTTGAATAAGAATAAAATAGAATAGCCTTTATTGTCATTGTACATCATGTATACAATGACAATAAACAACCATCCTAAATAAAGAAGCTGTTAAATGTAATTAATTGTAGCCAATAATTTATGTTTTCAGTAATTTTAATACACATCCAAACCCTGATCACCTTATTTAATTTAACACTATTAACACAGTTTAGTTTAAACAGGTCTGTGTATTGTGCATTTCTAAGTTTGTCTGTTTGACAACAAACACACAGTAAACATATCGGTATTATAATGCAACTTCTTATTTAGGTACTGTGCTGAAATGATTGAATAATAGAAATTATACAACTGGATTCTAAGTTTTGATGGATTCATGCGTGCACATCAGAGGTGGATTCACAATAATACATCATGATTCATGATAAATCAATCATTTCTTTAGTTTAGCATGAATCTTCTGAATCTGCAGTTGAAGTATTATCGAACACTGATGGTGGAGTAAAAAGTGTAAAGTGATGTTTAATGGAAGCAGCTGTTCTTCAGTAGCCTGAGGTTTCTCTTCCACACCCTGGGTGCGTCTCAGTGACTCGGGATGACCTCTTATGGTGCAGCCACACTGGCTCCTATCCCACCTCACAGGTCACTGACCCACTGCTCAGGGGTTAAAGCAGGGTCACAGGAACCGGATTCTAAGGCAGCATACCTCGCAGTAATCTGCTGAACGCACTTTCGCTGATGTCCTCTGGTAGACCAGTGTCCGCCAGGTTCACCGTCACTCCCCCGAATCGGTCCTCGGTCCCCGTTAAACCCGTCCCGTCCTCCGTCCTGTGCAACTGGCAGCGAGCTGCTGTGCGTGACCACGCACGGACAGTTGTGCGTGCGGGAAAAGACGCGTGGCCACAAAACCTTCCTCTCAGCAGCGGTAACAGTTTGGAAAGTGAAGCACAGGTCGCCATGACGCGGCTCTCTCGTAAACAACCGGTTAACGGGAAAACTCCGTTTGCAGCCGGCTGCTGCAAACTTCCGGTAACGTAACACTCCGTCCTGGAAGTTGCGTAATACCGTAATGCTCTGATGAAACAACGATCTCAAGCAAGCTGACAAATGTAGATTAACAGCGTAAAACAAAGAGAAAACACAGCGTTTGGCTTATTAGATACACGACGAAGCGATTATTGCGGTTTAGTAATTGTTTATATGGTTTTACTGACATTAAATAACCTGTTTTTACTTCACGACAACAAAGAAAACCTTAAATTGTGCGATTTTTCTATAGAAATTGGCGTAACATTTTATCGATGAAAGATTGCTTCCAGGATGTTATAGGCAATAATTCAATAATACTAAACATCTAATTTCTTTGTTAACGAACATACTAAATAAATACACCGACATGTTTTTGAATGCATTAACAGCATTATTATAAAATATGACAACTTCCGGCACGACACTTCAGAACGCGAGGGTTTACGGTAAAGGGGGCGGGGTCAAATCTCAACCAGGAAGTTTACAACACCGCTCCGTGTTTACACATGTTAGCACTTTCACGTGGAGAAGATTTCCCCTGTTAACATGTCTTCAAAGAAGAATAAAGGCAAATCGAAAAAAGGGAGTGATGGAGATAGTTCTCTCGTGTTGAAGGAGGGATCCAGTGACTCCTCAAGTCTGCAAACATCTGGCCACGACGGGGGAAACAGCAAAAGTCCAAACGGCAACTCATTCACTGTCATTGATTTCATTGAGAAAGGTAAAAAGAAATGAGGCATGAATCTAAACGTTTTAACATTCATGACACAGAAATCACTTTCAGTGTGTGCAGATGTGTGGATTTCCCCCAGTGCCTGTTGCACTCGGTGCTGCTGCAGTTTTTATATCCCAAAGACCAACTTTGGAATATGTTTGCTTTATTTGCCTCATTCAGATTTGTTCAATTATGCACTGACCAGTACAGTGACCCATCAGTCAGACCCATATTAAAGCACCGTTGTGTTTTTAAACAGTTTCCCACAATCACAGCCTGCAAACCCTCGTTCATATCAGTTTACTTCAAGTTCTGAGATATTTGTTTGACAGTCTTACATGTTGAGGATGTTTAGGAAGCTCTACCCACAGATTGAATCATATTAAGATTCACTAACGTTCAGGACAGAGGACTGTGGAGGACCTTCCCACCCAAAAACCTTCTTGAAGTAGTTTGTGGTGGATTATATCCTGTTGTTGAAGTCTGCCTCTTTTCACCTTCACTGTCTTGAAACACTTAATTAGATTTTTATTCACAATTTAATGAAACCTACTAGGATTCATCCCCGTGTCTGCAGTGTGTCCTGTCACACAACTCTAAAGCAGAATAGTTTAACCTCTATTGCTTAACAGTTGCCCAAAGAGCTGCAGCCTTGATTTTCCAAACTATTGTACAAGATGAAAACATTCAAAGTAACAGTGCATTAACATTAGTGGTGATTTCTACGGTGCTGCAGTTATTTAATTTAACTAAAAACTGTACGTTAATATGGGAAATATTCACAGCAGGTATTAGACTGCACACCTGACTGTTTCTTTAGCACAAACAGAACGACACCATACATGTAAACAGGTCAGTTTTGTTCATAATTAGCTGTATTTAGTCACCTTACAGCACATTCCCATTATTCAAGGTTAGCATCAAAAGTTACCATTTGATTGCATTGACACAGGTTTGTAAAAGTTGAACAGTCGTTTTAGTTTTGGCTTGGTTTCCTGTCACAGCTGTGGAAAAGTTCAAACTTTGTTTACTTCAATGAAGGTTTGAAACATGTTTTTAACATTAACTGATTTCACATCATATTTTTCTCGCAGCTGATGACAAAACACCCAAAAGCTGCAGATTGACTTTAGCCCAACTCAGTCTGAATTCAATGAAGTCAGTCGGTGCAAGCATTGGGAGACCAGTTCTGCTCTCAAGTCGCACAGGACGTCAGGAGGTAACCTCTTCTCTCCTCTCCTCTTCTCTCCTCTCCTCCTCTCCTCTCCTCTCCTCTCCTCTCCTCTCCTCTCTCTCTCTCTCCTCTCCTCTTCTCTCCTCTTCTCTTCTCTTCTCTTCCTCCACTAACTAACATAACGATTGCGATCTGAATTAATTCACTCATCATACACCTGTTTACTCATCATACACCTGTTTTCTTCTGGGCTCCGTCAGGTGTGTCTCGGGTGGCCTGTGGCCTCCTTTCCCGGTGGTAAAGTTGGTCTTCAGAAATGTGCCCAAAACAACCTGAGAGTGAAGTCAGGCGATCAAGTGACGCTGCAATCTGTAACCGGCCCTGTGCTTCAGGCTGAAGAGGTGGTTTTATTTAACAGGTGAGGATAATTCGCTTCTCTTTATCACAGATAAGAGATAACACTTTATAGTAACCCACAGTATTTTTTCATTATTGCTGGATGCACTTTCTGTTTTAGTAACAAACTTTGTAACGTCAAACTTTTCTTATTATAACAAGATAAATTCATTATTTCCTACAAAATCATTCTAATACATATGAAAACATTTAGTTCTAAAACAAAACAAAACAAACCAAAGACCTGTTTACAGACTGGCTCTGTGGTATTAGTTCATCTTTATGTTGTTTTCAAATAAATGCTGCCACCTGCTGGTTCTCTTTGGGAACTACAGTATAATTGTCAGTAGTCAGTATACTGGATATCATCTACATTTAATTCAAGTTAATTAATTAAAAATAATTATCATATCATTCCTATTGTAGATGATTGAATGGTGTAAAGAGATATTTGTTCATATTTTTGAGGGACTCTCCTGGATGTATAGATTCCTTTATGTTATTATGATGTTATAAATTGATTAAAACATAACAATGTATTTAAAGTTTACTCAACACGCACTTGACTTGAATTCAGGTCAAAAGACAACACGCTTCAGACAGACGAGTTCAAGAACTTCTTCCTGAGATCTTTGGGTAAGTCACTGACAGTATGTCTCTATGTTGCTGCTTAATTTTACATTATACTGTTTTCTTGCAGCAAATACTTGTTTACTTTACTCCACTGTGCACAAAAGATACAAATAATTTCATTTTGGATTATTCTTCATTTACTCCTTTGTTACTGACCCGACCTGCTTCCTCCATCTGCAGTTTTTTTGAATTCTTATTATTTAATTTTAATCACTCCTTGTTTGCCTTGTGTCAGTCGGGAACATCGTTCTGCCAGGAAACGTCCTCTCGCTGAACTACTTTGGCCGATCGTGCAGTCTCAGGGTCGAGAGCGTGAGAGGGGAGGATGGCATCACCCTTGAGAGACCAGCTCCTCCCCCAGGACTGGGTCCTGACACAGAGGAGTCCTCTGTGATGAACTCCGTGCTGGACTCCACATCAACTGACCTCTCCCTGCAGCTCAGCTTACTCACTGTGGATGACGCCAATGCTGAGGAGTCACCAGGCACCCCTGGAGAGCCAGGTCCTGCAGTAAGCACCCCACGCCGGCCAATCCAGCTCCCCTCTCTCTCCTCTACCCCAGCTCCATGCAGCCCTTCCTACATCACCCAGAATCCTCCTGTGGGGTCAGTGGAGGATCCTGTCAGTCAGGAGAGCATGCTCAGCTCAGAGCAGGCGGGGAAAGAGCTCACAGCTCCACCTGGTGGCGTACTGAGTACTGACACCTTCTACTGCCTCTCCTGCTCCACTAAAGTCAGTTTCAGAGACAGAGCGGAGCAGGAGGATCCAGAGTCAGAAGCTAAAAGTTCAAAGGTCACATACAGCATGATTGGTGGGCTCAGCAGCCAGTTGGATGTCATCAGAGAGACCATCGAGCTTCCTCTGAAACACCCAGAGCTGTTCTCCAACTATGGTGAAAAAATACGAAAACTCAAAAACGTCTGTAAAGAATCAGTTTGAATATTATTTGTTCTTCAGTTGTTACAAGTAGTTTTCTGCGCAGGGATCCCACCTCCCCGAGGAGTGCTTCTGTATGGTCCCCCAGGCACGGGGAAGACTATGATTGGACGAGCCATTGCCAGTGAGGTCGGGGCTCACATGATAGTGATCAATGGCCCAGAGATCATGAGCAAGTATGACGACATCTGTCAAAAACCTCACAGCACAGTTTTCCCCATTATAATATAACATGTGAATGAATTCTACTTTGACAGTTTAACAGTTCTCACCATCATACAGCATGTTATCGGAAACCAAAGATGAAATAGTAGTTTTTAAATTAGTCTGTTTACATTTCTGCAGATTCTACGGAGAAACAGAAGCACGGTTGAGACAGATATTCACTGAAGCCTCTCAGAGGTAAACTCTGCCTCAATATCTTTTAATGTGTTTATTTAGGTTTTTTATATGTAGATGATGATGAGTTGTTTGGTTAAATTGTTTTTGTGAATTAAAAAACCTTCGCAGTGCACATGAAACCATCACATTAGCAGGACAAGACAAATATTTATGTGCTTAACGATGGTGTTGAACTCTGTTTGTTAGGCAACCTGCAATAATCTTCATTGATGAACTCGATGCTTTGTGCCCAAAACGAGATGGTGCTCAGAATGAGGTGGAGAAACGAGTGGTTGCTTCTCTCCTGACTCTGATGGACGGGATTGGTTCAGTAAGTGTCTCTACTCTTCTAATTAGTGTATTCTATCTCACAGAGGTTTGTTTTTTACAACACGATCTGTCCTCACAGCAGCTGCTTGTCTCGTCTTTATTTCATCAACTAACATCAGTTTGGTTAATGCAGACTTTTGACCTCTGAGTGTGACTTTGTGCATCACAGCGTGGCTCTGTCAGGATATGTCCTCAGTGAGAATGCAGATTGTCATGCAAAAACCATCTCTGCATGCTGGACACCCTTCAGACACTGTGAGTTGTATCTCAGGGGTGTCATTTGTCCACTGCACACTGTTTGAGAGTCTGATGAGAAAAAAGAAGACTGCCCCCACACACAGCGAATAGGAGCCTGGGAAAGAAATCACCTAATGTGGCCATGGCCTGCCAATTTACTATAACTTTATCAGCAAAGTACTACTCCATGTCCCCAGTTTGGATCTGGGATGTTCCACAGATAAACCAACTCCCTGCCTTCCACCAGTGTCTTTTCCAGACCAGGGGTTCCAAGGTCTTTGGCAGATTGGTTTGTGGAATGTGGAGAAAACACTTAGTGCTCGTCAGCATTATAGCTTACACTGTAATTAATCTGTTTCAATTGTCCCCGTGCTATCAAAAGGTGGAAAGGAAATATTTCTCATCTTGCAGGCAGACCACCCAAGGAAACACAAATTAGTTCAAGTTTAGCATCAAACATGGTCAAGAATTCTCTGAGGTTTCACATATGAATCACTGAAAACCAGTGGGATGGAATCACAAATGTGTGGTCATGAAGTCACTGTGTACACGAGGCTGGAAATTAGCATACCAAGTGCCTGGAAATTAGAAATGGATGACTCAAAAGCAACAGTTTGCACAACATTAGTTGTTTATAATCTCAGTTAGCACAGCGCCGAGAGGGAAAACAGCTCAACAAGTACACAGACAACACACAGAAAAATGACCACGATGACGAGAGAATACTAGTAACGTAAAGTCATAAAGTCGTTACTCGTATCGAGTGCCGTAGACGCTGGACAGTGTGTACATGTAGAATTAGAAAAGTGAGCACAGTAACAGGCAAAACGGATTTAAGCCTGAAATGTGTTTCAGGGTTCATCTAGTGTCTGTGTTGTGTTTCCAGGAGGGTCACTCAGGTCAGCTGTTGGTTCTGGGGGCCACAAACCGGCCCCATGCCCTCGATCCTGCTTTGCGTCGGCCAGGACGCTTTGACAAAGAGCTGGAGGTGGGTACTGTCCCATGTTTTCACAGGTTTCCTTTCTTACATCCACTTATGTTTTTATTCACCTTGATCAGTGTGATTTGGTAAAAAGTGTTGACTGAGTGTTTAAAATGTTCATATTTAAATGTATTTCTTTCATTGACCATTACTGAAAAAAATGTCATGAGCTGTGAAGTACCTACTACTCTGGTTCTTTAAAATGTTCCACCACAGTAAATTATGTGAGTACTTTATCGTTCTGTTAATTGAATTTTCACAGGTGGGTGTTCCTGGCGCAGCAGAGCGTGCAGATATTTTGCAGAAGCAGATGAGGTCGGTAAAGTGCAGTGCCACCACGGAGGAGCTGCTGCAGCTGGCAGACGCCGCTCACGGATATGTTGGAGCAGACCTCGCAGCTGTTTGCAAAGAAGCAGGCAAGTAAACGCTTTGATACTGTCACAAAGGAAGGTAAAGTGACATTATTAAACATACGTCCTAGTTGAAGGAGCCTGAACGTGAAGCGCAGTGTTTACATACTTTCCTTCTCTTCTCTTCTCAGTTTCAAATCAAAACATTTTTGATTATTATAGAATCTTCTTAGATTCCTGTCGCTCAGAAGGACGTGTCGCTATAGATTGCAATTAAGTTGTTAAGTTAAGTCTGTATCATAAAAATGCCTGAAAACCAACGAGCAGATCCACAGCTACTCGTAGCAGTTATGAAACATCTTTGCTTTGCATCACTTGCCTCTTTGCACTTCCCGAAACCAACATCATTTGGGAAACCAAAACAAAGTTGCACATGGCAGCCAGCCGAAAAATGTTCACTCACCATCTTTTAGTACTTTGGTTTGCCTCATGGGCGAAGGCATTCCACCAACAAACAAATGACATACAAATAACAGCTTTTAATTGAGCCTCAGCATTTTAGGTTTCATATTATTTTCCCTCTTGTGTTGACTCCACTCCTGCTCTGCTGCTTTGACCAAACCACAACTTCTACTGCCTTATTCCTTCCTAAATTAGATTTCACCAATTTTGTGAGATGTTTTCATGGACTCTCTGACATGCCAGCAGCCTCTTTGAACACTGAGGGTCAGAGCCATCCTTTGATATTTGCCAAAGAGGAAGTTGGGAGTTTCTGTGGTGTTCGGATCCCACTGAGAGAAACCACTGAAACCACCACTTGTTGTGAAATTCCTCTGCCCCCTCACCCCTAATGCCACAAACCAATCCACCTCACATCCTGAGGACAAACATATTGGCTTATGCATGTGTTTTTCTGCATCTGCTTCATTGTATGGATGTGTTTGTATGAGCACATGCACATTTGTTTTTCTGTGTGTGTGTGTGTGTGTGTGTGAGACCCCATACGCCTCCTGGGTGGTCCCAGCGCCTGGGGTATGTGGTCTATTGCATTTCCAGTTGAGGAGGGAGCTAGGGCTGCTGTGTGGAAGCAACTCTGGCGAGGAGCGCGATTTACTGTTCGCAGAGGGCCAGACGTGACTGGCAGTGTTTTCTGAGAAACCTCCTCGTGCCCCGGAGTGAGACAACAACCACCTCAACCCCGTTTGCCTCCCCCCAAAAATCTCGAAACCAGAATCACTACACAAACATTCGTGCTTCATTCTGTCTTTCTTTCTTCCTGTTTGCTTCTTAAGCCTTGAAGTAAAGTGCAAATAAAATCCCTGAGGTGAGACATACGGAGGAGAGCGATTCACTTTCCAAATAGTCTTCAGTCATATTTTTAACATGTTTTATTTTTACAACATGAATTGAGACCAGTAACTTTTTCAGTTTGTGCTTGGACAGATACCATACAGGAAGGTTTTTATAGCTTATTGGTAATGAGAGCACTGAGAGTGAACCACAAATGTAAGTTATGGGATGCAAAGGCTGAAGATACTGTAATAAGATGCTACAAACACATATAGACAGTTGGTCCCTTAGTGATTAAAGGTGTGAAGCAAAGATAAAAAGTTGCAAACAGGAGTTTCTGCTAAGTTTGTTTGTATGGAGTCTGATTTATGGGTAAGAATCCACCCTCACCAAGACCCCGCACCACCACTCGGTGCTTTGACACACACACACACACACACAGACACAGAGAGACACACAGTACACGCGCATGTACCCACAAGTTGATCTGTTTTTTCCTTCTCTGCTTGCATTGAAAGGAACTGTGCCGAAGAGGCACAGAAACACATCAAGTAGGAACTGCAGTTGTTTCCTTCTGCTGCTCAGGTAACAATGTGGGAATGTACAACCCGACCCAGCGCTTCCTGAAAAATAAAAATGGACTGGACGATGTAGCGTAGGCTGCGACACGCTAGGGTCACGCACAAGATCCCCCACCTTGCACAGCTGCAGAAAAGCATGCACACTTACACACTTATGTCCTCTGCTGAATTTTAGATCCATGCACAACAAAGCACTTTGTGGTGAGTTTTCATCCTTCCTGTTCAGATCAGTGAATGAGACTGGATCCGTTCTTCAGCTTCGGAGAAAACAGCAGACGACGAGGCCGTGTAGCTGTTTTCTGTGGGTGCACCATTTTCCCTCTGTGAGCGTGTTTGTGTGTGCAGAAGAAGAATGGATGGAAATCTTGATGTCATTAGGGAAGTTTTTGTTTGTCCACTCCAGAATTGTCCTGAACCCCAGAAAGAACTTCTTGACGACAGATGTGTTATATAATCAGCACTTAAATACAGTTGATCACAGATTGGGCAGTTTCATGTGTAATGTAATGCAAGAACACACTCATACCACATCTATTAAAGTCTGTTTCATCAAGGCCACCTCAAATCCCTTTAAGCCTCCAGTGAACACACTAATTATTAAGAAAATCCATGCTCTACATGATGTGCACTGACTGAAGGAATTCAGGTTGAATGGTGTAATCCTTTAAAGAAAGAAAGGATATTTAAACCTGGAGGGAAAACACAAGGATGTATCTTGTATTAAGAAGGCTCCAGCATGTTTACCTGATGGTTGTACACAAGAAAATGTAGGATATTATAGTACACAGGTTACTTACCTACTTTTTCCATTGAATGTATTATGAAGCAACAGTTTGTGACGGCTGAGAACTCAAGTCAGATCCAAAGTAAAGGTGGAATCTGCATTAAATATTGTAAAAAATTGACTTTAGTGGACTTTGGTCAGTGTTGGATCTAGTTAGTGATCCCAGTCATGCTGTATTAACATGTGAGGGCTGGCCTGTCTGTCTTACTGAGGGTTTGATGGAGGGTTGATATCAGTTCAACCTGTGTTCAGTGATCCAGGATATGGTTGAGTTGCTGAATAAGATTCAAGATGCTTTAATGTCGTAATGCAATGTTTTGCAACATGCATACATAAAAAAATAATGTAAGAACACAATAATAGAGATGGTAGAAATGAATCAAATTAGAATAATAAAGATCCAATAAAGCAAAAGATTAGAAATGTGAGTCTAGGAGATTCTAATGTTGTTCTTCTTAAGATTTGCGTGTCGTTGCATGGATCTGATGTGGGACACCACAGACACAAGTTTGCATATATACATTCAAGAGTCGAGTTGGACGTTGTGTAAGTGTGTTTCTGGGGAGCTGTGTGCAGTCACTGAGGCTAAGCTTGTTGCTGGGTGGTCAGTAAATCTCTCCAAATTGCAGCGTGGTCTGTTCAATGTCTTGTTTTCTGCTACATGTGTTAAATGCAAAGATGCACTTTGTGAGTGTTGAGGATTTTGAGTTGTTTAAATGCACCGTTGACAGAGCCGACAGCTGGGTTACAACAATGAAGCACTGACTACTTCTGCTGCTGATTGGTTAGTGACCTACTGTCCTCTCTTTTTGTTGTATTACAGTATTGTAGTATTGTTTGAGTATATATAATTTAAGATATCCATATTAGTATGATCACAGTTGATATCATAAGTGATTGATGATGTCATTGCTGTAGAAAAGATTGTTTGCAGTGGTACCAGTTGAATTCCAGCTGTGTAAGTCAGACACATTCAAACTGTGCTCTGCAGGTTATGTCGCTGCTCATTGTTGCAGAATAAAAGGTCGGTCTAAACCTGAACTGTTTTAATCCTACAGGAGAACCTCTAGTGGGCACATGTTGCATTGCTGAGGAGGAAAGTAGGTAAACTCTGTCACAACAGTTGAACCTCGGCCTTCATCAGACTTTACAGACACTCACTCTGAACTTCTTCCATCTCAGCCACTGTGTCTGAAGTGGACGTGGCTTTCATCATACGCTCTCACAGGTTGACAGATTAATGGACGCATTCAGGGGATCTGCTGGACTGTGTTAGTCACAGTAGAAAAATGTGCAGCCTGCACCGTGAGCTATTTCTAAGAGTTTGTTTCTGACAGTGTTTCTGTTGTATCTGATGTAGCTCCTTGTCAAGTCACTCTGACTGGACTTGATGTCACGTGTGTGTCGGCGTGCTCACTGTTACTGGATAGGCTGTTACAGATGGAGCCATTGTAGAAGTTTTATTGCTTGTCAGCTGCAGAACCGCAGTTGATCCAAATAGTGGAAATTCAGTGTAATGAAGGAGGTGCAAAGAACAGGTTGACGAGCTGTATCTGAAGTACAATATATAAAAAGCACAGACAGCCATTATTATTATATAAAGCACTTTATACATAGTATTATTCAAATATGTATGTTAAATGCTTGTTTGACTTTCTCTAGATAATTTTACCTTCTCAAGCCTCTAAGACGACATGAGTGAAACAGCCTGTGTGAGTCACACTATACTGATCTAACGCTCACAGCTCATGTCAACACTGAGGCCTAATCTGTGACTTAACTTACAGGGACACGCTGTTTCCTTTTGAGGGTAATAAGCAAACTGAGTTCGGATTTTACACAGAAGACAAAGCCACAGTTGGCTGCGAGTCTGTATATACAAGTATAGAAAATGAAAGACATTGGCGAATTAGGTGATGTGCTGATTTAAACAATAAAGACACAACCAGCTGAGAGTGTTGTATTTACAGGACGGTTTTCCACAGGATCCCTGAAAAGATTTCCTCCAGTTTAACCACACAGGCGCTGATTTCTTCTGATCTCTTTTCTCCAAATGTTGCATTGACCCCGTTCCCAGATCTGCACAGATGATACAAAACAGCTTTTCATAATGAATCCCTTTAGGTGTTTTGTGTGGTATTGGCAGCTATCATGTGGTCTTGCAGAGCCTCAGAGACTTTGGGCGTCTCTCTGTCATCCTGTTGCTGTTCAACTGATCCTGGTGCTAGCAGATGACTCATTTCCATAGTCTAAACAGTGCAAATTGTGTGTGTGTGTGCGCATTCTTGTTTGGTTTGTGCCACATCCGGACTCACTGTTTACAGGCCTCTCCAAACAGGGGAAGCCCATTGGAACAAAATGGACAAGTAAAATTGATTATGTGCAATAATAAACTCACAACTCTATACTGTGTCAGCTGAGAGCCCCAGTTTTCCTGGATTTGACAGCAAAGATCAGGCTCGATATTTAGCATCCACTTCTCCAACTTAGACGAGACGGCCTAAATGATTTACTTGGTAAATGTGCAAAGTGATTTGGCTAACGTGCTTGGTGAAAATCCCTCGAATGTAAACACTCAGTACTTGAACGTTTTTAACACAAACTATTGATCTAGTTGGCCGACAGATGCAGGAAATGAGGACTAGAGGTGACTCCTCTGGAGACGAGGACGGAGAACTGTGGCAAAAATGAGCCATGTTTTGTGCGTTTGACATAAATTCTGCAGTGGAAGACTAAATGGGCCAAACAGTGCTAAATGCCTGCTGATGTTTACAGCACGAGCCTTTCCTTATAAAGTGCTTTTCCCAAGTCGTCTCTCCTTTTAAAGACACTTCAGGAATTTCAGGACGGGTCACATAAATATCAGCCGGATTAGCATGTGACGTTTATTTGAGGCCTCTGTTTATAAAATACGGAAATGTGTTCCTTGTACTCCTAAATCCCAGCACTTACCTTTACTGGGTGACAGCTGCATGTGCGTGTGCCTGCACATGTTGTCTGCATGTTTGGAGTCGTGAGCATGTGTATTTGTCTTTGTCATCTCTGTGTGTTTGTGCACGTTAAGAGGACATATTATTGCGGTGTTTCAGCTCCGGGAACAGATGTCGGGTATTGTAAATACAGGTGCACTGAGTGTTCCGGAAGCCCCGGCGAGTAATGAAAACGTTCCTGCGGTTTTGTAATGGTGTAATGCCCAAAGCATTTCACAATTCATCTGAGGACAGCGTCGCTGGAGAGCTGTGGCTCAGCCTCGTGGGTGTTCAGTGCAGCACTACATTATCCAAAATAACACAAGTCGCAGTCCTGATTGTTCCCTGTTGAAATGCGGTGCTGAGGTGCAGATGGACTGGACTCGGTGGGTGATGATCTGCTGCTTCTGACAACGATGCTCTGAGGTTTCCGGTTTGAAACTGACAAGCATCCAAATGTTGCACTGAGATTTATTCAGTTTCTGAGTTGTGTGTGTGTGTGTGTGTGTGTGTGGACTATTCCTCAACTGATAGTAGACATTTGAGTAAAACCGTTCGTTATGTATTGATTGATTTGTTTACATAACCACATAATCAACAAAATATACTTTATAATTATAACTTTAAGTTGTCTGGAAGTCTCTTGAAGGGGTTCAGATCCAGCGACTGCTGACCGTAGCTCATCGTTGTCATTGTAGAAAAACTGTGATCATGCAGAGCAGCTGTGATTTACTGACTCTTTTCTTTAAGGGGTCAAATGGACCCAAACCATCAAAATGCCCCTCGCAGTATAATCAAGCTGCTGGATCCCCTCAGCTCAGGGTCAAGCATTCAGGGGATTTCCTTTCATTTGTCACCTGTCTATACATGTATTAGAAGCTGTTGGCTACTGTGCAGTTGGCTCAGGTGGGTGTTTTTGACAGTTGGAGCACCCAAATACAAATCCTTTGAAAACTGCCGGGATTTGCTCTTGTCCTTTTCCTGCCTGGGGAATTTTTAGTCTTTGTTACAAGGCTGTTATTATTGGATTCCAGTGCTGTGCCAGTGTTCCTACTGGTGTCATTATGAGTGTATAGCTGAAGGATACTTATAAATGTCAGTGGCTCTGTAGTTACTACAGCAGATACTCAGAGTTTGGTGTCATCACAGTTAGTTTAATGTTGTTGATTTTTAGGTAGAAAAACTGCTTCATTTGGAGAGGAGTCTTCATAATTAAGACCATCCGTGCTGCAAACTACACATACCTGTTCTCCTGTGTTCTCCCTGGCCAGCTTCAACTCTCCTTCCTCTCTTTCTTCTATATGTCGTTCGGGCCCTGCAGTGATGTTTTGCAAATGTGCATTCTTGTACATATACAGGGCCCCTTATTCTCTGAATTCCCACTAGATTTCTGGTGAATTTGAAGCATTTTGGAAAAGACGAGAGCAAGAAAGAAAAGAGAGGAAAATGAGTCCACATAAGGTTCCGATTAAATTGTGTTGTGTTGCCTCTTTTTTTTTTCTCTTCCCTTCCCATCGGATGTTTTCATAACTAAACCAAATGTGTGCTTGGAGTCAGCCAAAAGCAGTCAGGAGAGAGAGAATCCCTAAAGCAAAACGTTCAAGTCACATTGTTGAAGTAAGTTTCCGCTGCCCTCCGGGCGTCCAGGCTGTACTCCGAGCTCTGCGGCTGATAGACCCCATTTCCCCTATGGTCAGGGGTTCTCTGAAAGGCTTTTCATTACTGCTGGCAAAATGCTAGATCCACTCCAGACAGTTTCATATGATTCTTAGTGAAACATTTATTAAACATTTGTCAGCTGTGTTCTGTCCCCGAGGCTTGTATGCATCCATACTGTACTATTGACCCTTTAAACCTGAGCTGTCAGTCGGGCCCTGCTGCAGGAAAATCAGACTTGAGGTGCTGGATTTATGATTCATATCTAGAAACAAAACCTTTACACTAATGGAGAGTATGCAAGAATGTATGCTCCGGATTTGATATGGGAAAATACCAAAAACTTTTTTATCATCTGTCTCATTTATCTTAATAGAATAGATGTTTTATTCACATAAAACCTTCTTTCATATTTAGTTAAAAAAATTGTTTTTATTTGTTTAGTTTAAATGTTAAAATTTAAAAACAGATAACTACTTCACTAAAATAAGCTCAAACATTTGGTACAGTGTTTTTGCATTCTGCACAATTTTCCTTCTTCTTTGCTGAGTTTGGTTTAATTTCTGTTTTTCTCGTTAGGTTGCTTTTGTTTAGAAGGCTCAGTATAAATAGCAGTAAATAACAGTGAAGGAGGCTGAGGCCCTCCACCTTCACAGGGCAGGCAGCTGATGGTTTGGGGTTAGTGCATGTGGTGTTGTGGCTGGTGCTCCTCATCCCCTCCTTGCCCCAGCTTCCTTCCACATCCTGTCCTGTCTTGCCTTGTCCCTTCCACTCTAACCAGATGTTTTTGTGCAGTCTGAGTAGCCCTGGTCTGAAGCGTTAATGCAGATGAAGAAGTGAAGCAGCAGCCAGGTGGAATGATGGGATGTTTAGGCCTCCGAGATCGAGAGCAAGAAGGAGGGTGGGTGGACGGGGATAGAGTGTGAAAGATCGACTAAAAGACATCATACTCCAGGGAGCCAGCACTGGGGAACACATTGACCTCCCTGTGGTGTGCTCATGGAAGATAAACCTGCTTGCATTGATTGTGTTTCTCCTCCTCTTCTTCTCTTCTCTTCCTCTCGGTCCGTCCCTCGCCTCGTCGAATGGGTCCTGGAAAATATAAACAGGATGCAGTCTTGTCTGATCATAAATCCCTTCTTGTCTGCTCCCTGGCCCCCAGCCCTGGACCACGTCCGTTCCCCTCCAGCACTCTTCACCCCATCTCCTGCCCAGATCCTCCCCTTTAGCTCAGAAGAGGAAGCCAAGAGTTTCTGTGTGCTCGACTGTGTGATGTGTGCGCACATGTGCGTCGGGACTCGGCTGTGTCTAATATACTGTTACTGAACGCTGAGGTTGGAAACGTGGTTGTGGGCTAGTTTTGTAACTGCTAATCATTGCCCACATTTAGCGTGTAATTCATACAGATAAGTTCTGACTTTCCACCTGTAGGGGTTAGAACTGCACATCTTGGTGCAAGCTGACGTGCACATGCATCGTGCTTATTTGTCTTTATTTTTAGTAATGATTCCATGCACTGTTGCAGCCAGACCTACCTGTGAACCTTGTTATTTAGTTATGTAAATCGGAGGAAATTAGAGCTGTGTTCACTTGACTGGGACTTCTGTTGTGATCAGATCTATCTGTTTTCTAAAATAAAGCACAGATGTGAAGGAATATCCTCTTCACTGTCACAGAGAACAGGCCCTAGAACGGCCTTTAATCAATCTTCATTCCCCTGCCTGACAGAGTTAACAGCTTAAGTGGTTATTGAAATAGAAGTCCAATGACAGGAAGTTCCCACAGCCTTGCTTACACACGATAACTTCCTTTGAGCAAGGCACTTAACCACAGAACAGCTGGAATGTAAGTGAAAACTAAACACGGAGCCATAGTCGCTGAATTCATCCAAAACTGAAGAGTTTTACATTGGAGAACTGGCAGTTTATAAAAATCCATATTTGGTTTTCTCGATGGCCTTGATGATCTGAATAAATAAAATGTTGGTGCCTGCTTTATAGGAATGCCTTGTGTGTGTGTATTCACTCATCACCTCAGCAAATTGCAGAACTGTTTGTCTCCATCCCCTCATTTTGTCTTGAAATCTTTTCCAATACAACACAAAGCATTCTTGATATTAACACACCGCTGTTTGTTTTGCCGTTCAGATGCTGGAGTACCTGGAGCTGAGGGTATTCAGCTCTTAAGCACTTCAATTACACTTCCCTTCCCCTCGGCCTACTCTCTTTCCTGCCCAATAATACAAGCCCGATCATTTTTGCCTTCAAAAGGGGAATTAGTGTTCATTTTGAGATTTGCATTTGCTAGGTGTGGACCGTCAGAGCGTGTACAAGCCTGAATGTTTTCAGTATAAAGGACTGGATTCTTATGCGTTTGAAATAAAAACCCTCAAGCCACAACGACACAAACGTTCCTTCTTTAAACAAACACAGAAAAGTTTTCTGCTCTTTTGGATGCCTCATGGTTCATCGTCTCTAATGTCTTCTTTCTTTTTGGTTAAACTGACACCTCATCTGCATTTGTTGTTCTTTTTACATCACAACATTGTTGACAGACGTTCAGAATTAACCATTTGTAAATCTGCTCTCTGCAGGTTTGAGTGCACTGAGGCGAGCTCTGGGAGCTTCACAGCAACCCTCCGACCAGCAGCTGATGGGGGCAGTGACAGTCACTCTGCAGGACCTCCAGTGGGCCATGTCTGTAGTTAAGCCCAGTGCCATGAGGGAGGTTGCTATTGATGTCCCCAAGGTGCTGTAAACTCAGTTGCTAGTTCCCCTCTTTCTTTCATCCACACATGCTTTCTGTTCTTTTTTCTTTTTAGACTCGTTAAAAACTCACACTGAAAATTTATTTTGAAACTCAGTGAAAGTACAAGAAGACTTGAACTGCCCAAATATTGACCTCAAACTAATATTGACTTTCCAATTAATGGACGTGTCTGACTGCATGAATTAAGCTGTGCAGATGTTGTAGCAGTCACAGGTTTTGCATTTGCACCAGGAACTACGGCACAGTAACTACATTTAGCCGTGGTTTGTCTGGTCAATATGCAGGTAAGGTTGAACTGGTTCCTAGTCTCCTGGAAAAGTTCATGTGGTTGGAAACGGGCTATTCATTTTGAATGAAGGGATGTTTGCAGTTTGAGTGGTGAGAGAGCGAAGATAGAAAAGATTTAGCTCTAGTTTATTGTTGAGAGTCGTTGTTCTTGTTCAAAAGATGGAAACAAACAAATGAGAAAAGATTATTAGCATCTTTCCAGGAAAAAAACCAGTACAAAGAATATCACAATAAGAGACACTTAAACAATCTTAAGTCTAAAGAAACTGAGTTGGAGCCACAAACAGTTTTGAATTTCATTTTTCCCCCTGGACTCAAACAAGACACAGACTTACCTGCTACATGTCATATAGAACATGGATTGCAGAGAACCTGTGTTCATATGTTTCTAGTTTATGGCCTCACCATTAATGACACAGTGTGTATTGGATGTTATGTTTGTAATCATAATTAGTTGCGTCTTGCCTGCATTCAACCATATCGTGGCCCAAGGACAAAGCAAACTGGTTTATATCACTCAGTCTGTCTTAATTTACAGCTGTAGCCATAACAACATCACCACTTACTGGGACAAGAACAACTAGAAGGTCGTAAGCAGCAGTTTTATTTTCTACACATTAATAAAAGTCCTAAACTTGAATCTGGAATCGGCAGCACTTAAAAGATGGGGTCAAGCTCAAGAAGAGTGGGAATGACCCCGTGGCCATTTTACCCTCCACTGCAATGAAGATGAATCATCTTTGCTCTTAGTGGACAGGGGGTGAAAAGGGGAAAGAGAGCGAGAGAGGGGAAGGAGGGATGAGAGGACAGTGGTGAGACTCCAGGATGTTTTGGAGCTTGCATGTGCAAGACATAACGGACAGGAAGAGGGCTAACATCATGCTCCACCGGTAATTGAAAGCAGATCGGGTTGCTGACGGTTATTGCCAGCAACCAAAAAAAGAGAGAGGGAAGAAGAAGAAACGTCCTTCCTATGCTTTCACCCCCACCCGCCTCTCTCCGTCTCTCTCAGCGCTGTGCACTGAGCTCACCCAGAGACATTCAGTCCTTGCGGCCAGTTCCTGGAAACAAGAGAGACGAGTGACTTTGAGTTTGCTTTTTTTTTTTTATCTCCCAAGCGCAGCACAGCTGAAAGGCCAGCCACAGAGCCCCGGACTTGATTATATCCACATGAGTGCAAACATTTGTTTCTAATCCATTTTATATAAGAAACTTCCAGTGGTGCCGGATGAATACACGCCTCAAGTTACTCTGAAACCTTCTCAGATCATATATCTAGAGATTTGAATTTGAAAGATTATGCCTCTCGATTCAAGCACTTCTGACAGTCTATCTGTCCTCTATCTGGCAGCTCTCTTCTTTACCCAGCGTTGCTTTTTTTAACTAATCATCTTCCACTTTAATATTTTCATTTGGCAACTGTATAATAAGCCCATTTATTCTTCTATTTAAACTTATTCTGTGTCTCCCTTGAGATTTTTTTTGTCTGTGAAGTCCCCTGCACCCCCTTTTCACCCCATCAAAGAGCCTGAGAGGCCCCTTGTAAAGTTCGGAAAACAACAGTAAAAGATAATAACTGGGTCTCGTACAAAAAGAAACGGAGGGAAGAAGGGGGAAAAACACAGCACATCGAGGTGTGAGTCAAAACATTGCCTTCTAATTCCACAGACACTTCATTCGGGACATAAAGCACCTTGCAATTAATGCTGCTTTATATTGTTATATCTCACAATGACTCCAATATGTCTGCAGAGACGTGACCAAAAGTGCATCAAAGAGGGAGGCGACAACACTTCACAGTGTTCTGCTGCCTCGGTGGAAAGAGACGAGTAATTGAATGTATTCAGATGTTTGGCTGGAGGATGTCTCTAAAAGCCCCCAGAACACTGAATGTTGTTCAGATACGTAATAATACAGAAATAACTACTTAATGGTCTCCCACGACTTAGCACATAGAGAGTATTCCAGTAATATTGGGTCAATTGTAATGTGACAACAGTCACTGTTGTGTGGAAGTCGTGACACGAGGCTGCAACTCCTAAGGAGGTAACATTATCAGTTGTGTTGTTGTTTTAGCCTATTGATTACAGACAATATAAACTTTGCATAACGATGAACATTTTAAACATATTTTCTACTTGACTGACAGTGATTGTAATTAATTTCTATTCACTGTCAAATTGAAACAGCAGAGTCTCAGAACGCATTAATACTTAATAACATAACTCAAACTAATAGAGACATTTTAGTTGCGTTCAAGGACACTTCTGATAATGCAGCAATGGCAGCTGAACAGCAACAATCTTAGACAAAAATTCAACATTAGCACTGTGCTATTACCTTCTAAAGCTTCCAATTTGCAATTATTTTAAGTTAAATACATTAAGTTGTGATAATAAACCTTCTAAAATTGTGAACCAAACCCACCCTAGACTAGTTTGTAGCTATTGACAGAATCGTCTCAGCTCAAGGTCCACTGACTGACTCAGTCTGGAGCAGCTGTTATCATGTGGTGTTTGTCAGCTGATGGATTTTTCTCACTTGTCATGAGACTATTCAGAGCCTAGGACTTTATGTCCGTGTCGGCTTTACTCTGCCGTGTGGCAAACGCCACGTAAAATGGTTGAAAGGTTCAGAACAACCAAACACACCTATGACATTGGTCCACCTTCGTCTGTCAGACAGCCCCCCCTCCAATGTTGTTTGTGTCATATCAGCTGCTGTTTCCCAGGTCACTAGTGAACTCTTAACCTCCATATACATTTAACCGTGTCTGCGTGGTTTCATGTCATGAAACTTCGTGGAAAACCGTTACTTCTTGGAAAGTAATTGATCATGTCCCATCCAACAAAATCCTTTTTCAAGGGAGGAGCATCACATGAAGTAAATATATGAAGTTTCCTTTTTTGATGTCAGATTAGTTTATAGTGCTACGTTCCACTGTTCACTTTAATTTGTGGCATTAATATTCCAAAACCAGTTTAAAGTTTAGTCTTTTACGTGGATCTCTGTAATATGCTTCAGTGGGTTGAGACACAGAGCGTCTTTGTATGTCGTGTCTCTGTTCTCTTTGCTTTCCTGGTCTTTTTATTGCTCTCTTGGTTCCTCCATCTCTCTGTATAAGGCCTGTTTCAGAGTTTCTTTTATCTCACTCCACTCATTTATTTCATTTCATTCCTCTCCGGACTTTCAAATAAGCACGGTTTACTCGCCAGCTTCCGGCCTATCTCCTCATCTCTACAACACTCCTCTCTCTCACTCCCTTCCTACCCTCCCTCCACTCCTCTCCCCTCCATCCGTCCTTTCCTCTTTCTCGCTCGGCGCTGTCCATAAATCGTTCGGTATTTCTGTGGCCAGACGCCAGGTTTCCATTAGGTGCTTCGTTCCCCGGAGACGGCGCCGGTGGCCTGGGATGTGTTACCTCTGGATGGAGAGCAGAGGGAGGGTGAGGGGGGAAGGAGCATGAAAGAGAGGGAGAGAGAGAAGGAAGTCAAAAAAAGGGAAAGAGACAGCAGTATGCAGCAATATTCAAGGGGACAGAGCAAAAGATGGCACGATAATGAGAGAGTGAAGTGAGAGAAGAAAGAGGCTGGAGTAGATACGATGGATAAGAAACAAGATGTGTGGGAAATTGAAGTTAGATGAATAGAAGAGGTACATGCTCTTTACTGGAGGTAACCTAGTGACATTCAGCAGTAATGTGATAAGAGCTTCAACCAGTGCACAGAACAGTAGCTCATGACCTCTTCAAAAAAGTCAAGAACTCAATGATATTATAGAGAAAACTAGCAAAATACACACATTTCAGAACCTAGAAACAGGAAATATTTGACATTTTTACTTGATAAACAACTTACATGATCCATAAATCATCAAGATTAATGGCAGTTAATCCTCATGCTTGATCTAATTGCTTTGTCAGCATTTTTTTTCCTCAGCTCTCAACCTGATTGTTTTAATGTCATTTTTCAAGTCATGTGGGAATTAGAAAATAAATCCTGGTTATGTCAGAAAGAGATCTCTCATAAGGTTTTTAAATCAGCCTGTTTATCTGTTTTATCAAAAGCCTGAGATGAAATACATGAAATGTTTTAGTTTGAGGTTTGACAGGTTTTCTAGTAATTGTTCCACAGTTTTAGCACTGCCATCTTCATCTCCATATTGACATTAGCCAATACAATGGGTTGGATGTGCACATGCAGATATGGACAGTAGATGCACGATGCTCAGACACAGCACATTGTCTTGGATGTGCTCTTGTAGAATTTCCACATTTGAATATTTGTGAAATTCAGACACACTGTCTAAGAAAAACTCTACTCTTTCCAGAAGCTGTACTCTCGCTGTTCTGTCCTAAAATGTGCTAAAAACACATGCAGTGGTTTATGTAGGAATAGAAACGAAATAAAGTCGGGGTAGGGGGGTGGTTCTCATTACTGACCTGCTGCATGAAGACACAGGTTTTCCAGTTAAGCAGGTTACTACAGGGCATGCAAAGACATCACTAACATGATTGCATATGTGCATGTGAATGTAATCAAAGACAAAGTGCCAAGTGTGGGAAGAAAGAAAATGAGTGCAGTAGATAAGACAGATAAGGAACAGAAAGATAGGGAGAAGCCAGCATGAAGGTAGATTTAAGAAAAAGAGAGAGATGACATACAGAGTAAAAAAGATGGGCGAGATACAGAAGAGGAGGAGGAGGAGGAGGAGGAGGTTTGGATAGAACTGAGCTAAAAATGTGAGGAAGTGACAGAAGAAAGGATGGGCAATGAAAAAAGAGACAGGAAGGATGAGAGAGGGATTTGGATGAGGATTTCTCCTCCTTATCTGCTTTATCTCCTCCGGTTGTTCACTGCCGGTCTCTCTCCCTTCCTCCCTCACTCCATCTGTCAGACAGACAGCTGTTGGCCAACTCCCTCTGTTGTTGTTCGCTCCGTCCCGAGTCTCCCTGATTCAACCCAAGCCCTCCGCTCCCCTGTCTCCCTCCAAATATGCTTTTATATTACACTTCTCTCCTCTCCCCGCTGACCCCCGTCATCAGTCTGGAAGGACTCGCAGTTCTCTGCAATTTACGGACAGAAGGTTAAAAAGGGGTTACATGAGAACATCAGTGACATCAGCGTCCAGTCAGAGCTTGTTTGGTTTGTTGAATTTATCGTTGGTGATGTGTTTGTGTTTGACCTGACACAGATGAGAAGGAGGATACTTGAGAAGAAGAAGAAGCCGAGTGAGTGAGTGCAGGACATCCGAACAATGCTGATGATTCATTTGAACTTGGCCACTGTCAGTAGGATGCTAATAATGCATCGTGTTTGATCACGTCACATGTTGGTTACATTTATTGTGGGTTTGCGTCATACTGGATTCTATACTATTCTTCTATTACTTCCTCTTTATCTATATTCTCTTCTACTAAGCTGTAAATTTCTTAGTTTTACTTTTACTACTTTTTCTCATTACCAATTTCATGTTACATGAAAAGTCAAGATATGAGATACTGTTTTATGTGTATGGGGTAAAAGAATAAAGAGGCCTCACTGTTGGATGCAACATGAGTTTCCACAGCAGCTCAGTGTAAATTAAGAAATTGTTGACTCCTAGCTTGTTCTCATAATTCCAGGTTCGCTGGTCGGATGTAGGTGGGATGGAGGAGGTGAAGCTGAAACTGAAGCAAGCCGTAGAGTGGCCTCTGAGGCACGCTGAAGCATTCACCCGCATGGGAATCCAACCACCTAAAGGAGTGCTGCTCTACGGGCCCCCAGGCTGCTCCAAGACCATGATAGCCAAAGCTCTGGCTAATGAAAGTGGACTCAACTTTCTGGCTATTAAGGTTAGTTTTCATGCACAACTGAGTCATAAGATCTTGACCAGAAGAGCAAAAGTATTCAGTACTCCACCGGTGCATTACTCAACCAACTGAATGTACCAAACTCTAGCATGTTATCCCCATCTCACATACAAACAAACATCAGTTGTGGTTTATTGTGTTGGTAATTCTGTGTGTTTATATATTTTTAACTTTATGAGTCTTAGTCACACGTGAGTGAGATTTGCAGGATGATTTAAGGTTCGGGATCATTGTACATATGATTAAAACCAAATTGGAGTCATGACATGTCCGTCCACCACACTGACCTCCACCCTCGTATTTTCCACTACTCCTCCTCTGCACTAAATGTTGGATCAGATTCATCCACCAGGAATTGAATTCCTAGGATACTGGGTTGGATTGAAATGTGTTTCCTTAACGACCTGGAGGTGGTCTGACTGACTAACTTCCTCTGCAGAGAGCTTCCTTGTCTGCCCTTTGACCCTTCTCATCCATCACCCCATCCTCTCTGCCACCCCCACTGTCACCCTCTCCCACCCATCTAGGCCTGGTTGACGGAGATTGATTGATCAGCTTGCTGAATTGTTGATCAGTGAATATTTTCAAAGCCGTTGCCATGCAAGACAGAAAGCTGTGACAGAAGCTCTCAACAAGTGTCATTAAGCCATCAGCAAATGCTGCTGTGACCTGCTGGCAGCTTTTAAATTTAGCTTTGTCTGTGTTGTTTCAGCAGTCAGTAGCTAAGCTGAGGTTTTTCTTGAAATGCTTTCAAACTTTTGTTCCATACGTCGGACTACATACTCCTCGACACCGAACTTTGTACTTGATACAAAGGTAAGATTTACATCAGTACTACTGAAATCTCAAGATGCAGGTTTCAAGTCACGAGAAAGTGAATCTACTCTGTGAGAAGGGTTAGAAACATCCTGTCCTTCCCGCTGAAAGCTGCTCTCCAGCATCTGCAATAACAGTATCAGGTTTTTCCAGTGCAGCAGTTGCTTTGACATAGATACGTTATCCATATTTAAATGTGGATACTTTAAGGCTCACTCTGTTTCCTCTGTGTGAAAAAGCCCTATTATCATCTTGTCAATGTCAGTTTCCTCCCACTGCAGCCACTCAAACACACTCACATCCGCAGATGCATACGTGCACACAAACACACAGTCGGCACACACATGGCTCATATCTGTACAGTGTCACTGGTTTTTAAACTCACCATGTCCAGCCCTTGGCTCTGCCACAGAGAGAGGAACCTGGGATTAATGAGTCAGCCTCCACACTTACTACAGGAGACAAAAGGGCTGGGAGTTAAGTGTCGTCTCCTCCGTCAGCCCAGAGGTGTTGAAAGGGTGGATTGCAGGAGAGGAAGTTGCTCTGAGGGTTGAGTGGATGTTTATCTGCTTCTGAGCAAGAGAAAGAAGAGGGAGGGAAGAACTAAAAAGTTAAAAGAAGACGAAAGAAGGTATAGGAGGTTCAGCTGTTAAAGTGGACATGTGAGTGAAGTTAGTGATCCTGGCTGCACCTATACTCATAGGAGCCTCGGGTACATTATGTAACCTGCATTAGGTTTAGTAGCAGAAGTGTTTGTCACAGTATGTAACATGAAGCACATGAAGGTGACACACAGTGAAACACCCACCACCCAGAATCTGTTTTTCTAACTGCCTATATTCAGTATGGTCACAGTTCTGTCGTAGTAAGTTGTAAGCAGTGATAGTAACTATACACAAAAAGTTGCATTCCAGTCGAATGAGGCTCTGTTAAAGCTGGTAGGTCTTGTGAGTGACTGTGGGAGATGTAAGAGCTGCAGTAATTTAATCATGTTAGAGTGTAACAGCACCCTGCCTAGAGTTGGTAACAGAGCCGTCATTTAGTTTGAAGTGTAGAAACAGTAGCAGTAGTTAGGCTGTAAGAGCAGTGGTAGTACTCCTAGCAAACATGGTACTGCAATGACCAGACAGTGGGAAATCAATTTCCCAGCTAAACCACAGATTTTACCCATAAAACTAAAGCAGTACTCAGTTTACACTAAACCAGAAGAAACAGTCACGGCCTGCTCTGCTTCACTGACTTTCTCACACTGTGCTATCACTGTTTTACCATGTTGATCTTTTTAATCTCCAAACCGTGCAGTTCCCAGAATAACCAGTGTACTGAATGCCAGCTAATGCAGTACTTTACAAATCATAACCGTGATTAGTCACAACAGCGAATAATTAGAAATGTTTGAATCTGATACTTTAAATTCATTTCAAGTTGTCAACATGTTGAATCTGAACGCTCAAATCCCTTAAACTCTTTTCTGTCAGGGGCCAGAATTACTGAGCAAGTATGTTGGGGAGTCTGAAAGAGCTGTGAGAGAGGTAAGAACACTAGACGTCACTTGTTGGATTATAATACTCACATATCTTCCAATCTTTTCTAGTCACATCATCTTTACAAAACTGAGTTGTTAAAGTTGTTGATGCCTGAATATTTTTAGAGATGTATGTAATGAACGGATGACCTGAGCTGTAACGTATGACATTAATGAGCGCCCCATTTCCTGTGTATGTTTGTGTGCACTTCTGGCTGAGAATGATTCATTGGCCCTGTTAAATATTTGTTCTGTTTTTCTCTCCTCTATTGTTGCTGCTGCCGCTCGCAGGTGTTTCGGAAGGCGAGGGCCGTCGCTCCCTCCATAGTCTTCTTTGATGAGATTGATGCTCTCGCCAGCGAAAGAGGAAGGTACACTGTGTTCCTTCTTTTAATATCGACAGAGGCCTAGAATTAGAATAAGCATTCACACCTGATAAATATGGACTTCCTCCTTTAAAGTCTTTGGCTTATTGTTCACTGCTGACTGCTGCTACTGTCCAGTGTTTTCAGAGCCGTGGTCGTATATTGTCCTCGCTGTGGTCTACTTTAATTTACTGGCTGTAGCGTGTGTCCCCACACTTCTCACAAAGATTCACTTATGAACAGATCGAGCAAACATCCCAAAAAGTCTGCATCACTGCACTATCAAAGCCGGCCACTCGGTTCCCATGGAGTCCTCTTAGACTCTTGCGGCTTTTTGCTAGCGGCGCACACAGAACATAGTCTTGTCCGGAGGCGCTTTAGTGGGATGGCACTGGGAACATCTGTGGCTTAAAGGAAGGAGGATGGGGGGGCAGACAGAGGACACAGACCGGAGGCACACAAACACTTCATTGTGCCCTTCCACAGCAGATGGGGAGGCCAAATATGCAGCGTGCTTCCTGGTAAACCAGTCGATGAAACTAAATGTTGTAGGAAGAAACTCAGAAAGGCCAACGAGTCCTTATAACTTCTCTAAGTGGCATCTAACATGCAACACATTTTGGCCACTAATCTTTGCCACTAATTGTGATATTTTTTTTAGGTAAACAAAAGATAAATAGTATATTTACGTTTAACTCTCTATGAACATGCTTGTACGTCAGTACTAACTTTTCAATACTTGAGTGAGTTTTTGTGTGTTGCTTGTCCTCTTTTCCACCATTTGTCATTATTTTCTACCTTATATCCCATTTCACTTGCTTAAGTTGCTTCAATCAACAGACAGAATTTCGAATTTCCACAGAAATCAGAAACAGTTTGTTTTTTCACTTTGATGTTTCAGTGCAGTCCTGATTCATTTCCCGTGTTCACCATACGATTCTACTTCAACCTGTCGTCATTAATCAGTTTTTTGCCAGTGAGACTGTCAAGTTCTCTTTGCATTTACATTCACAGTATGAGTGAGCTTCCATCTCCTTATCTCCATGTGTAATTTTACAAATGTACTCTGTGACTCAGGCTCTCCACCCAGTTGCAGCTTGCTTTCACCAATAAAGCAGCACAGGGCCTGTGAGGCTGGACCCGTGCCTTGAGGCCACTCACCATTTTAAAAATGCACTCAGCGCTGATCAGTAAAGGTTATTTATTGGTCTTCACTTCCTGCCATGTTTAATCAATGAAGTGGCTCATGCACGCCAACAAGAATTCAAAACTGTTAACAAAACCAGGCAAAGTGTGCTATGTGTATTTTTCTCAAGGCAGGAAATGAGAAGCACCTGTAAATCAGTCAGCCTACCTGCCACGAGTCCAAACTGGTGGATTGAAATGACGGCAGGAGGAGATGAAGAATAGGGAGAGACTTATACAAACAGGCAACACAGAGGTTGTGATTGACAGATGATAAAACTGAAATGAAGAAGGATCATTTAGAGAAAATGATCATTAGATGTGGAACAAACACCATAAGTGAGAGAATATGAGATGTTTTCTTTCTCCATTTATTACCTCCCTCGCTCATTGTGTCTCTGTCTCTCCTCCTCCTCTTTCACTCGTGTCCCATCTTTCTTCATTTTCTCCCCGTCTGCCTCTTTGGTTTTCTCACATCCTCTCTCCTTTCATCTCACCCTCCATTGCTCTCTCGTACCCCACCCTCTATCACCACCTTTTTTCTTTCCTCACAGACTTTTTCACTTCTCTCTTTCCAACTCATCGCTCTGTCCTGCTCTCCCAAAGCCTCTTCCCCCTGTCCTTTTCCCTCCACCATCTCCCGTCCGCCAAACTTTCTTTCTCTATCCCCCTCTCTCTCCCTTCATATCTCAGTGACAGAGCTCCTTTGTGTTCGCCTGCAGCCTTGTCTCTGCTAATAATGTCTGGCACTTCCGCTGGCCCTGTCAACAGAGACTGTGTGTGTGTTTGAGCTGGGAAGGGTGGCTGTCTGCACTGCGCTATAGAAAATAACCGCCTTGTAATACAGGGTCTAACACACTGATGAGTTTCTTAAAGGACAAGGTGGTGATTTTCTATATTATATCCTGCTATGAACAACTTCTGCTGAAATTATCCTGGGTGTAGCCAAGACCTGATATACAGTAGCTTATTCCGCTGGGCTGTAGAGTTCACTTGGAGAAATTGTAAAACCCCAGTCAGTCTGAGATGGGTCAGTCACTCATCCAAATACAGGTGGGCTTGAGGTGATTCACCTTGTCTTAGTAATAAAAGCTGCTGCCTGACAGGACAGTACAGAACTGTGGTCGTGTACATTATTTGAAACACTCAGGTGATATTACACTTCAGTATTTTCACAGATGTGCAGCATTTATCCACATCATTCCAGACAAGCCGACATACAGTATGTGTTGGGTTTGTCGATAGAAGGCTGCTCTATTTGACAGGCCTGTTCTGTTTTCTGCTGACTTGTTTTGAATTCAGTTCAGTAGGATGTCATTGGCATGGAAAACTCACTTTTACTGCCAAAGTTGTTTTAAGAACAAAAAAAAAAAGAGTTAATGAAAGAATCTGCTAACAGAGTGGCTGAAACTATGCAGAAGTTCCCTGCAAGTATTCAAGAACTGGACAGTCGTTGTTGTTGTTGTGTAATTCTCCAAATATTAGTGATGAATAAGAAATCTTTAAAGCATGTGTTGTATCTAACTCCGGAGAGAAGTTGAGTTCCTCCAGTTATACATTCCTTACAATTATGTGTATTTTGTCTGTTATGTCTTTCATTTATTTTCCAGGGGTTTTATTCTTTTGTCAGTTTATTCCTTCACCGTACACACAGTGCAGTTTTTCCTCCCACCCATCTAACTGTAAATAATCTAACTGTGCCTACATACGTCCGTCCTACAGTCCAACCATCTATCTACACATCAGTCTGATCTCTGTTCTCCTCTTTATGTTCTCATCCAACCTGTCAGCTCCTCAGGCTCCGGTGGTGTAGGCGACCGGGTCCTGGCTCAGCTCCTGACGGAGATGGACGGCATCGAGCAGCTCCGAGACGTCACTGTGCTGGCCGCCACCAACCGGCCCGACATGATCGATAAGGTAAACAGACGCTGTCTCACTGTCTTTATCTCTCCTTCCTCCTCTTTGGTCTGTGATTGATAAGGTTGAGGAGATGGCGTGCGTGTGTTTCCCTTGTCTCCTCCTCTCCCTCCCTTTCTCTGTTGTGCATGATTGATAAGGTTAAAGGTCTCTAGCTCCAGTCCGTCCTCCTCGCCTCTCTTCTGTCTGTGTAGATGCTTCATCTGTGTTGTTATGTTGAGGTTGAATTCATTGAAAGATTTTACACTTGGTTTGATTTTAGGTGTATTTATATCATGTTTGTAGTGATTTAATGTTTAGCTTTTTGGCATAAAGGTATGGACCCATCATACTGACTACAAACATGACTCCACATAATAGGTTTGGTCTAAAACATCCACAGACTGGTTTGGTAGAGAGTTCAACCCACTAAGGTTGGAAGTACAACCATTGTTTCTGTCCGTGCTCCATTTTTTAATTTTTCTACCCTTTTATCTCTTCCTCTTTCCATCCACAAAAGCTTCTTTGGTCTCTTATCCACCCATCTCCGTCCTAATGAAATTTCCTGAGTGCTGATCAAAGATGGAGTCTGTGCCTTGTCAAAAAGGACACAGGAAAGGAAAATGTTGCAGCACCCCTTAAGCTCCTACTCAGACAGCCGTCTGTCTCTGTCTTTCTTCTGCTTTTTTCCTCTTTGGGCCTCCTCCTCTGAGTGGCCTAAGAATACTTTAATAACACAGATTCTCTCAGGATTCTGTGTGGTGTCCTCTCTGTCCACCATTAAAATCTAAGAATAACAGCACATATCTAAACTCATGTATTGATCGTCACAGTTTAGCAGTTCATGAACTGTTTGGACAGAATAATAATGATCGTGTGTCTTAAAGAATTGAGCACCGAGAGCACTGTGGTTGTGTTATACTGTATAAACTGGGGACTGTTTGAATACATACTCTACTCCACCCCCATCCCATTTCTGGCTCACTTGTGGAGTGGTGATCCATTGCTGCAGTGAGGGGGGAAGCAACTTCCTCCACCTCTGCAACTGGTTGTCATCTCATTTCAAACTCCATTAGCAGCAAATCAGCTAAGAAACAGCGTGAGTGTGGGTTTGTGTGGGAGGGGGGAAAAGATGCACCGTAGGTAATGGGTCAAGCCCCTGGGGAGACAGATGGGAAACCCCAGGTGTCCTTCCACGAGTTGGCCTCCCTCTCAGGAAGTAGTCTCCTGCACACACCCCCTACAGAGGGGTGTGTGTTGGTTTAAGTCATTTGAATGAGGAATCCATGAACTATATTGGGAAAGGAAGCTGCCAAATGGATAAGCACCCCCACCCCACTTACAGTCTTAACACCCTATCTGCCTTTACCACCCCTTCACCATCACCAACACTGTCAGCTCACTCCGGAGATGAGCAGGCATTTCCATACCAATAGCAGGATATGATAGGACAAATGAAGATTAATGGGACCCTTGAGTGTCAGTGAAGTCATTGTCAGCTGTTGGTGGAAGAGAGGAGGCTCCTAGGGGCCTCTACTGTTTGATGGACAGAGTGAGAGGAAAAGAGGGGAGTAAGTGGTGTTTGCTTTAGTTTGAAAGGAGCAGGCCTGCTGTCCGTCTTTCAACCGCTGCTGCAGGACAGCGTGGATTTCCTGTTCTTATCAAGTTGTTTCTCCAGGTCAGAATAATGTTGTTTTGAGTTGGACAACACGTTTTGTGGCATCAGTGTCAGATGAAAATGTATTTAGTAGATTTAATAACATTAATATTCTGTAGTCAGCTAATAATATTATTTAACAGACTTTAACATTTCTTTTTTTCTGAGCTCTTCTCTTCTATAATTTACATTTTATGGCCTTTATCATCTGGTAAATACTCCATTATACTTTTGTCAAAATGCCAAAGTCTTACTCAAGACATCGTGTGCTTTCACATGTGCACAGCTCGTGAACTTCCTTGTATTACATCTGTGACAAACATGATCAGTTTTGCAACAACATGTGGACATAATGACTAATGTGCCTGAATCATATCCTAACAAATAGCCAACAAATAGTTTTCACACAAGCACAAATGGTACCTCCCTCTGCCTTTGTAATAAATAAGTGACAAATATAATTCAAATTATTGCTTTGTCACAGCTGCAGACAAGCCAAAGTGATTTGTTTTTGTGTCCGACACGTGTGCATGTTCCTTTAACATCTACATCACCATCTGTTGTAAATGCTGTATACATGTCACCACACAACATCCCTTGAAGCCTCTTCTACGCCATCCAACCAATCACCCAGGCACGTCTCTGACTTGCTGTGACTGGTCTGTAGTAATTGATTAGCACCACCAGGAATATGTATCCACTGTTTGGTAGGAAGAACCCCCTGCTACTCTGTTTGCGAATCAGCTGTCTATCTAGCATGCTGTGCACACAAACACACACTCACACACATTTGCTCCAACAGGACGCCCCTTTCACCACCTACAGTTGGTCGAAAACCACACTTTCATGTTGTTATTTTCCATTTTTAGCTTGTTGTTGTGAATCCATAGGTGTTTTATTCCTGCGGAAAGACACTGTTGATTGGTTTGTTTGCTGTATGGCCCCTAACTATGCTTCACCCATAGGAGCCATGGCTACTTACAGTGGAGAAGATTACTAGCAGATGGGCTCTTATCAGATCAAATTAAAGATGATAGAAAGCACTTGGGGCCTATACATGCAGTTCATCTGGTTGCATTGGGCATAAGACAGTGATGTCGAATACGACTTATTTTACTTTGGACACTTTGGGCTTGTATCTAATTTCTACAGATTCAAAAAGCTGCCATTAATATTGTTATTTTATAAATGTAAATATTGTTCAAATGTAGGTTTATTGTCAGATCAAGCTCTGACAAATCTGAAAGCAGTGGCCCACCCACTTACAAACTTCCTCAGTGTTATCTGCTTATTTTACTCCGCTTGTTATGGGTTGAATTGTGCCAAGATGCCGTTTGACTCACCTACCAGCTCCCCAGGCATGTTAACATACTGGAAGAATGACAACAAATAAAAGGATGGTTCCTTCCTAAGTATACTGTTTGCTAAAGTTTTTCAAAAACCACTAAACTTTTTTTTTCTCATTACACAGTGTTGAAATCACGCATCTGGGTGCATACCTGTGAAAGAAATCGTAATATAGCCATTTTCAGCAGATTCATGTCTATATTATCAACATTTAAATATATATTTCTGATAAACAATGATATAAAACTAAGTTTGTGTCTCAACATGATTTTGACCATCTAAAGAGAATATTTGATAGAAGATAAAACATTGCACGGTTCATCATCTTCTAACAGTGTAAGGACACTGCTCTGTAGAAGCGTTTCTATCGTCTCTGTTTACAGACTCCTCCCTCCGAAAATCAGCCCATTGTGCTGTAGTGTGACTTCTGAACAGGAGATGGTGCCAAACTTGAAATGGATCAGTTCTTTTAAAAATTATGTTCAATGCTGCCCATTTCTAGAAATGAAAAAACGAATTACAAATGGTTAGAAAAACATGTGACCGTTTTGCTCAAATGGAAAAATAGGAGCTTCGGAATTTAGGGGTTCAGCACCCAATAAAATATTTAGAGTTATGTCTGCAAGAATAAAAGAAGATTATGGTATTTTTTACCACATGTACTGCATAGCAGCTGGTAGTCCAGTACAGTCGTCTTGCTTATTACGTCTGAAAAAATAAAATCTAATATATTCAAACAAGAATCATTCATCTTATAATGTTATGAAGCAGAAATGTTGCAAATTGACAATAAATATTTTTTCCACATTACACTAAAACTAGCTGTGAATACTGTGTAACACTGAAACACGAGGATAAAGCATAGAGCCTCGTGGGGTGTTTTATGTGCCTTACTGGTCTTGTGTCCTCACATTCTTCCAGTAACACAAGCTATAGTTGTAATAGTCAAAACCAGTCCAACAAGTGTGAGTGAGCGAGGCCTCCTTTCTAACCCAAGACCCACAAAATCCACCATTTATATCTTCTGGATTGAGTGGATTTTCCTCTCCTGTACATTTTAATTTTAAGTATAACTGCAGTGTATCTGACACCTTGCCTTCTTACTAACTACTAACTACTGTATATGGGGCATGTTAATAAAAGGTGCATTAATTCAGAAAGTCCTTTTGTAGCAGTGAATACCTGAGATCAGACCCGTTTTAAAAGCCTCAACATCTGCCAGTGTTTTCCTTGCTAGTCTGGACATTGCTAATTGTAATCACAGTTGAATTCCACCAGACTATAATTAGTGGACCTCTTGGTAAATATTCAGGCATTAGCTGAGACTAGCTTTGATTTTTTTTCCGTCTCCTCTCCTTCTCTTTTGTTTGCATTCACAGCTCACACCAGCATGCGTGTTTGTGGCTTTCTCTGCTTGTATGCTTGCATGCTGGTATCTCAGATCCTAATCAGTGGTGTTTCGCAAATGATTTATGCTTTTGTTATCACCTTCCTGGTGAACCAAAATGGTGAGGTTTCCCACCTCATGGCGAGTGAATATCAAATGAGTAATTATTCATATTAAAGAAGGTTAAATTAACTTTTATACTCAGTATAATCATTGGATCTCATTGCCATGTTTGATGTGATGATGATCCATTCCATGGTTCATTAATCCTGTGATTTATTATGTGTAAATACTTATTTTTGTTTGTTAAATGCCAAAAAATGCCCACTGTGTGATCAAACAGATTAAACAAAAAATGTTTTGATTGAATTTATTAGTTGTTCTGTAACTTTTGATTGTATCACACAGTAGATCAGAAACTTTTCCTCCACAGAGTGTTAAAAATTGATTTTGAAAGTTCATTTATACTCTTGTAAACAGCTGTTGACATCACAATATGTGTCAATTAATCTAATTTTGGTCGACTAATTAAAAGCTAGTGGTAACCCTAAATATGATTCCAGTGTAAAACAGCCTAAAGCACCACACGTGTGTGTATCTAAAGTACAGTGTGCCGAATACTCTTAATTCCTCCTTCCATAAAGACTGTGCATTATGATTTAAGTGAAGACAACCTTCCTTGAACACTCAAAGCATTTCACTCTTTGTTATGTGGCCTCACAAGAGGGCATCGGAGGATCCTCAGTTTCGCTCTTTGAATACCTTTTGTTTTGCCTTTTCTTTGGCAGAAACCTCCTCCTGAGCCTTGCCTCAACTCAACAGGAAACAACCCTTAGCTAAAAGAGAGACTATAAGCCAACCAGTCAAAACAGGCCATATTTTATTTTGTGTTAGACTGACGTTATCATCTCCCAAGCTTTGCTGGAATCTCTGTTGGTGCTGTCTTAAAGGATTAAAGCTTATTCATTGTTTTTTCCTGACTACACAGTTCTGAATAGGGCCCTGCTGCCACAGTACAGGACGTCCTGCTGAAGTCGAGCTGTGGATATTATCCACACTGTTACTAATGTTTTTCTGCTTAAATCCTGCTTTCTTCTCTCTAAATGTAGCTTTTTAAACAGTTTTCGTCCAAAGCACACCAGCCTAAATTGAGTTCTAAATATTAATCACTAGCGTAGTGTAGGTGTTATTCTCTGCTTAAATACTGTTCTTTCACTGTCCCATTTTGAGAGTATTCAAAGTATTTCCTGCCCTGATTATGTTTCTAAGATGCAGTAATGAGAAGGCACTAGTGAGAGTTTTGGCTTGTGGATTAGTGAAGCTACAGTGGCAAAAGAAAACAAAAAGTGTGTGTGTCTTTGCGAGGAAGTAACGGGATACCACCTGGGGATGGATGAGCTCTGGGAAGCTGTGTGCGTGTGTGTTTGTGAGCATTGGGGAGGCAGGATCCCCAGGCTAGTATCAAACTTCAAGGGCTATATTAGTATCAGTTTACACATGTGTGCATCCAAGAATACCATATCAAAAAGCCTAGAATCCAACCAAATGTAGAGGAAAAACGTTATGTAGCGTATAGAGCTTTCTACAACATTCAAGGAATTTAGTAGTAATGTGTGTATGTATCAAAGATAAACTTTTAAAGTCGTAGACATGGAAAGGAAGAAACAGCTTATAGGCTAAATGTTATCGTAGCTTGTAATAAAGTGGGTTGTGTGTTTTTATTTCTTGACAAAGTGCTCTTTATGTTGAGGGGTCCAGAAGAAGTAGAAGTTGCCATTTATAAATGAATCCACTCTGCACTTCTGTTAGCTATACTCTTCTGTTTTGGTGAGCGAGAGAGAGAAAGACATGAGGATGGTGTAGTGAGGTGTGTGTATGTGTTTGTGCGTGTGTGTGTGTGTGTAAAGGGGTTGGAGAAGAGTGAATGAGGGAGGGATAGGGAGGAAATGAGGGCTCTTTGTGCTCTGCTACCTGGCAGACATCTCCAGCATGTGTCGTCTTGCCTCTTGGCAAGCCGAGACCACCGGCGCCCTTGGAATGCTCTCAGTTCAGGAAATCTCGTTTATTCTCATAAATGCTACTAACCTCATCTTGCAATACTGCTGTAGAGCTAGTAGTGTGTTCTTCTTTTTGCATCTCACCATGTCTTTATTCTTTCTTTATCGTCTTGATATTAGAAATTACACACAGCATAGTAGCAGATCTGTTTTTATTACTCTTCAGTGCATAATTGTCTTGCAGTCACTGTCCGTAGAAATCAGTATATCCTAGTTTCCCTACAGATGATTGTAAGTCTGCTTGCTGTATATGTGCATATGCATATGGGTTAAATTTGGAGACCTTTGCATATGTGTTGCTGTTATACTTTTACAATAGACACGCATCTTCACTAGGGGCAGTGTTGTGTTTGGCAAAACTAAATACATTTTGGAGCAAAGATGTAGAATAAATCTGGAAACAGAACGTCCCACTGGTGACAAATGTGCCAGTGTTTTTGTAGAATTTGCTAATGTCACAAAGATTTGATGTTTGAATAATATTTTACCACATAATCTAAATTCATAGTTAGATATTAGTTGCGTAAGAGTAACATGTTCTTTCATAGGTAAATATATGTGGCACCTTAAAAGACAATAGCCAGGTGGCTTGACCATTCTCTAGGCTGTATACAAGCCAGTTAGAAAGGAGTGATCACTCACCACTATCAGGGTACAGGCAGACCCACATACAGAACAGAAGCTGGTAGGGGACCAACTGGGGGGTGAAACAAATAATACACTCTTTGTATGTTCCAAATATCCCCTGCTGAAACCCCCCACACCCCCTAGCCCCAGCCCAGCTCTCTGCTCTGTGGATCCCAACACCACATTAAGAGCTGCTTACAAGTGGATAAGGTGTAAGTTTTGGGGGGATTTGAAATGGGAGTTGGTAAAGGAGGGGTTCCATTTAATGTCGCAAAGGGAGCTACAGTGCGTATCCCATTTTTCCTGTGATAAAAAGCAGGTCTGTCCTCCAGTTTTTGTTAACTCCAACAAGGTCCAGTGCCATGTTTGGGGAATGGCTTAACAAATGGGCTATTATTCGCTGTAGTCATTTTGAAGCCATACTGAACGGGTCGAGGGAGTAACACTATCTAAATGTATATCCTCTACTGGCTTCAGTCGTCTTTATCAAGATATAAGTTACCTATTGTAGCTGAAATGAAATCAATTCCCCCTTGGCCCTTCTGTGAGAAGGACCATTTGGCTGTCAGAGCAGGAGTTGTATTTCCATGAACTGAGGTTATATAGAGAGTTTTATTTCTTTATATATATGTGTATGTGTTCAATACCAAAAATGTTGAGATGCTGAGTAAAATCCTTATAAAAACAGGATGCAAATCTCATAATTTGTTCACAATAGAACATAAAGAAAGCACATGAAATATTTAAACCTTCAAAAGTTTGATATTGTAAGAATTAAAAAAGTTCATTTTGAAATTGCTGATAGCAATCTCACAATAGTTGGTACAGAGGCAACAAAAGGCTGAAATAGACCTGGAAGAACATGTAGAAACAAATTAGTTCAGTTGGTGTCATATTAGTAACATGGTTAGGTATAGAAAGGGGCATATTTTCCTAAAAGTAAAGATGGGTAGAGATTCACCAGTCTGTGAATCTACATCTACAAACTGTCAGACAATTTCAGGATAATGTGCATTAGTGCCTATGGAAGGGGCAGTTGTACACCAGCAGTGAAGGAGGCCATGAGGAATATGAATATGGGGTGTAAGCCATCAGGTCTTTATACAACTAGAGTGAGAGTTGTGCCCACATTCTCTGCAAAAAATAAAATATGTTCTCAGTTAGCGTTGGGCTCTGCTAGAGGTTGTCCCTTGTCATCAGTCCTGTTTGTGGTTTTCATGTACAGGATTTCAATGCGCAGCTTGGGGGAGCAGAGGGGCCTATTTTAGACCTCTATGCTCTTTGCGGATGATGTGGTTCTGTTGATTTAAGAAAACGGTGCCCTTCAGCATGCATTTGGGCAGTTTGCAGCTCAGTGTGAAGTGGATGGTCATCCTAGCACACAGCAGACAGCACTTACATGTCTGAGGCCATGATTTTCTGCTGGAAAACGATGGATGAAAGTTTCACATTGTACTAATTTTGAGAAGCACATCCTCCCTTGAAGATACTTCAATAAATTGAGTCCATAACATGTCTGAGGTCGCAAAGTTAAAAGAATTTGGCACATGCACTGGAAAGAGGATGACTGAGTAATGTCACTTCATATCCTCTTTCACAAGCCACGCTTGATGAATGACCATGTCTGTGGAGGCTGTTTCTTCGGTTTGGGACTGCACCTCTGTGTTCGTGTGTGTGTGTGAAGGTGTTGGACCAGCTCTTCTTTTTTTCCCCCTGCTTGTCATCTCTGAAGTCAAAGTAATTAATGGCTGTCAAGAAGTCCCCGGAAGCGATCTCATCTAAAAAACAACCTTGACTGGAGTTACATGGGGGATGCAGGGAGTTGAGAGTGAGTGTCACACCCATGAAATGTATTTCTTGTGTCAAAGGGCCACAGGGAGGTCCCATACTAAATCCTGTTGTCTGAGAAATGAAAGAATTTTAGAGGTTGCCTTGTCCACTGTCCTCTGGGCCAGACCACAGACCTAATCTCTTTCATGTCCTCTTCATGCTGGCTGGGGGAGATGGGCGGATTGGGATGAGGGTATGCTGCAGTCTTTCTTTAAGGTTCTGCTGAACCTTAGCCTTAGGGAGTCGTGGCTGAGCCTACCTTCTCTATCGCCCTTCTTTGCTGTATTACTCCACTGATCCCTTTTGCTCTAAGCCTTCCCCCTTGCTCCCTCCCTCTTCTTCTTCCCCTTCTTCCCTCCCTGGGCCTCTGAGTTGGACTGCTTTCCTGTTGGCTTTCCCCTCTTCCTTCCTTCCTCAGTCCCTCCACTAATAGCTCCCTTGTTCCTGACTAGTTAGGGCTGCCAGTTGAGCGGTCATTCGTGGAAGATTCATTCGCAGCACAGTAATTGTAAACAGAGAGAGTGCGCGAGATGGACGTTTGATCCTTTAACCGACTGGTCACAGACAGAATAGTAAAATGGAATAAACCTCAGCTCTGTTTACTCTTTCCTAGATTTTTCATTACTGTGTCCCTCCTCTTTTTACTACTGTACTGTTTACTGTTTATATACCTATAGATTATCTGTGTGTTTTTTTTACAGCTAAATGATGCATAGAATTATGTTACACTCTCCTGTGCTTAACAGACCCCAGCTACAAGCTTGAGATACTTTGCTTTCCTAAAATTGAATCTTGTGATTGTGGCATTTGCATTTATTCCAGCTGCAGTGAGTTAAGTTTACAGAATCACACAACTAAGCATACTCCTAAGCCAACAGTAAAATAAAAATTAAAAATGACATTAAATTTAGATTAATTTAGTTTGTGTAAGCAGGTAAATAAAATGTAGATACTATAAAAAGTGGTGGGACACTGTCAAAATTAACTTAACGCAACTTAAATTATTATGTGTTGTCTCGAGGAGCAAAAGGAAATATCCAAGCAACACAACACAAGAACGAATATTCTTTAATACTTTGTACACATGAGTAGTTCTGTTCTGTCTGTAAAGTTCATCTTAAATTGCCAAAAATGAAAAAACAATCTATTACATTCCTGTAATGTCATGTCATTTGATGTAATGCGCTGGTCTAACACTGAATTCTTTCAGTTAAGGCTTGTCCTCTTCACGGCTGTGTGGAGAATGTGATTTCTCTGCAGGAGTGAGTTTCTTCAAGTTGCCCCAGTAACAAGGAAATGTGTTTGTTAGCTGGTGAAAACAGTAAACATAAGAGAGGATGACACAGGGAGTGTGTGTGTGTGTGTGTGTGTGTGTGTGTGTGTGTGTGTGTGTGTGTGTGTGTGTCTGTGTGTGAGAATCCAGTAGTGCTGGGCAACCAGACCTGTCCCTGACCTCAAATGATTGCTCTTGAAAACCTGTGCTGTGAGCCGTCAGCAGCCACTCAGTAGCTGTCTTTCCCCTGCTTTTCCAAGATTCAAAGATTACAAGAACTTTACTGTACCTAAAAGATATCCCAAAGGAAAATTGCTTTATTTTTTAATCTTGCTATTGTGTTGTTTTTTTGGTCCTTAACATTGCGCTTCTTGTTTCCGTATACTTATCTCTCCTGCTAACTTGAAGTACTTTTATGTTATCAAGCCAAAAGTATTTTGCTGCACTGCATCTTCATTTCATCCTTACCTGTTTCCACAGTTTTCAAATTTACACTTGTAAATTTGAACAGGGCAACTTACCAGGTACAAGGCAGCGTAAGCGTAAAAAAGGTCCTGCCTAAGGACACCTACTGGACCGATTTGAACGCTGGTCTTCCGTATGGAGGATGGAGATGTTACCAGAACACTATCCAGCTGCTCCTTTTCTCTACTTTGTTCTCATTCAAAGTCAGATCACCACATATAACAGCTGAGAGATGTCCATTATTGTGTCATCTATGTGTCCAACACCGTGCTCACACACCATGAATGAAAAGCTTCAGCGGGAGTGTTTACACGACTGCTCTCTGACAAAAGTACACTAAAACACCCATACCCAGCTATAAACATACCACACTAAGCATTAGCTTTGTGATCTCCTGTCTGTTTTCACTCACAGTTAGCTTTTGTTGCATGAAATAAACATGACTTGGTTGTTAGGTTATAGGTAAACATTTGATTCAGATAAAGCAGTTTCCACAAGCCATTATGAAGAGCGCTTTTTGCATAGGCAAATCCTGGCTTCTGTATGACTGGGGCATTATTTATTGTCCCAATTATGTTATAAACATTTTCTGCACATAATTAAAGTATAGACTTTTTTATAATGCTTTTCATTCAACAAGCAGAATTCCTCTTAATTTTCTACATGATCACTATACAATTTAAGTAATCCTATTTTGTTACATCATGCTGACCTGTGACCTCATGTAGGTAATCAAGGAGTTTATTTTTAATTACTGTCGCACTTAAATAATCCCCTTGTTCTTCTGCATTCTTAGATTAGCTTATGTTTAGAACAAAACACAAACCTTTTCCCATTGTTGCCCCCTTGATGTACACATGTACACATGTATGTCCATGAAGAATGGGCAAACCTAAAAAAGAAAAGGTTGGACTCTTGTGCAGTGATTTGGCTGTGCTGCCCTTGAAAATGTTCTTTTTGTGCCTTGATTACGGTGTACAGTTTCTCTTAAGACAAACAAAGCACACTAAATGCAGCATGGCCAATTGGTCCAATCCCGAATTGAGGCACAGTGAAATGGAGAGAAACCAATTAGAAGCCGGAAGCCACTAATTAAAAGCTGCATGCACTACAGATTGCATCAATTTTATTTTCTTTAGCAATGGCCAGGCCCATAATTTCAGAGCTTGCTTGTATGCCAGTGCACATTCCAGGACAGCTGCCTTCTGTGTTTGGCAAGTCCTTGTGGACAGAAGCAGCACTATCTACCCGTTTCCATTGTTGGTAGTTTGGAATGAGGAAAACAAAAAAGCACAAACTGGGGAAATTTGGAAAAATCCTGGAGACTCCACATAATTCAGAATACACGAGAAACCATTCATTATATGAGTTTTCAACAAGAGTCTGTTTGCAGAACTGTTTCCCTTTCCTGGATTAGGTTCAGTGGATTGCTGCCAATACATTTTGTGTGTTGTGAATCGGAGATTGCATTATGCTCAAGTGGTTTGGGTGGTTAACCAATACGCTTGCTTTGGAAAGCTGCAGGGAAACGTGGAACACCTGAGGAAAGCCACAGGGTTGCTCTGAACAGTGGGCTTACAAAGACTAGGTTCTAAAACATTCCAGAGGAAAGATGTTCATTTGGCAGTGTGACCAAAAGCACTTGTCTTTGCACTCTTATTGTGAAATGAGGACACAAGTTTTTTTTTGTTTTGTTTTTTTTTTTTACACCATATTTCCAGAAATTCAACAAAATGAGACAAGGTTCACAAAACTTTTCAAATATTTCCTCACGATGTTGCTGTGTGATTTAAGCACCTCTGAGGACATCGTTTGCCACATGAAAACCCAGGTTTTGTTATCGATGTTTGAGTAAAAAAAAAAGTTAGTGTGACATAAAATCTTATCAGCAAAAGCCATTTCCTGTTTTATATAAAGCTCAACTTCTTGATTCTATTTTGTGCTCATTGTTTTACAGGTGATTACCTAACACATCTTGGCAACTTTTCACCTCAAACTCTTGTGTAATCACTGTACATGAACCCTAATAATAGCCACACACACTTGATAAGATCTATATTTGGGAATTAATTGAAATTCCACCAGTTGTTTCAATTTTGATGCACAAACACACTAACCAATACACAACAGATAGACATTTTCTGAATGACCCCATGACCCTGGGGCACCAGGTGCACGAGTATTTTCCCTGTTTTTGCCACATCCTCTGGTCATTGCTTCCTTCCCCGAAGTGGCCACTGTGACACTCCAAGGAGAATTCAGCCCCCTGCAACTGCAACTTTTTTCTGAAATGATGGAGAGAAAAGAAAAAAAGAGAGGAAGCAACATAGACCTTGTCTCTTCCTTTCCATTCCACCTAATGGTTTTTCCAGACGTCGAACATTGAAGGCTGACCTTCCCTCTCAAACTGGATTTTTCCTGTACCCTACACCTTGGATTTCAGGAAATGTACAAAACAGGATAGCACTGTACAACATATTTCATGTGTCGGTGTTCTTTCTTTTTTTATTATTTTGAGAGAGAAAAAAACCCTTTAGAATCCAGTGACATCAGCAGCCAAGGCTGCATATTTCTCCGCTCTGTCGTCTTTTCTTCATCACATTTAAATCCAGGTCTAGCTCTTCATAAATGGATTGTTCAGCAATACCCAAACCTTACTCAGCAAGTGCTTCAATTGCTATATTTCAGTTGAAGCAGTCCTTAAATACAGTAATTGTAATAATTAAAATGCTGTTGAAATAGTAGTTAGAGTTGTAACCTAGACACCAACAATGTGCAAACGTAAAATCAGTATACAGAATATTTGGAAGTTTTTGCTTTGCATCTATGTTATTGATTTTTTTTATGACAAAGGGCACAAACAAATGCCAAGTAGATAGCTAGGACCACGTATTATTGCCCAAAGGGCCCAGCTGTCACTGTGTTGGATCTAATGTGTTGAAACAGTCAGGCGCCCTTAAGTCCCTTTTTAATTAGTGTTTAGAAAACCTTAGTATTGGCTTTGCCACACTGGACACTGTTGAAAGCGATAGACAGGAAGGTAGACAAAACTGCCCAGTTCCATGTTTGGCAGTTTCCACCGTGCAGCCCCCAGCCGATTCCCACATGTTTTCATTTCCATTTGCAATTTGCAACTATTTGTAAGCTTTACTTACTTTATTTCGCTGTTGATATTAACAGATATGCTTACCCTAAGGTACAAAAGACAAAGTGATGTCAGTACATACTTGCAACTTTTCTAGTGGACACAAAGCTTTCCCGTTTCTGCTGTAGTATATTTTTAGTATGAATGCATTTTTTTGGCAACTGCTGGTCACTGCACCTGTCACTATTTTTGTCGGCACCATAAATGTGTTGCGTCCATACTCTGGCCTCACCCACTCTCCACTTTCCTTACCATGTTTGCTTTCCCAATGTTTTTCCTTCTCCACAATCAAGGGGGAATTATCTGTCTTCCGGAAAAAAAGAGGCAGCCCGCTAATTTTAGATTGACTTGATTGAGCCTGGAGGCCAAAGGGATCAAACCCACATCCGTTGAAAACCAGGGATGCTAATTCTAACCATAACATAGCTAACATATGTTTTGCTCTCCCTAAGCACTGATTTGAGACCTGCCTGAAGCGGAGCTCCAGGGCTGCTGCCTTCTCCACTGCACCCGCTGCAAAGGCCCATTGCTTTTTTGTGGCATGTTTTGTGGGTATTGGCCCACCATGTATATTTATAGAGACCGGGTCATGACACATGTACATGGACTATTTTTTTAAGGACATGAGGCAGACACTTGACAGTATTCACTGACTATGTAAATGTGAAGGTAGCTATTTTATTGCTGTATAATTCCTTTTCAGAGTGTTTAACCTTATTTAGTTTAAACTGAATTTGTCAGTAATTATGTTATGAAAAGTTGCGCATAACCTTAAGTAATGAGAAGATATACTTCTAGAAGACTACTAACTCCTTTCCATGTCAACCCCCAGACACATACACAGAAACCTTACGCTGTAGAATTAAATAAAGAGAATGCCGTAGATACTAAAAGCATTGTACATTATACCCCACTCAGGAAAATTCCCAATTCTAGATCTTAACCCTTGTGTGGTGTTTATATTTTTGTTATTCAGCCAGTGTTTGTTGAAGTTCAGCTCTTCCTAAGTCTTTGTCTTATAGTTTATAGGTGAATTTGTTAAAGGTTCTGTGAATTCACACTGATTATTTTATGACCTGTTTCTAATAATTGCACTTTGGTACTTAACATACAATATGTGTTTCACATCAAACTATATCATTGTATTTTAATTATACCAAACAAACAAAGTGTGTATGCTGTATATATAACTGTTGCATGTCAAAGTCTGATACCTCAGGGAACTATCAAACATTATTAGAGGTTTGTCACCACCGGCAATACTGAAATGGTGTAGAGAGCGTAACGAATGGTCAGACTTTAGTCTTAGGCATCTTCAAAGGGAGCCTGGTAATGACAACGTTGCCAGCATTTTAGCCCTCAGGGTCCGCTATGGAGATGCTTAACCATGGCTAACTACCAGACCAATTACTTACAAAGACGACCCTCGGAAGAGACACTTGATGCTGCTGCCACAAAAACAATCCCAGCTCCCCCACATCCACCCGCCTGTTGAGTGTAATAGCTCTGACCTAAACCCTAATCCACTGTTGAATGAAGCCCCAAGGCCATTCTCAGCTCCAAATCGTGATTTGTGTCGCCACTTTTCCTGTCAAGACTTTGTTATTGCCATCTTTGTCTTGGGAAGCCGACATTTTACAATGTGTTTATTGGTGGAGGGGATTTGACAAATATAGTTTTCAGGGTCTTTTTTTTCTGTTTCATGTGAAAAATGGGAGGAAGTCATTGTATGTGTCCTATAAAGTTTGAACTCAGGAGCTCAGGGGAAGGCGGTAGTTCACAAATGGGAAATGGTTCCGTAAATGATACTTAAACATCCTATTTATATTTTCCTGAAACCATACGGCTGTTAAACAAGGATGTTTACCACAAAACTCATATTGGCTCTCAGTATGCTCCAGTCAGAGTTTTTACATCTGTATATTTATGGCCATCCAGACTGGAGACATTTAGGCATCTGATGTTTATTGTTTGCAAGGCACTATAAAACAATGACTGTTTGCACATCAGCAAAGTCAGGAAATGTACAGTATCCTTTCTGGAAAATACACGTAGCCCAATCACTTCATTTGTCTTCCCATGCACGGCCGTATGGGAGGGATTTAACACAATCATAGTCAATAAGGAAAGTGAACTAGCTTCGAGACTAGAGTACTATCCATCATTCTCTAAGCATGCTGCCAAGTCAATGGAGACTCAATTCAGTTGGTCGAGCCAACAGTCGTGTCTCATTCCTTGAGTCCTCTGCAATCCCTCTGGCTTAGTCCCCATCTGGCCAGCGGTTCTGTGCTAAAGCTGGGAGATGCGTAGGGTCTAATTCTTACACATTAAAGCATTACCGTCTGTCCAAGACCCACAGAGACAAGATGGTCGCCAGGTGTCTTCCTGCCTTCAAAGTGTCGGCATCGTTAATCATGCCCCCACCCCTTCTGCGTCGCTTCACATGTGTTTTATTTTCCTCAGCCCTCACCCCACATACACACCCTTACTCCCTGTGTTTCTGTCTCTCACTTTATTTTTGGGCAGTCTGTCACCCAGCTGCATTTCCTGCGGGGTTTATGTACAGTTTAGGCCCGATTGGAACCACATTGGCTAAACAGCGTGCCATCTTAATGCAGTCATTGTGATTCACATAGGTGGGTGGGTGATATGGAGGGGGATAATTCGAGAAGCCTGTCTGTATAGGCCCAGAGGATACAGCTAACCCTCCTAACCTTCCCTCTAGCCCCCAGCAGACTGCTGTTTTGCTCTTATGTGGCCACTTTTATTCTCAATTCCCCTCCTCCTTGGTTCATCCATTCCTTCAAAGGCAAATTTATCTTTCATCTATCTTTGCTAATAGTATTAACACAGCTCATGCTTGTGAACACAGCTTCCACAGCTGCAGTGCCTTAAAGTGCTTCAGAGAAGAAGTGCTAACAGACTTTTTTTTTTTCTTGTAGGAACAGAGAAGGGTATTTATGTCTTTCAAACCTTTGCCAAATATTTGCAGTTTACAAGCCCGGTGGTACGGCAAGGTATAGGTTTTCTTTTAACAAACAGGAAGTTGTGACTGCATTGTAAGATCATAAAACCTTATGATTTTAGTAACCCAGAACACATGCAGATAAATGAATCACCACAGGGTTTGTGTTTGTGAAGCTTTTTCTGTTCTTTTTAATCATAAACATACGCACATCCTTTTTGTGAACTTAACTGTTGTCTGTGGTTCATGTCAAGGTTGGGTCTCTCTATTTTGCTACTTTGGAAAGGCACATTTGATTTAATTTGGCAGGTTGGCTGCCGAGGTCCACTTTCATTAACAGTGTGAAGGATGCACTCTTGATGCCCTTGCTGACGCAAAACTAAGCAAGTAGAAAAAGAACTCTTTCCTCTGAAAAGCACCAGGGGGACTATTTCTGTAGTTTTAAATCGTTAAAGAGAGGATTGGGCTACAGAAAGGGGAGGGGGGGTGGTGTTCAGTTGTGAGCAGCAGACTGTTTCACGTGCCAGATCTGTAATGTGTTCCTCCGGGCTGGGAGCTCGCTGAACTCTTGGCTGTGGCGCTCCGGGAGAGGAAGTCCCTAGCCTAGGGAGTTTCATACATCCTGTTTTGGAGTGCCATTGGCCAGGATTGGGGTTGGGGTTGTCTGCCACCTGCAGACTGTAGAATCACATCTGCCAATAAACCAGGGACAGCAGCTAAACGGCACACACCTCCTGCAAAGCTTCTCTTTGTCTGACTACCTACTTCCAGTTCCAATTTATTCATGTTTAATGGCTACATCTAAATTTTGCTTTCCAAACAAACAGACAAACCCATTATTTAAAAAAAAGTGGATAAACTTGAATAATCAAAAAAATAATAATTCCAAATTACCTCACCCTTTCTCATGCGCTAATTTTGAAGCAACATCTTTTAAATCATCATGATCTCTTATTACATTTCTGAGCAGTCACTGGTTGGTAAATTGGTTTGCACGTTTGATGTGCACATTTTATACATTCAATGCACTTGCTGGTAAAAAAATAGGAAAATACTCCAAGAATGACTGTTTGTTGGGATTATCCTTGGGATTTAAAGATAGTCACTGACTTCCATTGCACTAGTACAGTGTTTGGTCTCTGAATAGGCCAGCACTCTGTGTTCTCAGAGTCCCCAGGAGCTGATAGAGCAGGAAGTTTGGTGGAGATAGCGCTCCCCTGGTTCTTGCTATTTTGGTCAACAGGAAAGGGTTTGTGTCTGTCTCAACCAACAACCCCCTTCAACCACCCCCTTCTTCCTTGATTGGCCTGGTCTGTTTATTCAGACTCATTCTCACCAGGCCAGCTGCATTTTTGTCTTCCCTGTCCAAATGGCCACACTGTGACCTTTTTAGCCTGTACACTATCAGCAGGGGTTATTCTCGACCCTGATAGATTTTCAGAACTGTGCGATCACAGTTATAAATGCGTCAGTACTGACACATTTTTCATTATTTGTCTGTCCACCACAACAATGAATTTAAAAATGAAATAATCAAGATGTGTTTTAAATGAAATCAATCTTTGATTTAAGTGTTTTCTAAGTTATGGTATGACCTTCGTAGGAATTAGTCATTCTATACATAAACCCCAATTTTAGGGTCTCAAAAATATCTGAACATTTGACAGCTCAGCTGTAAGGAGTTGAGTGTTATTGGACGATTTCTTGATTTGCCAAGATAAAGTCAGTGTGAACTCAAAAGAGCAGTGAATGCCAGTAGAGTACACCATGATAGTGCTAAAAAATGGAAATAAACCTGCATTGAGGTTGAAAACATGTAGTGAATAAATTAGCTATTTTATAAAAAATAAAACTAACAAACAACGAGACACTAATGAGCCCTGCTATGCTAAAAGTTTTGTAAGACCACAGAAGAAATGTTGCATGACAGAAGTAGTTCTAGACGACAGACGCCAAGATTTTGTAAATAAGCACTAAAACTGAAAATGTCATTTATAATCGTCTTAGGTTGATAATGTCTGAAACAGGAGGTCTGTGTATAAAGATGCTTGTAACTGCTACACTGTTCATGCAGTAAACATAAATTAAAGCTGGCAGGTTTGTAATGTAATGCAATAATAATGGTGAATAATGGTATCACTATACATGTCAAATAAATGTTTTTTTTTTTTTTTTTTTTTAAATAAATATTTACCTCAAATGTTATCTAAGACAGGGTTTTCCCTGTGACGTCCTCATATCTGCACAGTCTTTTTTGGTTGTTGTTGTACTTATAAATAGCATGCACTCCGGTGGCTCAGGCACAGATTCTCTCATTTATATCCAAACAAAAGTACTGCTGTTATGAGTCTGTAAGATGCTCATCTGGCATCCCTTAACTGCCCTGAAAAATCCTAAATGCTGTGGGGGCTCAACTTTTAACCCCAGGAAAGCACCAATAGACCTTGTAGGCCAACTTCAAAGGGCTAGCACATCAAACGAAACCAGGCACATAGATGGTCAGTTGGGATAAAAATGTGCATGAACCCTCTCCATTTGTCAGTCCAATGACTTATATCCATTTTGTCCCTATTAAAACCAGTGTTTGTTGAGGGAACACAGGGGTGGCCGTTGTAATGCAGAGACTTGGATGCATTACATTTAGTAACGAACACCAATGGTACTCATCATAGGCTGCGTGAGCTGCTGTGCCAGGAAGTGGTCATGCAGAATATGAAATGTTATGTCATAAATAAGGGCTTCCCCCCTCCGCAAAAAGAGAAGATAAAGAAAACATGTGTTTATCTGTTTTATTTCCTATCTTTTGACTCTGTCTGTCTCTGTGAAACCCCTACCCCCCACCCTCTAACCCTGACGCTAGCTTGTCTGAGTGGCCTTTTGCCATGCATTCCTCCCTTCCCTGTTTGGCCTCTGTCTCAGGAAGTGGCCCAATTAGTGGATAAACACTAGGGAGGAGAGGTTGGGGATTTTGGGGGGTAGTTGTGGTGGTCGTGGGTGGGGGCACCAATTAGGACTCTATGGGTTCTAGGATCAGGTCCTGCAACCATACTGAAACTCCCAGTTCTCCCCCTGTACATATGCCAGTACGCTGCCAGAAAATGAACCAAGGATCAATGATCAGGGAGAGGACGTTAGAGCTGCGGGACGCAAGTGGAATAGCAGCAAATACTCTATATGAAAAACTAAAGTCTTTAACACATTACATAACTTATAACATGTAAATTCTTAAAAGTAGAATGTTACAAAATGAAGAGCAACTTTTGAGATTAAAGTGTTGATGGCACTAAAGCAAGAAAACAGCTGTCCAGTTAGAGGAGAATAGTTAAAAAGATGCTTTTTTTAAAATCTGATACTGCAAACTAGACCTTAAAGCAAAATGCAACTTTAAACAATCAAGCCAGGAGAAGATGCAAAGTTGATCCACTCTGCTATAATCCGCTTGGCCTTCAGATATGTTCAGCTTATTGCTGGAAAAATATCTTCAGCTGGAAAAAAAAGGGGTAAAAATAGTAAAAAAATAATACATTATCTTTGCCAATTTGGATTTTCATTTTGAGCATGTCCTTATTAGTTGGGGGTTTGATGATGCTGATAACGTATTTGTGGTTTTAACTTTCCAAAAAATAAACTAGTGCAGAATGTCGACATAATAACCTCAGGACAGGAAATCTACAAATAGCACCTTTAATTAGCATGTATATGATAAACTAAAACCACATATTTTATAGTTTATTTCCTGCCACATTTGGTAGTAGTTGCCTTTTACCAAGAACGTCCGTGTTTGAATCATCTTTGTATTTTCAAACTATTTGACCAAGGTGATCACCACTGAGATCGCCATGGAGATAAACTATTTGCTTGTGCATTGTGAAGTTTCAGACTACAATATGCTGCTGGGAAAGAGGATCAGCTAAAGGGTACAGTCATATAATGGCATCATGTTTATATTCCCTTCTTCCCCCTGAGATTGCAATGGAATGCATTTTACCATTTAGTAAAATGTGATTTACCGGTGACACTGACTTGTTGTGTGCACATGGCTAACTTCAGGAAGCACTTACTTTGACATATGACACTCCCTTTACCTCAAGGTAAAAACCATTGAATCTGCCTAGCTTGTGAAAACTCAGGTTGCAGAGCTTGACTCAGTATCACTCCCTGCCAGGTATTGCTTGGTGATATTGTGACAAATAACAGAACTGTTCAGTCTGCTCACATACAGCACATTATACTCAAATAAATAAATAAAACCTTAGAAGAATAAAGTCAAGTGAGTGAATCATTCTGTTGTGAAGACAGCATAAATTCAGATATATTGTTTTCAATAGAAATTAAATTTGACTATTGTGAAACAAGATGCTATCAAGGTAAGTTCCTGCATTATATTTAAAAAGACAGATATTTGGTTTAGTAAAATTTAGGGGTAAATATCGTTACAGACGTTTCAGTTCTGTGTTTAGACTTTCCTCTTAGGATATGGTATGGTTACAGACTGTATGCAGAGTTCTACTTTACTTTATGTTGGTCTTTTTACTGTAAATACAATAGTTATCTGATTATCAGTACATGTTGGAAGGATGAAGATATGGAAGTGTTTGGGTCGGGGATCCCTACGACCATTGAAGACTTGCGTGCCAGCGCAAAGCAGAGTTTCAGTTATCGAGAAGGAGGCACCAGGCTATGATGATGTAATTGGGATGCCCGCAGGGCATTTCACCATTCTTGGCAGTAAGCATGAATCAGACCAGAACATGTTATAGAATAGCAAGAATTGAGATTTTTGTAGGCCAACTTACTTACTTACTAAAGATCCTTGCACTTAAAAGACACCCAGTTTTGTTGTCTTAAACACCCTGTAAAATTCAAATGGAGTAAAACAACCATGGTACTGCATCTAAAATAATATACTGGCTTTTGCTTGAGTCACAGTGTACCAAAGTAGTACATAACAATCATGTTAAGCTGCACCAAGTGGTTATAAAAACTGTAAGTGTACTGGGGTAGGAATGAATTCATGCTAAGTATGCTAATTTCTATTGAATTTTATCAACTTAATTGAACGAGTTGAGTAAACTCTAAGAAATTATTTTCATTTAACTCATAATTTTAAATTATGAGTATAATAATTTAACTTAAAATTATGAGTGAAGACATCAAGTCAGAACAACTAATGTTTATAAGTACTTACAATAAAAATTCAACATTTTAAGATTGATTAACTTGAAAATACAAAACTTAGATATTTAGTTTACCGTAATTCAAAAATACTTTTCACATTTCCACAAAAGTCTTGAATGAGAACAGTGTGGTACGGTTCTTGGCTTTAAAAAATGCAGTTTAAGTCTGAAGGTATATACCTTAAATAATTCTTCAGTGAAATGGGGTCGTCTCTGCACAAGTCATCCAGAATCACAAAGTTCAACTTTCAGCAAAACAACCTTTAGGCACAGCATGCCATCCAAATTGAATTAAACCAGTACTTCTGTTGTATGTCCTGTCTTACTGACTAAACTCAGTAATTTGATTGACTCAGCTATTCCCTTTCCATATTACAGTTATTTCAGCTGGCAAATATGTACTCTGCATTCCACCTCTGTCAGTGGTGGCATATGCTGCTCCATTTCCCCAAACAGTCACTTAACCAACAGTGCAATTACGGTCCCTATATGTCTGAACAGTTGGAAATGATGGCTAGATAAACAAATGTTACTCGATAGGTACAAATTATAGATGTATGGTCAAATTATAGATGCATGGTCCACTTTCAGTACAGGGTTTTAATATTGATGTGTGTTTTTTTGCCAGCATGTCTGAAAATGTTTGCATTCTTATTGAGATAGCAGGAAAGAGGCCCTATCAGGATATGTGTTTTCTTTTCCTCTTTTCCCTGGTTGGTGGCTCCACATTTTAAGAGTGTTTGTGGAACAGAGCAGTATACCATATGGCTGTCAGTGTGGATGAATTACAGTGAGCAGTTCCTAAGAGAAGTACTGAGATGCAGTAGATAACTGTAAAAGCAGTTTGCTTGGTTCTCTTTACACAGTGCACACATTTGACGGGATATGTTTTATTAAGATATAAAATGCAGTACGTATTTTTATAAGCTGTGTTTAGACATAGGCGCCTGGTACATAGGTCGAGGAAAACAGCACATAGTAGTCATTTAAATAAAATCCTCAGTTGCAGTTTCTTACATGAACAGCATGAGCTGTTGAAAGCTGACAGTCTTTAAATTGTGGGTTCAGAACTGAAAAGGCATGTGAGATAGAATATTATATTGAAAGCATTTGCACTAAGATGTACCTTGTGGTCTTTGGGGACAGAAGAAGAGAGGGTTAAAAAGAGAGAGATGGATGATGAAACTGAAAATCCCACAGGATATAAGACAGTAAGTATTGTATTATCTAAATAGAAAGAGTGCAAGGCTTGAAACAAGATCTTCCAAATTACACATCACAGTGTTTGGTACATAAATAGTCATTTCCGCACAGACCAAAAAAGAAAAAAACATGCCGCCCACTGAAAATGGGATTCCTAACTGTAAAAGTCAATCTATTTATGGTATGCACCACTTTCCACCCTTGAAATATCCAGTGCAGTCTTTTTTTCTCTTTTTCTATTTCTTGATGAACATTAAAAGCCACCTCCAGTCGAACAGCGGGCCAAGACTAACTCTGACAGGCAAATAGCCGCTCCTATGACTGTGATGTCTCGTCTGTTGTCATAGCAGGAGTTGGAACCTCATGCAGACACATTGTAGTCCCCTCTCTGAGAGATTTACAGGGCCTGAAGTGCTGTGGAATTACAGGACAGTGGGGGCCTGTAGTGGTGAGGGCCTCAGACAGAGAGAGGCAGGCCCGGTCCTGGGTTAGGGGCACTAAAAAGGTTGTAAGTTATAAATACTTGACAGCACAGTAAAAATGTCACAGCCTTCCTGAAGTAAATGCACTCATTTATGAACACTCATGTAAATACAGTACACACACACCCAGGTCCAGCCTCCAGCTCTGTCTATCCCTCCCCATTTGCCCTTTTGCCAGGTACTGGTTGCCTTCCTTTGTAAACAGGAAGTTGGATGGCAGACAGAGCATCTGACTGGCTTTACGTGCCATACTGCATATCAGTCTTCTTGTGTTGCACGTTTCAAACCATTTCTGAATGCATTTGCTGTTTTATCACTTTTTTATCTTTATTAGGTAAATGTGTCATTTATCTATAGTGCACAATACTATAGAGCGTGCTAAAGCTAAAAGTATTTACTTTTCAATAACTTTGAAAATGCTTTAATAATGCAAGTCAGAATGTTTTCATTTTTCGTTTTCATCGACTAATCAATTAGCAAGTATCCCCATGTGTTCACAAATATTTCCTTTTTAGCTGTCAGGTCACATCCATCCTCCAGTATTTGTTTTAAAAAATGTTTCAGTTGAGTTGTGAATTTCTGAGATTTACAAACAAATAAATGTCTGCATGTTTTAGTAATTACAGGCAAAAGTGTTTCCTATGTGAAAACAATAGTAGCCAGAGCAGCCAGATGAATGTCATATTGAGTTATTACATTGTCATTGAGTTATAACTATTTAGTAAAAAGTCACACATTAACTTCACCACCATTTATTTTAAAAGACCAAGCAGCGGATCAGAAACCAGAATATGTGCGTACACCCAAATGCTTGATTAAGACTTGTTTTAAAATCAAACAATGTCGGTCCTGTACGCCGGCCAAACTGCCTCTCGTGTTTTATCACTATAATGACAGAAAGCCATAACAAGCCATAGGCCTGAACTGATGTGTCAGCCAAATGCTGAAACCAAGAAGGCTTTTTGCTGTTGAAATGTCTAAAATAACAGGCCAAAACCAAGATATAAGCAAGATCTTCTGTTTTTCATTAGGTTATTTAATGCAAAGTTAGTTTGACCCTGTGCAGTGTGTGTTAAACCCTCAGGTTACATGAAACCCAGTCTAAACACAAAGGCAGCTTTGAAAAAAAAGAAAAAAAAACTAAATTATTATCATCAGAATATTTAACTTTTTGATTTTTGTCTGAATCTTATAAGATATATGGTAGTCATAATAAATAAGATGAAGGCGCAGTCCAAATGGTGACTTAACTTTTCTTAGGCTATTACAATGTCGGGCAAGAGCAGAGATAATGAAAATTTTATAGTTCAGTCTTTTTACGTTGTTCTTAAAATGAAATGTGGAAATTTGCCTTGCCTCTGCTTGTATTGCACATCTTGTGACCTCTGAGAATATTAAATGTAAAAGTTGAACACTGAGCAAGTTCACATGGTTTTTCAGGTTTTATCAGGACATGTTCTGTTTTTTCTCCTCTTATTCTATATGCATGCATATACATATGTGCAGTATAACATGTTCTCATTGAGTGAGAAGGAGAAAGAAGAGGTGTTACTGGTTGAATGGAACATGTACATGCAGCTCCTGGTCTGAATAGCACTTCCTGGCGTGTGAAAGGCAAGCTGGAGAGGGAGGGGAGGGATGGAGGGAGTAAGTAGTGCAGTAAGGTGGTGGCGCTATGGTAGTGGGGGGCACCTCCTCCTCTTCCCCCTTCCTTCTCCTGCTAAAAGCCTTGTTTGCCGTACTTGTGAGCACCCTTCAGAAAAGGGCGTCAACATGGGGAGGCAACGGGGGGAGGAGGAGGGGTGACAATGAGACGAGGAGGACCACATCCGTGTTTGCCAGGTGTTCCTTTTGTGATCCTTACCTTGCACTCAGGCATGGAAGGCGAAACAGAGAGACAGAGAGGAAGGAGTGCAGAGAAGGTGGGAAGAGATAGGAACGGGAGGGGGACGGTGAGAGAGTGTGTGTGGAGGCTGCATGGATACACAACACACATACAGAGAGAGGCAGGGAGAGGAAAAAAGCCCCTAGATCCCGCCATTCTTTCACTGAGATAATCTGCAGGAAAGGTGCTCCCAACACAAAGTGTGTATGTGCGTGCATGTGCACATTTGTCTTTCGGTGGGTGTGTGCAGCCTCATATTTATTCAGCGCAGGTTCATGGCTTTTATGCACGCTATTATGCTCCAGTGATAAAGCGCTTTTCCACAGCCCATCGACAATGCCTTATCAAAGCCCTAATCGCAACCCGGACTGCAACAGCTTGCTAAACCTGAACGCACACTGACTACATGCTAGCACCACTTTTCAGTCCTTTACATCCTGAAGACCCCCCAAGTCAAGTCAACTCAAAATGTATGTATTACTGTAAATGCCATTAGCAAACAGGTTTTTCACTAACAACTTCACTATAAAGGACATAAATATAGATAATGGGCACAAATGAGACCAGGGACCCTCATCTGAGAAAGTTTTTCCTTAATGATCTTTATCTCAGAAGACCTTTGCTCACAGAATGGATTTAACACAAAATTGCAAGCAGATGGCAGCCAGCAAAGAACTTTTTTTTTTTTTTTTGGATTGATGTACCGCTACAGCTCTGTTCTCACCATCCATAAGAGGAGTTGTTTGTGCAATCTTGTAGCAGTAATGTTGGGTAGTTGCTATAATAGGAGAACTGTTTAGTCCAAATTGGAGGTGTTCTCATGGGCTTCCAAATGATGCCAGAGGGGCACCTGGCAGGGGAAGGTTCTGCCTTTTGCTGACCACAGTTTGATACTCACTTCGAATGCCCAACCTGATCTTTCATGGCTAAAATCTAGAAGCAGTTGGGTCTTTACAACAACAAATTCTATGGAAACTTAGGTATAGGTTCTTCCTGAATTCTGCTGACAAAAACTAGGAGGAAATAACACAACTTGCTCTGATAATAATAATAAAGAATGATTTTTACGTGCAATTAACCTATAATACAGTAGTTTCCTGCTGCTTGTATAATACAGCTGCTCTGTTTATTAAGTTATTTGGGATACACACTTATCTGATCCAAATCCGACTAGAGAGTCAGGGACTTGTTGGAAAACCAGTGGCTTTCAGTTTGTAGCTTGTTAGTTTTGGGATTAAGCATTTGCCAACATGCAAAAAGACCACTGAATGAACACTTTACCTTGATGCACTTGCTAACATGGACTTTTACTGTATTATTTCTTTGGTGCTTTAAATGATGCATACACCTTTATTGCTACAGAAGGCCTACATATCAAGTAGTTTAGTAGGATTATCAATATAAAAAGCCATTTTCAAAGAGCTTATTTGTGAATGAGATGCAAAAATATCTAAATACAAAGTTTTTATATGGATCACCTGATTGCCAGTGTTGAAATACTTAACTCAGCATGTAAAGCCTCATAGTTGAAGTAATAAAAACAAACAAACAATAATTGGAGTCACACGACCTAAGCACTCTAGCCACAAGACTATGCCTTGTTCCTAACCACTGTGACTAAGTCTGAATGTGTTCGCAGCACCATTCATGTCTAGAAGTCCTGGAGAGCATGATTCAATTACCAGCAGCTTACTGTAAGACAAATACAGAAATAGACTGGTGGGCGGTGTTGTATTTCAGTCCGTGTACTCAAGGTCAGAATACTGTAAAATAATATCCCCTTGTAAAAGGAAGGATATATGTCTCTGCAAACAGGGCGTTGGTTAGTTGACTGAATAGATAGGAGTGAATGTAGTGAAATTATTACTTCAAGTTCTCTAAATGCCTGCTGTCGATTGGCTTGCTCTCTTTGATTGATTGATTTTTGTATTGGCATCATGTGCTCAAGGCTATAAAACACACGTACATCATGTTGGAGTGTTCCTCAATAGAGTTTGGTGCTACATAACACTGTTATAGGTTGTAGTTTATAGGTTGCAAGTGTTTCTGTCAGTTTCACTCATATAAGCCTCTATTGAGAAGGGCTCTTTGTAGTTTTTCTTTATTTTTGATTATTCTCACCCTGAGTATAATATGATAATAATTACATTTTTAATAATATAATTTGCCCTTTATAAAATACAGTCTGAGATTACCTTTCTTTATGAACGTAGTAGTAATAGTAATTAGTTATTGATCTTTTGTGCTGACAACGATACCAGTAGCTATTTTTTTCACAGTACCAACCTATTGTTGATGCAGAGACCTTACAAAGTGCACATGCCATTTGTTTCAGTTATCTTTAAGAAATTAAGTTGAAAAGTGTTGGGCTAATGGTCGACTGCAACTACAGTTGTGTAGCCATTGCTGCTTTTGTATATACAGTTTATCCCTGACTATGATGCTGCGTTGGCCCTTGATCCTTCCTTTAAACCCTCCTAATGAATCTTTGCCTGAGTGAAGGATGTCTGAGCTGCCTCCGTCCAGTGACCTTGTGGCTGCAGTGTGTTATATGGCTTGTGGAGCTGACCTGTCACTCCGTATCCATTTCCAGCATCCAATCTCATCCACGAAAAAGACAGAGCTCCCCCTCCCCCCCAACCGTCGCCATGGAGACAGCCAGTCTGACCTGAAATGCCGCTGTTCAGCACTACTGAGGGTTTTACTTCTCTTTCAGAAGAGCTGAAAGTATCAATTAAGGCAGTACCAACCTCTTCATACATACCCCCAGCCTCACCTCATCCCTCCCCGGTCACATAACTCATGCAAACGGAACTCGAGAGGACACCAATTTGACCAGATTCCACTTTCTCAAATTGCAGGAAAACACACTTAACTGATGGGCCCTCCCGACTTGACAGGGGCCTTTGTTGTCCGTCTTGACCCGCCCCTCCCTACCTCAAGCTCCTCCCCTCACCTTCCTGTAGCCTGTCTCCCCTTCGTGTCACATAACAAGCTAAGAGCACACCTTTTTCCACCAGCCAGCAGGCCCTCAACAGGCAACCCTTTGACAAGCACTGGGCCTCTTCGGGCATCTGAAAGGCCATTCTCTAGGGTCAGGGACCACAGGGGAAAGTGTGTAAATGATACCTGATGCCATGTAAAAAGATCATTTGATAGGTGTAGATAGACAGACATACCTGTCAGCACTACAGGACCACTGCACTGCACTAAGCTAAAGTAATCTGGAAAGCTGTGAGAGCCGCACAGTGGCTGGAAGCACAGCATAGTCCGACTAAGCTACAACATAAGCATGTTGGTTTGTGTTCACATGAACGAAACGATTCACCTGTGCAGATGAATCAGAATCAGAATCAGCTAATTAATCCTTTTAACAACATTAACACTGAATATTATCAGAACTTTCTCCGAACCATCCACTCACCTGGTGATTGCTTTTTCACCCAGTTGTCCATGGGCTCTTAGAGGGTAGGCACGTATGTTTTGTGAACATGAGGTGCATCACATGGGAAAACAGGCCTTAACAGGAACAAACATGCTAACGGATGCAATCAGTCAACACCTTTTAAGATACTCGTTCTTTTTTTTTCCTCTTTTTTTACGTTACTGCACAACCCCCTTGTTTAATCTGTGTTTGTTGTTAATCTACGCTGCCATGTCAACTTAGACACTAACATTTAGCTTTATCTATTTTCAACAAACTTTGAAACAGGAATAGTTAATAAGTGTGTAATCTTAACAACTGTACCCCACAATTATTTTCTTGGCCTGTGCGTGTTTATCTGAGGTGATTCAGTGCTGTGATACTGTGCCAGTGCATCCAGAAACCTTTGAGGTGTGTAACTGCATGTGCACTTATAGTTTGCTTTGGTTTTCAATCTCTCCATCATCACTGAGAGACATTCCTCAATGCACCAAGTAGGAAGCGCAGTATGTAATTTGCACTGTCTGAAAGAATTATTCAGCTCAGCTCAGCTGCTCCAAATTTGATGGGAAGTTCCTAAAAAAAGATCAGTGCTTTAGGAAAAGAGGTCAGTGATCACCACATAAATCACCTCACCACGGCAAAGGATTGCCCAGGAGCAGATGTGTCTTTGGCACTTGGCACAGGATTGCTCTACCGGATCAAAAAAAAAAGAAAAGGCCCAACCCTCAGACCATAAACATGTCCTTCCTCAACCCCAAACGGAGGCAACAGCAGCACAGCATGCCACCCTCCCTCCAGCTCTCCCTCTAGCCCTCCCTCATTCTCTCTGTTTCAACACATCCCTCTCTCAACTTCCTTCCTGCCCCACCCATTGAATTTTAATACCTGCCTGTCAAGTTTTCTTCTCTTTTTTTTTCTCCACCTACCCCCTCCTTCACCAGACCTTTGCTTCGTATCTAGTAATTACCAGAGCACTGAGAAAACCCTTTCATTTAAAGGATTGGCAATTATCTCAGTGGAACACAATAAAATGACTTCCCCTCAAGAGGAAGGGGAAGTTTGAGCTGCGGTACGCCACTGCATGTCGCACCGCCTTGCTCTTGAAGTGGGAGCAGAGGTGGAGGTCCTGTAGGAGGTGTGTTTTTTTTTTTTGTTTTTGGTTTTTTTTTTTGCCCAGTTTTATTTTTTTCCCTCATGTCCTCCAGCTCAGATATATGACAATCAAACAGAAGGCTGGGAAAGAAAAACGTGGGTCAAGTGGTGGGACTTTATTGCCAGAGATTTGTTCCCTCTTGTTGTTAAGTCGCCACTCTTAAAATATGAACGCAGTTTAAATTGAAAAGGGGTTGAAATAGCTACCTTTAACCAGCCTTGATTTAGAGCCGTGGCCTCCTGTTCACCTCCAGGGGAATCTATAAAGTTGTTCAGGCCATTGTAAATAACACTTTTATGGTGCTATGGGGAGAGTTTGATACTAACCAACACCACTGCTTGGGACCAACACCACTGCTAGGTAGATCAGTCAGTTTTTTTATAGAGCAGCAGTAAATGGTACTGTGACATAGCATACAAAAATGTAAATGAGCATAAAGTTGTAAAATCTACTATTTGGGAAGTGTGCAAAAGGGAGACTGTTATGTTTGGCTGAGAGAACTGTTTTTAGTGTTTCAGGCTGTCTAAATGTAGAACTTGTTTGAGTTAGATCATAGAAGACGTGCTATAAATGTGATCACTTAGACAGATGTGATAATATGAGTAGTTAGAAACAGTAGCAGCCTTCGCTGATCAGAGCAGCACTTTATCATATTGGCTGTCAGGAAGCCAACTCGTTTTCTATTAGAGACGCACCAATCCAACTTTTTCTCTCCTGACACTTAATCCACCGTTTAACTCAGACCATTTACTGGTACTGAGTACCTATCTATAGCCAGTGCTTCTTTACTCCACATTTAAATTCTGTACCCTTTGTGAAACTTATTAGAATCATATTTGTTTATCATAAAATAAGACCAAGGAATGCTGTAACACTAAAAATGAGTTGGCAGCTTGCTGTGACTGAATAAATGTAACTGTTAGCAGAAACAATTAATTTTTATAACACTCATACTATATTACAGCCAGTGACATTATGGCAAATATCCACCTAATAAAGCTTCACTACTGAATCACTAGTCAAAACGTCAGTCTCCACGTGTCCCTGGAGAATCAGGAATACACAGGGCATCTGATGCTTTTATCCAGAGTGACTTAGCAGTGAAGAAGGCACACACCAGGAGAAATGTAGGATTCTTGCCTAAGGGCACTTTAACATGTGAACCGGAGAGCCTGGGGTCAAACCGCAGACCCAATGACTGTTGGAAAGTATTACTCCAAGGAATCCAGCCCACGTCCTATGACAAGCAGAGTTGCCATCCATACTACTCACATACTGATGTGAACAATCCAAATAAAATGTCATTACACCTGAACATAAAATTGTGCAGATACCACTGGAGTTAAATGGCAAAATGTTGCTTAATGTTCACTTCCTGGTTCACACATCCAATGAACGCATCCTTGTGAACTTACGGAGAGTTCAGCAGCATTTTGCTTGCATGGCTGCTGGTGTTAAGTTCCTACCCCTGTGTTGTCTCAGCATTGAGCTAGCTTTGTGTTTTCACATGCTCCTCAGTACCCGCCTCGCAGCCCCACCTGTTGTTTTTGCCGCCGGCTTGGAGAGAGAGGCAAAGTTTGGCTGGAACAGCTGGTTGCCTTGGCAACACTTTGTGCCACTGCAGTGGATTGGAACAGGAACTGGCCTATCCATGTCAGTCTGCAGGCAGGATCTGGGCCATGCCTTGTGTTAACAGATTATCTGATTTCCATTCAGACGGCTTGGGTATCAGCCCCACTCCTCCGCTCTCTGGAAAAGCGACCCCAGCCAGCCTCTTTCTGAAAGCCCCCAGAGCCCTCCTCTCTTCTCCCATTTCCTGTCTTAATTACGCACTCTTTTGTGCCGTTGTTTTTTTTTTTCTTCCTTCCCTCCTCCTCTCCTGCCTCCCCTTCTTCTTCTCTTGATCCTTCATACCCTCCCTTCTCACTGTCTGTCTCTCACTCTCTTTTTTTGTAAAGAGATGAGGACCAAGATTTTGAAGTTTAAAGTCCATTGCAGGGACCGTCCTCGGCTCTCCCCCCACCACTACCACCTCCCACAACCCCGTTCTCCTTCTTCCTTCCATCGTCTCTCCACCTGAAAGGGAATACTGTGTTTTCGATGCATAAAAGGCTTGACTCTGTCAACAGGATGAATCCACCAGGGCCCATGGAAAACATTTCATACAGTTTCTCTGAAAGGGGAGAGAGGAGGAAGAAGAGGAGGGTGGATGGGTGAGTGAGGGAGGCAGCTGGAAGGGATTACTGTGCATTTTCATAGGCAGCACAATTACAAACATACCAAGTGTTAACTTGGCTGTGCAGCATAACACCAATGATGATGCTTTGGTTCTGGAATTGAGACAAGCCTTGTTTTTTCTTGTGTTTGTCGAGTGTTTGAAGAGGTGTTCACAGCTGTGCATAGTTACACACAACTCCTTGAATCCTTTCATACGTAAATTAAAGGTTCAGAGTGAAAGAAAACAAGCACAAAAAATACGAATGTTGAGGTGTCGCCAACACAATGGACATGTAAACCTAGTGGGCACCTCTTCTGTGACAAAAACAGGTTTGTCGCCATCCTGCACCAGATCCAGTTACCAAGCCAAGGCATTGAGGCGAGACCAGGAGGGGGTGACCTTGTCTGTGGCGAAATCTGACACAGGTTTTCACATGCTGGGTGGGGGACTTTTTTCTCTCCCTCGTACTCCCTCCCACTCTCGTTCTCTGTCTTGTTATCTCCTGTAGTAGGTGGCTAATTGCTGTGATGTTGTAGATTACATTTAGCATGCAGCTCATTGTTTGTGCGCCGTGCATTAGGACATAAAAGCAGATTTGACTGAACTCACACAGACTTTTCAGCTCATTCTTTGAAATAAGCCACAGAATTTTGGGTAATTTACAAAAATATACCAGAACGTATTTCCCATTAGATGTGGGTTTTCAGCTGTAGTAGTAATGTGGTAGAAAACAAGCAGAATAAAACAGCAATCCTCCTCTTTTTTAAAGATTAGCATTTTATTTTGTCAAATTCAAGAAACTTTTGAATCTTAATCATCAACTGATGCATAACGAGGCATTCCCACTCAGTGTGTTTCTGAAAATTCTGCTTTGTTGAAGTATTATCTCAAGTAATCAACAATGTTTTTATGGTTAACAAGTGTTGAAATTAGTGTGAATTCAGTGTTTTGTGTTGATCAACAATGACCAAATTATTCCAGCACTATTAACAGTTTGGGTCTACTGTGTACAAAGTAAGGTAGCTTATAGAACGATGGAGGATTTAACTAACTGCCTGTCCTTACTTCTTTCTCAGTTTTTCACCAGCCTTGGGTATTGTCTCTCTCTGCTGTCTCACTGAACACACACACACACACACACACACACACACCTACATGCACACTCCCCTGTCTCAGCTCAGGATGAGGGTAAACAAGCTAATGTTTAGATTTCACGGAAGTGGAAACTGATCTGGCCAAGTCAGAGCTGTCACTCAGCAACGTGCCTGTTTATGTTTGTCTCTCCGGTAAGTATCTGTGAGTTGCAGCATATGTGTGAGTGTGTGTGTGTGTGCTGGCACACATACCTTAATATGAAGCCTTGTTTAAGAAAGGAGACATATTGTTGGTGGCCTCTCGACAGTGACATGGGGCTCCTGATGGACATGTTGCTAAATGATGATGGCTGTAGAGATGATGGTGGAGGTGATAGCAGTACAGTTGATAACGGTGGTGGTGAAGGTGTTGATTTTGATTTCTAGTTGTATGGTACCAGAATGTTTCTCGGATTCAACGTTTGCTTCCATCATTTTACAGCCCGCGTGTTGCGCTGCATTGATCTGCATTGAAGGTCTGTAAAATATCATTTCAACAGGACGTTTGAGTTGTTTGAAAAGTGTCTCACAAGGTTTGATATTGTGCATATTCTGCACAACTAAACAAAGATGCTGTCCCCAAAACAACACATTGCAGCTTTAAAGGCACATGTTAATTTTATTCAGTAAACATAAAACTTTGGTAATGGTAAACTACTGACCATTGATGTCTTAAATATACAAACACACGTCATGACTGAGGAGGGCCATACTCAGCTGGTATGGAATTCATCACTGTCAAAACTGCAGTGTACATATAAATAAGTGAAGTATTTACTCCCTTATTTAGTAGATGCACCTTTGGCAGCAGTTATCCTGTGTGGAAAGGGTCTCAGTCAGCTTTGCACATCTGGACACTGCAGCTTTTGCTGCTCATTCTTCTTTGCAAAACTACTCAAGCTCTGCAGGCTACATGGGGATTGTGAGTGAACAGATCTTTTCAAGTTCAGCCACAAAATCTCTTTAGGATTGAGGTCTGGGCTCTGACTCAGAGACGCCTCTCTACATCAGCGTTGTTGCTTTTAAACTATTAGTGTGTGGATTTGGCTATCACTGTCTTGTTGGAAAACAAATCTTCTCTCTAGTGCCAGTTCTTTTGCAAACTGCATCAGATTTTCCTAATAACTCCTAATATATACTTTTATTAAGTAGCTTTGGGCGTTCTTTTGTCTTCATGGTGCAGACTTTGGCCATGATACTAATGCACAAATAATTTGACCTTCCAGATACAGGTGTATTTATATGTAATCACTTGAAACATGTTGGGGGATCTCAAGTTCAGTAATAATATAAAAAAAATGAGATAAGGAGTATGAATACATACATGACTACATGACATTTATGAAACTACATGTCTACATGTTCTGTTGATCAGTGTGAAAACCCTAACCACAATTTCCAAAGGGGTGAATAGTTTTTATAGGTAGCCTACTTTAAGTTGTGCACATGTTTCTTACACAGCAAATACACAGATGATTCCCTCCTCACAATATACTGTATGTGGAGAAGTCTATGAGTCCAGATTTTGTTAGTTTACATCTCTTGGCATAGTCCTTTGAAATTACCCTAAGTGCAAGGTGAATGTCACCCCTGTGGCTTTGTTAAATTCTTCAAAGCAATAATCCCTGAAGTCCTGCTTTCTTCTGTTTCTTCCACACTACTACATGAAGAGGATGACAAGGGCTGTCAGAGAAACACAAAGCATTCAGAGTTGCGTGTTAGGAGCCGCCTGAATGGCACCAGGCCTAACAAGAGCCCGGCGGGGACCCCGAGGTGGGCCTGGCACCTGCAGTCTGTCTCCAGGGGAAGGGGGTTTGTGTGTGTGTGTGTGTGTGTGTGTGCTGAGACTGTGTGTGTTCTCATACATATTAGTTTCTACATGGATGAAACGGCACTGTGCACAAACAGGTACGTAATGTGTGTAAGTCTGTGTTGTGATGATTACTTGTTGAAACAGAGGATACAGTACATCCATATCCATAAGGGTTTAAGCAGTATAAAATCTCAAAGTGTATGTGAGTATGTAGAACATTGAATATCATTTCATGTTCAAATAATACCAAGAAAACTAATATGTGAGAAATGAGGAATGAGGAGTTAGTTTGAAGTTCATAAAGTTTTAGTCTTGCAGTTTGCATAAGCAAATATAAATTAATATTTTTTCCTGTAAGTTCATTTTGAGCAATTTAGCACCTCTGAAATGTTTGACTTTTCATACCTCTGATATTAGTGCCCAGACAGAAATCATACTACGCAGCTGTAAAGTCATATTTTCTTTCCTGTAAAGTCTTCAGACACACACATACCAATGATTAGATTTGCTTGTTGTTGTTGGACTGTGCCTGTTAGATTAACTGCAGAGGCCTTTTTGCCTCATGCCCAACTTGTGCACTCTTGTATGTACATATGAGAAGATTAAAAGTCCTGTAGCGTGGGGTTACTGTAATTATGAGGTGATTGGTGATACAAATGAAAAAGCCTCAGACAAGCTTTTGCAGAAAAAAAAACAGTAATTGATTTGTCCAAGGGAATAACATGCCCAGGGAGTTTGTAGGGTGCCCACAGGCTCTGGAGCAGATTATGGAAACCAGACCTGGCGAATTTACACCGAATGCAAGACCCTGTAGATTTAAACTGCGAACTGTAGACAGCTCACAGGAACCGGCTCTTTGTAAAGCAAACATACATGTATTTTATGGCAGCCACTTTACTGCTTTTTTTTATTTTGTGCTCCAATGAGTTGATATTTCAACATGGCCTTGGTCTGATTTCCTCTGCCTTTCTTCACCTTGTTTTTTTTTTTCTGGTGGGTAAATCGTCCCACACACACTCAAGCTCTGCCTACCTGGGTCTATCAAAGTATTGCTATTTTTGAGAGGTGTACGGGCCAGTCAGTCTAGGCTATTTTGACAGATTCTGGGACTTTATTGCAGCCCCCTGGGCAGCACACCCTCTGCCTGAACCACGGCTGCTGCTGCCTCTTCTCCCTCCTCTGTCTTTCCTGGACCCTGTCGCTTCACCTGGTCTTCAAATGATGGTGACCTTTAAACAGACACACACATGCACACACACACCATAAAAGGTAAACCAGGTGTTAAATCTAATTGTGTGGTGACCTTATTCTCAGCAATAATGTGTATACACGCCCTCTCTCTCTCACACACATCTGTCTTTTCTCCAATTTTGACGTCTGACTCTTGCTTCCTTTTCCTTCACGACATTGTAGGACAAACCCAAAACAAACACAGATTAGTTATGTGTTAAGATGTTATTTTTGTGATCATTTCTATTAGCAAAAAGGTAATTTGTTGAATTAGAGTGAATTGTTTTTGTAGAGCAGAACTCTATATGGAAGCAATGCATAAAAGCTTTACAGAGAAAAAGGAAGGGAACTAGAAAAAATCCCACATTCCACAGTCCCCATTCACACATGCACACACAGACCTAATTAAAAGCTAGACAAAGCAAAAATGTCTTCAGGTTATTCTTTAAACAGTACAGTGTTGGTACAAACTCTAAATTAGCTTGTAGAGTGTTCCATGTATGTGCAGGGCATAAGCACTAAATACTCTGTCGAATGATTTTGAAATGAACTGTGTAGAGAATCTGGAGAGGCCTCTTCTGGTTGATAAAATTTCAAAAAGACTTCATATTCAGGGACCAGGCCATTCAGTGGTTTATAGACCATGTTTCTTGCTTTATGATTTATACAGAAACCATTCTTACATATACAGTTTTAGCATGTCATCCTTGATGGGTGTATCCATTCATACTGTCGTTCAGCAAGTTTCTTATTCTGGATAGCAAGTGAGAAAAAGCTAAAGTAATTAAAGAAATGAAAAAGTTTGAAATCAGTTCAGATGTTAAAATTAGATGTATTTGTTTTATGACACCTTGTAGGAAAAGACTTGAACACAGTGACTGTGAGGAAAATCCACCTGTTGGTTCAGACCCCATTTTGAAACCACATTTCTCGACTTCCCCTGAATATGGGACACTAGGGGGTTAAGAGCACCAGAGTTATTTGTTTCTTGGACACGGTGGCCTCGCCTGCCGGATGCAAGTTTGACTCAAGGGTAAAATCCAGAGTGAAAGCCTCTCATGTTTTTGAGTGGTTGCCAACTCTCTCTCTCTCTCTCTCTCTCTCTCTCTATCTCTCTCTCTCTCTCTCTCTCTGTCTCTCTCTTGCTCTCCCTCTCTCTTTCCCTGTCGTTCTCTGTGCTGTGTTGTACCCTCCCCTCGCTTTCTCTACTTCTGTTCCTCCTCTGATCCTCTCCCACATCAAAATTAGAACTGACATAAAGCAGGTCCAGTGTGCCTCTGAGCACAGTACTGACTCGTCCAAAATTATGTCATCCTCTTAGAAAGATGTGGTGTGCAAAACCCGTCAGCAGACAGTCTAATTCTGCTTTAGTTGAAAGTCAGTATATGTGGGATTTGGAGGAACTGAAAAATAGAGCAGGCTGGACAGCCTGTTTTCTGCTGAATGATGAACTGAAGCTCATACTTTAAGAACCTTTTCTGCAGTGAGGTCCAGGAGTTCAGTTTGGGGCTGCTGTCGAATCCAACGCAGTTTACAAAATTCTGAATCATCTCAAATGAATGGTTTAATGGTTTGCCTCCAAAAAGATCCCAGACGTAAAAGCCAGTAGCTGCACCTGAAGCAGAATAAACTATAAGTAATAACAATAGGCTGATCTTTATGGTGCAAAGTTGTTGACAGAGCACAGTACACGACTTTTTCTGTTGAAATGTTAAAAACCTCTTTAAAAAAGGGCTACTTAGTTATGCCATACACTCAGGCATGGCTGGATTCCTTTTGTTTGGTGGAAGGCCAGAAGTCATACAAATAGTCATGGAAGTGTTTTATGTTCATATCTAACAAAGAATATTTCACACAAGTGACATAGATACCATACATTCTTGCTACAGATTCATTTTGCAGTCAGAAGGACTCTCAGTTATGAAAACTAACTATATACACAGACCTGTATTTTCATTTAGGTCATTTGCACCAAGTGTGAAAAAAGCTCAAGAGTTGTGTCTTTGAAAGTGAGCTTCTCCTTAAAGAGGATGAGCTATCCATCACAGCACAAACCTGTTTTCTAGTGTCTGCTGCATTCTAGATTTTAGCTGCTTTCATTGAGTTACCAACACACCTACTATCATAACAACTATGATTCCTAGAGGACTTTGATTAATTAGACAACAGCCAACATTTGCTATTTACTAGTTGGTTTCTTTTAAAATTCCTAAATATGAACTCCACAATTAGACCTTTATGACCTTTCTGACCTTTCCGTTCCCATTACGCACTCTGCATTTTTTGTTTAGTGTGTGTTGTGCTTAAATCCAGGGTGGCCCTTCTCCGAGTTAGTATGACTCACCAAGGCCTCTGAGGATTGTAGACTGACAGGTTAGGAAACCACATACAGCAAATGCCTTCAGGCGGGGAACAAAGTCAACTCATGTCTCCTCAGGCAAGCCACTTCTTCACCCAAACAGCATGCTATTGTGCTGCATATAGGAAATAACACCAACATAAAGAGCTTTAAACTTGGTCACCAGATGTGCAGTGAAGAACTTAGTAATCATGTTTAATATCATGGACCCAGCCTTTCATTTTTCATTAGATCTGAAGGGAATGAAAGCAGTGGAGCAGATCTGATCTTAATTTAGCTGCACCGTGCCTAGGTGCGCTATCTAAGAATAAAACACCTGAATTGCGGGGGCGTCCATTTGTAAACAGTTTGTAGACATAGCTCAGAGCAGGTCAAATTGAAGTTGGCCAAGAATGTGCTCAGCAACAACGCTCCAAGGAGCAGATTCTCAGCATTCCTAACTGGTTAGGGAGAGGTACTGGCCTTCACAGATAGGAAGTCATCTGTCATTAGGGGGTAATCACTTCTTGAGGAGAATTGCAATGCCTGGAATGATTACTGTTGTTATCGGCAGTGAAACCTAGCGCACAAAGGGTGGATCTCTCTCTCTCTCTCTCTCTCTTATGTTTCTATGTTTTCTCTTTTTGCATGTTTGGATCAACTTGACTGGTCCTTGTAGGCCTCACATGTTTTTAGAAACATTCTCACTGTTGCACTGTGTTTGATTAAATTGTGTTTGCAGGTTAGTCTACAATACATATTCCCAGCTTCTCTTTCTCCTTCTTTAGTAGTGTATAAATGCTTCCATGTTGACTGAAAGCTAGTTAGCATTTGTGACCTAGGGGCATTTCTAATTACTAATGGCTCATGTGTAATGATGCCTATCATGTCAGTGGTGCAACAAGGTGGATGCAATTGGTCATGCTGACTCATGTTAGAACAACAGAGAATTTACCCAACTGAGTTTTGTCGATGGTGGTGCCACTTATCTGTGTTGTTTTGATGGGCTTTGGTTCTGTAGTCCTTTTCAAGTTGATGGTCTGAATCTCTTAGTCTTACTGTTTTGTCCTCTCTTCTCTAGTTTCCTTCCCTCTCTCCTTCTTCCTTTGCCTGTAGTCATTTACACTAAGACTTCAGGTGTAGTGATGCTGTTACAAAAAGAGTCCTTTAATGTCTGCCTGGCATGCCAAGCCAAGGATTTTGGGGTCCCCTTACCTTCTCCTCTACTCCCCCTCCTACCCCTGCACCTATTCTCCTACCCCCACCCCGGATCCTTGAGAACAGGAAGTGTATCTTGTTAAGTGATGGATGGGCCCCCTGCTCTTGCTGAGAGGAAAGGGAAAAAAGCCTTTCTTTCCCCCCAGGGCAGTCAGATGAGTTTAGCAGTCTCAAAGCTGAGGCTCGGCCCTTCGTTTTGGGAGCGCCTTAGAACCCTTGACGCCTGAGCGCCTGGAAGCCATTGGCACTTCTCCATTATGTGTGGGGAGAGAATTTAACTGCTGATAAAGTAGCAGGTATCCTGTTTGCACTAGAAACATTTATCCAAATCTAAAAAGCTAAGTAGCATTTCTGTGATTTGCACATTTATGCGTGCTTACATACATTCTTGCATACTGTACTTGTGTTTGTTTATCAGTGTGCATGGGAGTGTCTGTCTGTGTGAGTTATTTAGCTGGGGTCAGCAGGTTTGTGTTGGCATATAGCCACCAGATATTTCCAGGGAGAGCAACTCAGGAAGTGTCCCTGGCACATCCTCTGCATAATGCAATACACACTGCCGCAACTTGCTCGACCTGATGTGACAAACAACCATAGACTGCGATCCCTACTGCACCCCTCTCGCCTATTGCACGTTCACAAACTTACAAAATTTTATAATGTGTGGGAAAAGTCTTCTCAACAGCCTCCCATGTTATTTTACAGTTGTTATTCAAACACATCTTATCATAGTCTCTTAAGTCCCTATGACTTTAATTTAATGCTGTAGCACTCAGATCTTCCATCGAGCCGCCTGCCAGCACGTCTCTCCAACAGTTACCATTTACATGCTTTGAATCCCAATAATGTTATCCCTCTCTAGCTGTTTTATGGTGTGTCATCAACTACAGCAAGACAATCTTCTGAAATTTGTGGAAGAATTCATAAAACACTTTTTACTCATGATCAATTAGTCCTTTGCCAACCAAGTCTCTGTTGTTGTTATCTAAGAGTAGCTACTGACATTCTTCTCCAGTTTCCATTGTCTCATATTCTATAAACAGGAACACAAAAAGGCAACAGATAAAAGCCAAGAAAGTTATCCAGTAATTTCCACATCAGTGAATGGGAATTGATTATCCAGTGGGGAAATAACAAAAAAAAAGCGAACACTTAAATTTTGAAAACAGGTAGGTTTGAAATGTAACATGCAAAGACTTGATGGTTTCTGTCAAAGTACCTTGGTAATGGGGATGCAACAAACACTTTTATGGTTGAGGTTCAAGAGTTCATTATTGACCTTGGAGACAGCAAAAACAGTGTCTCCGTAAGGTCCACGTGTTGGCTGGAACTCTTGATCATAGTACTCAATCATTGCTCAGTTGTTACAGAGTTGTAGATCATTTACTTCAGATTTCAATTTTTTGAGCACTTTACGGACGTCTCAATTATTTTAATGGTCATATCTGGGAAACAACATTGAATGTTTGGTTGATTGTGTTACATAAAATAGGGGAAGCATTTGTTAATAATTAAAAGCTCATTAAATGGTTTCTGACTAATAATCTAAAGACATTCAGTGTACATCTTCAATCTGGACACTGAGAAGCCGGCACAAGCACAGTGTAGCATTTCTGATTGATAGATGACTATTCAATAACATTTTCAAACTTTAACCAGAAAAGTTCTCAATTTGACGAGAGGCTGTCAAACTTGAGAGTGAGATACGTGGTGCATGTAGAGTAGGTGATGACTGTGTAAACAAGGGTTCAAAGGCTGCTGTTCCCGTCCCTCCAACCTTCACTGATCACTCCTGACGTGACCTCCCACATGGCTAGTGTCTGCATATGTCTCCTGCCTTGTCTCCGCTGGCCGGGGTTTAGCCCCGCTGTGGCCTTTCTGGCCCAAAGCCATAGACTCCACTGTGTTTACAACCAGGCCTCTGTGAGTCTTGTGAGAAAAAGAGCAGCAGAACTGTCAGCTTCAGTTGATGTTTGTTATTGATTCTTCATTCTACTGCTAAAATTATATGTGAATTCTCAGTGATGGAAATGCATTTTGTTATATTCCATACCATGCCACAGCTTGTCACGGCCTGGTTAAAGAGCATGAATGGATACAGCGCATATTTGTCGGCCTGTCTGTGTTTGAGAGGCACTTGCCACTTAATGACATCTGACAAGTGTGACAGTCGGCTTTGGGTACTCAAGGACTGTTTTGGGCTCACCGTGATGTGGTCTGTAGGAAATGGGGGGGGGGGTGGGTGTTATCTGATAACGTCAACACTGTCGCCACTCTGACTACTAGAAGTGGAAATCAAAATGTCACAGTTTGGTTTTTAGGAATTTGAGTCACAGTTCTGTCTAAAGAAGCGTGCCGTCAATGGCAAGTGTGGTTTTTGTGCAAGTTTTAATTCCTGTCTCCACCACAACAAGCAAGCAGTAAGGAGGTTAAAGGTCAGAGCTATAATATCTTGGCAGTATTTTGTGATGCCAGAGTGATCAAAGGAAAATACGAATGAAAGCTTTAGACGTCCACTGAATCTGACATGCCAAGACAATGTCACCGATGCTCAATATTAATGTGTAAGCATTAACCTGACAGAGGGTTGTTTGAGTGTGTGTGTCCATTTTTGAAATATGATGGTTAAAAACGGATGTTGACTGTCTTCTTTCTGTCCCATAGGCTCTGATGCGTCCAGGTCGCCTTGACCGAATCGTCTATGTGCCTCTTCCAGATGCTCCAACCCGTCGGGAGATCTTTTCTCTCCAGTTCCGTAACATGCCTGTGGCCCAGAATGTGTCTCTTGATGACTTGGTGGCTCAGTCCAACAAGTATTCTGGAGCTGAGGTGAGTTTTCTTTGATTTATTTACTGTCTAGTGAGTGGAATAAAAAAAAATACATCAAACCAGTAGAGATCGCTACCAAGCAGATATGGCTACGTCAGCCAGACACTCTGGTTTCTTCAAATTAATGTGAGTTATAATATAAAACTTTTTAAACAGTCTACATCAAGCAACATTTCTGTTTTCTTTAAACTGAAGCTAAAGGCATCTTAATAGCTACTGATATGCACGCACAAAAAAACTCTGACTATGTCCTGCACTGCAGAGTGATGTTACTGTGTTTTTCCACGACGTCTGTGTCGTGTCTGTACTGTGTCACAGAGCACCCTCGTGATGTCACAGCTGACTGGGAGTGATCGTATGAACACTCCTGTGTGTGACAGATTTCTCTTTCATCATGTGTCTGCCGCGTGTTTCACATTGTCTTGGTCAGAGAAACGGCTGCAGCCATCCGGGACACTAAGAAACATCCAGCATACTAAGAAAGTCTAAGAAATAGTGCACAGTTGTAGAATTAGCCGCCTTTTGGCCAAATAAACTTTGTAACAACGTGAAGCTTGAGAGATTTTAGTGTGTATTTAACTCATTATGGTGCAGACTATAAGGGTTTGGGGTATTTTGTATACTGCATTTGGTTCTCTATATCTACGTCTTGTTCTTTGTCAGAGAAATTGTGTTTGTCTTTCACATTCAACATGACTCATAGTTCATACTGCACTTGACAGGAAGAAAAAACATTCCCATAAGATCTACGGTGTATCTTTTCCCTTGACTGCTGTGTATTTAGACTTAAAGAGTTACAGACATGATAGAAATGTGCTGCTGGTGATCTGACATACTGTGAAAACATCCATTTTTAAGTGATGCAGATGCCGGTGTGCATTGGCAGGGCGTGAAAACACAGATTTCATTGTTGCCCCAGTCGTGCCTGCTGTGTGACAAGTTTGTTAGTATCTCTGCACACGGGAGAATTTATCACGTGTTTCTTTTATTGAACTGGCAGAGAAAGTGGTTCATACTGTAAGCGATCAGAACTTACATCAAACCTTCAATCATCATCATTTATATTTGTGTTTATTTCTGTTAACACATTTGCACAAGACCTGCCTGAATTTTAAATCTATTACTACTCATACAGTACTAACACGCTGACCCAAGACCCACTGGAGCACTATGGGACCCTGTGCAACTCAGATCAGGGGTTGGGTCTCAGTTACAGGGACCCAAGTAGACCTGTGAAGGGCTAAAGTTTGTGGTTACCTTAGTTTGTTTTTAAACTAGAAAACAGTTTATCAGTTTTAAAATCAGTGATGTTTCTGTCTCTTGACATTATGATCCTCTTGAGGGCAAATTGAGGTTATCCATAGGGCCTCCTCATATCCTGAAAGTACATGCTCTTCCCTGATTCCTGACTGCTGTCCCCGCTCAAAAAGGCAGCCTAAAGCAGACGTACACCTGGAGGAGGTATGCAGTAGGAAACCAATCCCCCGCTATCAGGTGTTAGGTTTGACATCGGGGTTTCTGGTATAGTATCTCATCTGTGGAATGAAGGTTTGCAGTCACTTGCCATAGAGTTCTCTAAACCCTGCAAAAATTCAAAGGCATGCCACAGTGAAGCAGATAAGAGTTCATAGGTGGAAAAAAGCCCAGTCTCACCTGTGTGCTTATTGTATTTTACATACCAGCGCTATAGATCAAATTAGATTAGATGAAACTTTATGCTCCCCTGTTCACTGAGGGGAAGTTTGAGAGAAAACAGGATGCAGATAACAGAGCAGCACAGTGCTGAAGATAATGCTGTGTTTAGAGAAAAAAGACCATCAAGGGACAAATGCAACAAATCAACAAGTAAATAAACACACGCATGTCCGAACACACATTGACTGACTATTAGAAGGAGGTTAGAAGTTTTAACGCCAAAAGACTTCCTGCACCATGTCATTTTAACTTTACAGGCTTAACGTTTTCTCTTTTGTACTGAGCAAAAAGTTGTTTATGAATCAGATCCTCTTGTAATGTCGACCTGTCAGAAAATATTTTATGGTAGAAGGGATGGAAAAGAGATGAGACACATGAACATGAGTTCAGTTATACTGTCTGCCGAGTTTTCAAAAAAGTGGTGAAAACTACTGTTTATCGTGCAAATTGTGATTTTTATGTTATCTGCTTTCTGTTTTTTTATTTCCAAACTGAAAGCAACACACCCACTCATGCACTGTGTATGCACTTGTAAATGCCCTGGAGTTGACAATATAACATTAAAACCGTATCATGACCAATAATAGAAGCTCAAATTGGACGCAGAGATAAACAATTACAGTTAGTTACACGTTACTGTATCAAAGTAGATTTTTATTATATATAAGATGTACAGTATATTTCAAGTATTAGGAATGTGGTGTAAAGTTAAATATAATGTTGCCTGCTTTGCCAGGAAGAGGTTCTAGAGCTGTGGTTCCCAACTGGCCCAGCTTCGGGGAACATGGCATAGTCATTAAAATAAAAGTAAATTAACACATGTTCAAATTTATTTTACAACAACATACTGTCATATGACAGTTCAGCAGTTTGATGCTCTCTGTGTCAATCCCTTTCGTCTAATCATCCCTTTGTTTCTAAAGTTTGGTCGTATTGTGGCGCTTGCCAGCGTTCTCTGTCAAGTAACTGCACCTATAATGAAAATAAATAACAGATTATACCTACCAGAGATAAAGTTTTACTTCTACCCAGTTACGCTAGTGGAGAAAAAGAAGTATCTTAATAATTTACTCAAACTACATGTAAAGACAGAAAACTACTGTACCACACATCCACTGGCAAAGCTTTAAACTTATATAACTGTGAGGAATGAGTGGTCTGCCTTGGTGTGGACATAGAGAGTAGCTGGAACTCTCCATTTCTGTGACAGAGCACTGAGCCATTATATTTAACTTGGCACGCTAAATGGCAATGCAGTAGGCAGCTGAGTGAGCCAGAGCCGACTAGCGTCGGTTAACCGTGCGTCAAGCCCACGCTGCCAGGGAGCGAGCTAGATGAAGGGAGGCCTCATAAATCAACAGCATGATGCTTATTGAAGCTGGAGGCCACTAAGCAGACTCGTGTTTCAGTTGTCATATCATCTACACCGTCTTGTTCCTGTTCTCTCTTCTTACCATTCTCACTTACTTAGATTGTATTCTCATCTCTCTCTGCCTGTCAGCTGGTTGTATGAAGGCTTTGCAGTTGCGTGACAAATCTTTTGTCAACTGCAGCGGGTGTCATCATGAAGATTAAACAGATTTGGTGTGTGTTTCTGTGTTACAGCCTCAACTTGTTTACTTTATATTTAACATGTTAAATCATAATCCATTGTAATATTCTGGAGATTTGTTTTTCCTTTCCTCCTCTATTAGTTTTCATTGCTTGATTTAAAGCCATCTTGGAGCCTGATGATACATGATATGAAAGGGATATGAAGGTAGTATGAAGGTAGCACGCTCAAAATGTTGACATTTGGTGAACTATAGTGCTGCTTACAAAGCCAAACATGCTTTGCCTGTAAAAACACAGGCTTTTTTCAGGTGTATTCATCTATTATTCTTATTAGTCTTGGTGTCGCCACATTCTTGGCTTTGCTGTTGGTGCACAGCAACTTGTTGGTATGTAGTGACAAGGTTCAAGTGAGTCTGGAAACTCCTTTTTAAAATAGAAAAAATAATTCATTTGCAACTAAGTTACAAATGCAATAAAGAAGCATAGTCAGTGGGTGAATTATGTTTCAGTGCATCATTTTTTATAAACCGATGAAGTGCCACATTTATTAACAAAGCCAATAGGATATGGTTGGGGTGGATAGCGAGCTTACAGAGTGCAGGACCCAAGTTCCACAGTCCCATGTGTGGTTAAATTTAGGCAATAAAAGAACTTTGGTGTCAGACCACAATTAAGCTAGACTGCAATCTTTCCCTAACCCTAACCAAGTGTTATGTGAGTCTAAACACAACCATAAAAACTTTAACAATGCTGTAATCTGATCATCTATTTGGGCAAAAGACTGTGAACTGTGAACATTTACCTGATTCTTTCATTATTTATCAACATATACTCACTATTTTATCAGAAAAATCTTTACTTTCCCTGCAAAAATGTATTTTAATTTGCAGGTTGTATAGAAACATTGTCGGCAGACAAGCTTGACTGTGGAGGTGATGCACGAATGGGCGCATTGAGCACATTTAAGTCCTCAGTTGTGGCAGTCTGACTACCTGAAGCTTTGACTTTAATTGCATTCCTGGGATTTCAGACTTGTTTGAAAGGAGAGGAAGGTAGGGTCAGGAGGAGGGGGAGAAGGTCACGGGTCACAAGGATGATGCAGTTATTGTCAGCTTGGAGCTACAAGCTTGTAAAAATCACCTGTCTTCCTACCTGCCTAGAGTGACATCTGGTTTTCCAACCCTCGCCTTCCCACCCAACCCTCCAACGGCAACACACAGACACACACCTTTAACTCAACACTTAACACAACACTCATCCCAGAAAATTGCTGCCGGCTCTCCTTCCTTGCCGCTGCCATTTCTCCTCCAAACAGAAGCAACATTTGATACTGTAATCGCAGTGTTGTCACAAAGACAAAGAAGAGCTTAACTTGCTTGTGAAGAAAGGTTTGATGCTACTCCACATCTCGCTTTTTTTCTGTTTATGATCAAGCCCTGACAGGAAAAGACCTGGGGGATTTATTGCACCCTGTCACAAGCATGGAATCAGTTCCAGGACGTGTTCCAGGACCCTGCTGGGTTGTTCTTGCTAACATACATTGTGTAAACACATTTTAGAAAGTGAAGGCAAAATAACCACACAAGTACTTATTGAAATGACAAATATTTTATGTAGCCAAGCTACCAGGGAGTACATGATGAAATGTACTCTTACTCTTCTCATTTTCATTGGCCCGACCCTGCTTCAATTCAGATCCTTTAATATTAGATATCTCTCAATCTTAATTTGATCCAGTACTTAGCCTTTGCTCAGCTACGGTAAATGGTGATTTAATATGTGTCTGACACATTGATAATAATAAGAGAAGTATCAGCAACAGGATCCAGATACTAGAGGCCCTGGTTATAAATATTAAAATTTTAAGCTTAAATTAACTAAACACTAAATTCCATTGCTTAAGGCCTGTGTAAAAAGAAAGTTGCCTGCTTCTCTGCAGCTTCCATGTTGAAAGTGATGTCAGGGAGAGAGACCACTTATTTATGATTGACTAGAGAAAGGTAAACCCCTTACAGCATAGAAAACAACAAACATGAACATGATATCAGAAAGAGTCATGACATAGAGCAAAATAGCAATTCTGTCTAATTAATCTGTGAGAACAGAAAAAGTGACTCAGTGAGAGACATTCAAATTCCTAAAGGTTTAGTTCAGGTCGTGAGTCTTTTGCACAGAGAAGTAAAAATGATGCGTGCAAGGGGCTTGAAAAGACCTCACCATTAGGTAATCACCTGATGTATTAATTTTTAAAAATCTAATCTCATTAGAAGATGGTTGAGTACATACACAGTTGGAGCAAACTATGTTGGTTTGCTGCCTTTATAAACCCTCAGACTCTCAGGATAGATGTTTTCCGCTGGTTTGTTCACAATAAACAGGAAATGAACTGAGTCATTAAAACAAGGAATGACACTTGTAATGTCACTGTGTATTTAAATTGCATACACTCAATCTTAATTCATGTTACAGACCTCCCTGTGGTGTTTGATTGACAAGTGACTCCAGGAAGTGCATTGTTAAATCAGCACAGCAAACATGCTGACAAGTTGTTGACATCAAAAAAAAAAAAAAAGATGAAATCTGGATTTCCCTGTACGAACACAGCAAGAGCAGAACTGGAAGATGCTGTTTAGATGCAGAACGCGTGGAGGTGACGACAACTGACAGGCAGTGCCAACCCTGGTGCCTGCCCTCCCTTAAGATTTCACAGTGTCGTAACAGCCGTCTCCAGAGACAGAGAGGGTGGTTGTTGAAGCATTTTAATAAAACCTCAAGCAGCGGCATTCAGACGTAGCAGAATAACTTGGTGTTCAGTCACAGATGCTTTTGACCGACCTCAACCTCTATAGCGGTGGGTCTTTTCCCTCCAACAGACAGAGAGCTGTTTGGTCCGTGGCCAGGTGTCAGAGACGCTTGGCTGACAGCCATTCAAACTCACTGGCGCAATTGTTTTCTTAACTGTGTGTTGGTTTTTTTACACTGGAAGGAGCAAGTCTGTTCCAATGCAGGCTGTCCAAATCAGGCAGATCACCAGACTGTCTTGACATCGATGTGTTGTCAGAGATGCTTAATATTCCCCTTTCCCCAATTCCTGAGCACATCTGCAGCTTCAAGTCCACCAGTCAATACGTTAGGTTGTAACTTGATTAAGTGCTGGTGCATGTTTGTATAAATTAAAAGACCTTTAAGTCGTTTTGTAACGATTATTAGGTTTATTGTTGAATTCACATCTTAAGCAGACATGCTGGAGATGTTTGTTTCAGTGATTAAAAGGCAGAAAGAACTTGATCACAAATACGGCTTTGTTTAATGACGCACACACATACACACACTTGCAGAGCAAAACCACCCTCACAGGAAGACAAATGGTTTCCTCTTAACACCTGTTGTGGTTGTAGCTGTTCCTCCTCTGACTCTGTGTGTCGTCTGTCTGGATTTATGACCAAGTATTTGTTGTTGCAAAGATTTTTATCACCAAGGACACAGGAGCAAAAAAGAAAGGCATCAGCAAGACGTGTTGTTGTTGAAAGAGTAGTTAAAGTAACAAGAAAAAGTATGTGAACCTTTTGCAGTTTTCTGCATTGATTTGTGATACTACCATGATCTCAAGTATTTACAATATGCTGTGCCTAAAATAACAAAGCAAAGAAAATTCAGATCTTTCATGTCTTTATTGAGAACAATAAAAATAAAAAAAACCTCAGTGCTACTAGAAAAAGTGTTTGAACTCTTGGAATCATGACCTTAAAGATGTTTCACATAGTTTTTCTTGCCACTGTATATTACACAATGTACAAGGCTGATGTAAACCATCTATCTGGAAGAAGGAAAGATCAGTAATCACCATCAGCGTCAGCTTTTTCAGCTTTGAGGGATTGTGTGTCTGAAGTTGGCAGTGGTTTTACAAAATACGGTTTAACCTCCAGTCTTTTATGTCTGTTTTATTTTCTATGTGACTGACCACAGAATCAGTCTCAGTGCCTCAGTGCCTCTCAGAAAAACACAGCCAACAGCTCAACAAAGGCAGTGAGAAAAAAGCCTTTCACACCTCTGTAACTCTGTGTGACTGCGAAACACCTTGCCTCACTTCCTTCCAACAAACCTTTTGCCTCTCCAATTGTGAATATGTTGTTCTAAGGCACCTCTGCAGGTTAAACAAAGGTTAGAAAGAATTTCTCTCACCCTTCAGCCAGCAAGCTGTTGTGACTTGCAAAAGACCAACGATATCTGAGAGCAAAATAAATCCAATCTGCCCCAGTTTTATATTTGATCTATAAAACCATCGGGTTTTTGAAAAACAATAAATTTTGTTTTTGCTCTGCGCTAAGAACCCTCAGGCACATTAGTTTGCATTGTGTCTTTTGGCCAGGCAGGATGACAGAATGTTGATTGCAAACAAAAGAAGTAGAGCAAGAAAGGAAGAGTACAAACATAGGAGCAGAAGAAGACAGAGAGAGGTTAAGAGAATGACACTAAAGTAGAGTAGAGACAGTAGAGAAACCTGAAAATAACAACTAAAACTAGAAAAGAACAGTGGAGCCACAAAGGAAACATACAGCAACAAGTCCACACTATGAACAACTTTTTAATTTTTTTAATCCAAATTAGTTTCTAAGACTTGAAATGTTGAATGAAAAGGTCTTCAGCTTAATCAAGTGTCTGAAATGTTTTTATAGCTTGATGAAGCGTATGAAGGTTTGGTCATAAATAATGTGCCATTTAAATTCAGACTATGTGACCTCTGAAGGAATAATAGGATCGTTAGTTTTTATTATTAATATTTGATGGGTAATGTTTTTTACATGTACAAACATAGTATGATAAATAGATACTTGGTTGCAAGTGTTAGCAAATGTTATATCTGTGCTGTGAAACACATTAACAGGTAAACTGACATATGCACCTGTAACACTACTTTTTATCAAAGTGTTAACATCAATCCCAAAACTCTGGAGGAGATTCTGGTGCAAAGTGAAGTAAATTTTCCATAGAGATGCACCTAAATTTTAACTGAACCTAAGCAGTGACTGCAATCAATGAAGCACATCCACAGCGAGTTTTGTTAATTTAAAATCTCCGTCTGTATTATAAGCTATTAACACTTGTATCGCAACTACATGCGAACATTCACTGCATGCAGACACATTCCCCCGCATGGAAGGCTATGAATCGCATCATACAGGTGGAGTTTTACTTACCTTGACTTTACCGCGCTCACACAGAACTGAGTCTCTCGGTCACTCCGGTGTGGGTGTGTTTGGTAAATATGCCATCTCTGCCTTCTCAGGTCCAGGGAAAATGTGGTGTTTTCATTCGTCTGATTAAGAGGCGAGGACAAATATGCCCTTAGCTATATTCCCCTACACACACACACACACACACACACACACACACACACACACACACACACACACAGCCTAAACACTGTAGTACCAACACAGGTGCTATCCCACATGGGCCTTTCCAAAACATGAGGTGGGTAGAGGCCCAAGTCGCCTGACATGGAAGTTATTTGGTAGCTTTTGTAGGAGGTTTCCATCAGAAAGTCGCCCTGGCACTTTATTTATATTATCAGTGAGTCATGCAACAACACGAGCATCCCCCACTTTCATGACAAACATTTCCTGCGTGGCTAGAAAACATTTCTCACACTGAGTTTTACTATCAGAACGTTTGACATTTTCATTTCCTAAAGGCTTTTACTTTATCTTATTATTGAGAAACGCTAGATATGTAACTGTAGAGTTGTATTTAGGTTTTGTTAAGAATCTAAATAACGAGACATTTCTAATTAGCTCAGGATTCATTAAAAAATAAGAAAATGAAAAGAATATGCATTTAAAGGTACTGTAGCACTGGAAATCAATCTGCTCTGTCCAACCCATCCTTATCCTGCTCTGCTGTGCTCTGCTACACTCTGCCATGCTCTGTCCAGTGCTTCAGGTAGTCAGGCTTTATCTTTCATCAAGAAAATAATGAATATTAATCAATAATGAAAATGAAAATACACAAATTAGTCGTACAGTCACCGGTCCATGTGCTCTGAAAACAGAAATATTTTGCATTATTATACTCCCCCATCTATTTTATTTTATTTAATTTAGGCCAAGATGTGGAGAATTTAAACAGCTCTGTGAACCTGATACTAAAGTATAGCACAGTAATATTAAAGATAATTGCAGATAATTTCTTCAGCCCTGCATTTTCCTCCTCTCGCATGCAAAGGTTTCTGACGGCTGGAACTCTCTTGTAATATCTTCCCCTCGTCTCTATTGTCTCAGCTGTTTCGCACGGTGAGGAAAAGCCCACACGATCGCGCTTTCATCATCAGTTTTTCAGTGAAATCTAAATTCCTCTGCTCAGAGCACAAGCATGTGCATGTTCATCCACGGCTCACACACAAATACACACTCCACTCTGCTATTTATGATCATGTGCCATGTTTCCGTCCTCCCCACGTGACGCTCCTCCCTCTCTAAAACCCTCTTTCTCTCGCTCGTTCTCTCGCCTTGTAATCTTAAATAGGTTTCACATGGAGCTGTGGTGAGGCCTTGTTTCTTTTGGTGGATGCATGTCAGTGCAGACACTTCCTCTTTGCCTTTTTGTATGATGATACCCCCCCACACACACCAACATCGTGTGATTTATGTATTATTTAATTTCCTCTCTAAAAATGTGATGCAGTGTGGCTTCTTGGTTTCCTTTTTTATTTCTTGGTGACAGATTTTCTCTCTGAATTTGCACCTTTTTGCATTTTACATTAATTGTCTTATAATTAAATTATGAAAATAAAAGCTCAGCTGTTTCTGTTAGTGCTGACCTCTTAAGGGTTAAATTGCTGTAAAACCATTCATTAAGCAAAAATGCTTAATTAATAGTTAAAAATGATTGTGCACATATGTTGTACATGAATCTATTCCTGCACATGCATGTGTTTGTGCATCGGCAAGTGTGTCGCATATGTGCATGCCCATGTCTACTCAGTGTATTATGTGAGCAAGTGCAGTGTGTTAGATGTTTGTATGTGCCTGGTCTGATAGAAAGATGGAGGAGAGGTTTTGTGGGAGGTAGGGAGTGGATGGATGATGGGGGTGGTGACTTGCTCCTGTAAATGTGGCTATTTGTATGTAAGGGAGGGGGTGATGCAGGAGGGAGGTGGGAAGGACTGGATGTAGCTCTTGTAGACACAAGGGTGGATTGATAGTAAACACACACTCCAGGTTTAGTGGATCTGCTGCCGGTAGCCCGGCTAACAAGCCCTTCATTAAGGCCGTCTGATACACTGACTGAGCACCTTTGTTGAAGTAGGAAGCGAAAAGTACACCAGACAGATTTGACCTGAGTAACTTGGTATGCGCTGCCAGCAGTTGCAAGGTTTTTTTCAACCCCTTCCTACTTTTTGGGCAGGGTTTATTTTCGTCGTCCTGAACAGGTTGGCTCATGGCACGCGCCCCTTCTCACCTTTTCCCTGTAAATACTGTAGAGAAAAATATGGGTTTGCAGAGTTATTTGCTTGTGAACGTATAGGCTGCATGTATTTTTAAATATCACAGGTTCCTTTTTGAGTTTTTGCATTTTTACAGTCCACAGTGTACAGTATTTATAGCATGCATACTTTGAGTTCAGCAGTCATTAGATGTTTTAACTGCAGGACTCATGCAGCAACAAGTTGTGCATTATTTTTTAGGAAGCCACTAGTTACTGTACTCTGCTTTTGTTCCTCTGTAGACCTGATAATATGAATCCAAGCACCTATTTTCCTGCACCTCATTTTCATGTTGCTGCTTCAGTTTCATTTCCATGAACACAACAAAACTGTCACTGCCACTGTTTTGAATCTTAACATAAAGGTTACTATGCCTGATTATTTGTTTTTTTATTCCACTCATATATTCTTTCTTGACATGTTCTAGTGCTAAAACGTGTCAGATGTGTTTGTGTAACCCCCACTTTGCTGTGTTCCTATTTATATTCTTATTCTTTGCTGTATCTTGTTACAATTTGCTGCCTTTCGCTGCCTAATATTCTCTCTGGGGTGATTAACATTTGGTGTTGTCTTATCTTACAAGGACAACAGGACTTCACATACAGTGCTGGACATGCTGTAGTATATCACTCGACATACAGTAAATACATCCACCGTGGTATGACTTGTGTGCATTCAAGCAGCATGATATAGGGTGTAGCTGTGGCTACACAGGGAAGAGCAGCACTGTGACCAATTGAGCATAAAGGCCGCTGTTGTATGCAGGGTTTCATGTTGTGGCACCCTAATGCCCGGGAGCATGAGATGCGAGCGAGGTCCTGCTGCCCAGAGCTCTACATGTGCCCTTCATGTCAGAACCGCATTAAAATAAAATGGCTTCACTGACCAAGTACTGTTATATTTTTATGTCATTTTCTAAGAATGTTCCAATGTCTTTAGTAATAGTTAATAATTAATTTGCTAACATTTCAAAGATCACTAATTAGACTGTAACTGTAATGACGGTGTCTGCAGTCGACGACTTATTGGCAGCCTGAACCCATTAGCCTTTAATAATTATTAACTACATTTTATAGTAGTACACTTGTTGACTTACTTTAGAAAGTGAAACCATCATGTTTGCTTAATAAATAAATTCACATAAATAAGTACCCATGGGTGTCTCACTTAAAATCATCCATAAAAATGTTTAAATCGCTAAGAAAGTGTTAATTTGTTTAGAAGAAATGTCTAAATATTAATTAATTAGCAAGTACAGAGTAGCCACAAGGGGTAATAAGTTCCTAATAAATGTTTTTTTAGTATGAGTGAGCAGTTAGTGTTAATAAGTTGTTACGATATTTATGAACTTTGATCTAGATGCTCTGCAGTTATTTATTGGGAGCTAAGTGTTTAAAGAGTTTCACAACCAAAAGTCTCTGTTTACTGATACTTAAACATATAACACGTAAAGATTTCACTGAAGAGAAGAGAAACAACAGAAACCACCAAACACTCCCTCAGACAAAGCAGCTTGACTTTAGTATTAATGTCAGTGTCTTCTCTTCATATTGAGCAGAGATGAATAAAAGTGCTGCGGCTTCATGTGACTCACTGAGTTCCTTTATTAACTTTCTTATGTTTCCACTTCCTTTAAACTTTCACAACATTGTAAAACTTTAATATGGTGGTTTTGAAATGTGCAACTCTCCGTTCAGTTCTATCAAACACTGAACCAGGACCCAAGTCTAGACCTGACTGACTGTTTGGGCCTCGTTGGTTTTCCAGGACTTTCCAGGAAGCCAGTCTTTATCTGATCCAGACCACACTCTTCTTCTTCTTCTGCTGCTCTAAACTGTTCCGCTCATCACGACGCCCCCCTGAGGAGGATGTTGGGAATGAACACTTTTTAATTCAGGCTTCATCAGTTTGACACAGCATCACTGCCTCTGTCCCTTTTCATTTTCTGAGGAACAGTGGACCTGTCGACCACTTGAACATCAAAAGGAGATCTCAATGACTTTTCCTGTCTGTATGCAAAGACCAACAGACAGTGGAGGTGAATGTCACTGCCAGCATCCACTAAACGTGTCATTATGCGTCTCACCACTGCAGTTGACTCGTATTGACAGTACCTCTGACTTATGAACGTCCTTGCATACATTTTAGTGTTTGACAGTATGTGTTTGTAAGTTGATGCATTTAAGGGTTGGTTTTCAGAGGAGTTCGAGAACCACCAGGGGAAACTTGTCATTAGAGGAATATGTGGAAACAAGGATGTGGTTGGCACTCCGACTGAGTATCTATCACTTTTCCAGCAACCATCTAAAGCTGTGGTTAAAGAGGCTCTGCTGACGTTTTATTATGGTGGAATGACTGACACAAGGACTCACAACGCTGCTGCTGCTGCTGCTGCTGCTGCTGCTGCTGCTGCTGCTGCTGCTGCTTCTGTTGCTGGTGATGGTGGTACTGATACTGTACGTGAAAGGGCTATAAGCTCAAAGCATCAAGTAGAGGTTTATGGCAACTTGTTGGGACAGATCCAAAACCTTGAACATAGTAATTGAGTGATGATTATGATGCGTCACATGATCCAGGCTGATAGATTTGCATAAGGAGGATGTTTGTTCAATCTGTCAGATGAATAGATTAGAAACCATGATTCAGTGACTGTTTTGGAAGTTGGTCGCAGGCGTCACTGTTTAACTAGAAACAGTTGCAGTAGAAGAATTTCCTGTAAAAAAAAAAAAAAAAAAAATACTTTGAGCAGTTTTTGCTTCGTCATCAAAAGCCCCCTCTTCGATTCACTATCAGGCCAACTTCTGGGTCATCTTGAGTCAGCATGTTTTCGCCCGTTTCCAAACTGAGAGGCTCTTGATGATTGCCTTTTTTTCTCTTTTCGTTTGCTTTGCCTTCGCGACTGGCTGCGTGCCACCTTCAGGAACTCTGAGCTCACCCCACATCACCAGAGAGCAGCCCACTGCAATGCATCAGCTTAACCCTCTCCATATATTTAAGTGATTGCTGACATAATTTATGAAGGGAATGAAAAATAAAGCATGCGTTGCAATAAAAAATATAAAAAAAAGGAGCCGGATCTATAATTTATTTGGCCTGCCACACGTCAGCACTCTTTGCCACCGGCACCCCCTCACACACACTCACATCTCATTTGTGTGCATTTGCAATTTTCTCCTTCCTCCTTTTCCCCTTTAGAAGTGCAGGAGGCCCATCTTTAGGGGGTGGTAGGCTGCTTTTTGGAGGGATTTAGGGGTATCGAGGTGGTGCTGCTCTCTGGCTCTGGTCTAGGAATGCCTTCACGTTAACAAACTGGCTCTTTCGCTCGCCTTGTTTGCCTTTGTGGCTTTATTTTTATTTATTTATTTTTTTCAAAGCCTGGACAGGCAAACACACCGCGGGAAACACTGGCTTGTTGATCGCCTTCACAGAGCAGCTCATAAAACAAGCAAGCATGAATGTAGGGGCCTGTGTGCGTGTCGTTTGTGTACTTCGGAGCAGCTCCGGACATTTCCTCCCCCCCAACTTAAAAAAAAAGCCCGAAGGGTGTTGAAGACATAAACAACCAAATAATTATTAACCGTTGAATCATGAGATTGAGGCACAAGGAGGCTGATGCTTCACTTCCTGGAAGTCGAGTATCAACATCAATAAGAAATTACACTTTGATTGCGCTGCGACGTCTGCCTGTTCCTGTTTATGGATGTTGCTTAGAAACGACACTGGATCAACATGTGGCATCTCTCTCGCCCTGTCTCTCTAACTCCATTCCTTATACGCTCACTCTCACTCGTTTGTAAACAGGGAACCAGGATACATGGCCTCATTATTACTGACAGACCAAAATGACTTGAATGATGGGAAACCCTCATACAAAATGAACCCGGCCCGCGTGTTTACCCTGCTTAAATCATGTTGCACATTGGCTTGAAACGGGAAAAAGGGGGAAAATAGGCCTCACATCCTGACATCTGCAAAGCACCTGTCCTGAGCTGTGCATGCTGGCTGAGCCAGAGCACATTCAAACAACTATCTCCCCTCATTTTACTCTCTGGCCTTGAAAAACACCATGACCATCATGTGCTCTAACAGTTGACAACCTCCTGTGTGTTTTTTCCTGTCTCCACAAAGTCTGTGGGTTTAGGATGATGTTACCATGGTGACATTTATGAACACATTTTACAGATATTGAGTCTAGTTATATCTAGTACTAAAAAGTACTTATCAACATGTCAACATGTCAAACATGAAACGTACGTAGTCTAAACTCTGCAAGGTTTTACTTTCTGTCTCTTCTCTCACACTGTTGTTGTAGGTCCAGTACTTTCATAGTAACCCTGCAAGGATTATTGCATTTGTTTTATAAAGATAATTCAGAACAGCAGTTGTAACAGACAGTGTATCTCTCCATTATCAGGAGTGGCTTCCATGTTGAACACAGCTATAGATGGAAGGGCGGTGACCGCTATCGCTTCGGTCCGGTGAACAATTAAGTCAGACCCACATTGCTATACATAAATACTGTCTACTGCTCTTCTGCATCACATGGCTGCCTGTCCCACTAACCCCTACCAGACATTATCAGTGGCTGTACGTGGGAATAGCTTCCTGCAAGGCTCTTGTTGTGTGAGCTGCCTTGACTCAAAGCTGTGCACATAGAAAGGGAACAGGGTGGCACCGCTGGGAAAGGTGCCTGGCGTTCATCAGCCACCGCCACTGATTCGGAAGTGAGTCACTTCTCTGGCGTGTGCAGAATCTCTCCCAAAGGTCACCTGCTCTGCCTGCAGCACTCCTCCATGTCAACCATTGCATAACTCCATCAGGAGGCTGCAGGAGGAGGACTACTGTATCTGCGCTTTAGACATGGCACATCGGAAATGTTGGTTAAACAGTCAAGGAGCTGTTTGTTAGTTGAGTTCAATCTTAAAGAGTGAGTGTAACTCAGTTCTAAAATGTATCAGACTGATTTAGAAAACCATCGTGCTTCCACATACTTACCTTAAATCACTAATGTTCTTTGTTACTTTGCAAGTTAGGTAACTCAAAGATAAAATGACCAATATAATAACGAAGGTGACTAAAACCTCATTAAACTCCTGTCGTGTCAGTGTTTTTATGATGCACCTGAACATTAGCTGATTGTCATCGCTGGAGCATTAGGCAGTCGTCCTCTCCCCTCTCTGTTAGTGTCTACTATCTCTGCCTTATGACTTTACTATGAAACTTTTGCAGGGTGCACTTGGTAACTAACACATAATTTATATCACACAGAAACACATATAAAACAAAGACTCAGTATAAAGTGTCATGACGTCCAGAGAGAGTGAGATTCTTACTTTGTGACACTGTGAGAACAGAATAATTGATGTTTACTACAGATATAAATGGTCAGATTATGTTCAGTTGCATTCTGCACAGTTTTTGATGTTTTTATGTGCTTTTAAAGTGCTTCCTCAAGTTGATCTTGTTGGGCTACATGTGTTTCTTGTCTGTCTTGTGAAGCACTTTGTAACATATGTTTAGAAAAGTGCTCTATAAATAAATGTATTATTATTATTTATGAGAGAAGCATTTTTAGTGATATAGTAATGAATAGGGAACTGTACTGTTACCGTAACACATGTACAGTGGAGCGACCTCTAACTGTGCACGCTCACGTGATTCGGTGTTCAGTGGTTGGACGCTCCGCCTGACAGCTGAATATCTGTCTGTTTCCTGTCCTAGATAACAGCAGTATGCAGAGAGGCTGCCCTCCTGGCCCTGCAAGAGGACATCAAAGCTCAGCACATTGAGCCCAGACACTTTGAAAGTGCCTTGAACACTGTGAAGCCCCGGATCCCGGACTCTCTCATCCAGTCGTATATCAGCTATCAGCAGCAACACAGCAGCCTGTGCTTCTTTTGACCACACTCCTACGGACAAAGTCAAAACTGAGGATATTATTTTAAAAAGTGTTGATTTCTAACTGCTCTGTTCTGTTGGACGTGTAACTAACATGATAGGAAGTAAACACAACATCTAACCGTGTACTTGGCAAATGGATTTTGACAAAAGGAAGATTTCTTATTGTGCCAATTAGCTGTTGTTAAAGCTTTTGTTTATTAGCTAGAAAAACATTTTTGACTTTGTTTAGTGGGAGTGTTCATGTGTGTTTTATCATATAAAATATATGTATTAAATGCATTATTTATGTATTGTTGTCACTGGTTGTTGTGTCTTTTTCTGAGCAAAACAACATCACAGCAAAAGCAAATTCACACATTCGTTCATAAGCTCTAAAAATCTATAAATAGAGTTTAAATCTATTCTGTAAAAGAAGTTAAAAAGTTTACTGGGAGCATCACCTTCCTGCACTTTGTGTTATTTGGGAAACATCAGTGTTTCTTTAAGACTGGAAACATTTACAGTTCACAGCTTGTTAGATGTTTTCTGAATGATTAATTCAACTTCAGGCCCGTTTTGACAAATATGGCATTAAATTATAAATTAACACAAAATATCAAGGTGGAGAGTTTGAACCCTGTCATCAGAATCCACGCTCACATCTTTGGGACTAAATAGTGGATTTAGACTCGTGTCTGGGGACCTTCTGGACCCCCTTCAAGGACCCCTGATGGCTCCTAAACCCCTAGTTTAAGCAACCACCGCTCAATATCCACGGGGAGAGAAGCAGCCGCGTCTGGTTTATTCATCACTTCCATCCATGGAAAATCTGTTAATTGCTGTAATCGGGAGATTTCCGTCCGCACTTCCGACCACTAAGAGCCGGGATCCAGGCGGCCATCTGTCGGTCTAGCAGGATTTGTTTTCTCACCAAGAAGCTGAATTTTAACATCCAGCTTAAACCCCTGAGTCATGACTGCGCTCCACAGTCACTTTAACAGTCCGTTAGCTCTAATGGGGCTTTTTTCGTCCTCTTTCTGAAGCATTTGCTGACCCGAGATGGCGCAGGGGGTCATTCATCTATTGATTTTTCCATTTGAATGGGATAAATTGACTTTGTATTGAACTTCCTTTTCTCATGGATCCGGATGTAGCGCATCCGCGACACCAATCAAACCAGACAGTCAGGAACAGAGAGAAGGGGGTGGCAGGAGTGCGGGGGGAGTCTTTCCCCTGGCTGCAGGGCTGCTTTTTTCTTAAGGTGGTCCGACGCTTCGCTGCCCCCTTCCTCCACCTCCACTTCCCCCATCCACCAACTTCTACCCATGAAACTCATCGAATGATGGGAACGTTTCCAGATCTGATAGTTACGCGAGCTGCAGACTCTTCGCTGCGTTTTATTTCCTCTGATGACATGAACAAGTGCGTAATGGGAACATTCCAGAGAGGAGAGAGGACATCCTGTTGATGTCTCTGCACAATGCAGACTGGGCTTTCCAAAGAGCTCTTTTAATGGAGTCAAAGTTAAGAATAGACTCTAACAATAAGGTTAAGTTTGTTTTCAAATGTCTGCTGCTGTTCAGCTCTCTGAAAGTCCTGTTCAGGAACCATTAAACGTCTTCTGCCTTCTTCTAAAGCTCTCTGTCAGTCAGGCTTCTAGTCATCACGTTACCAAACACGTCTGAACTCCTCTTTGAAGACGTTCAGCAGACTTTATTTCCCACCCACAAGCTAAGAAATGATTCAATGTCTCTGCTGCTTTGTTGTTTGTGTGACTTATCTTTTAACGTGGAGTAAAATCGCCACAGGATTAAATGTGCTGGGTTTTTATTTGTCACTGCGTTCCGTGAATGTTTGGCCTGAAATGACGAATCAGCGAGAAAATAAATACATGGCGCGTTTATTACAGCACGTTTAGTCACTTCACCTTATTCACATCATTATTCATAGACCACAAGAACGGAACCTAGCAGCTTTTTCCTTCCCTGAGCCCCCTCGTCGCAGTCGAGGGGAAATAAAAAGCAGTTCCACCTTAACTAGTGCACACATCTCTATCGCCCGGCCTTCTCCATCTGCCCAATGAATCAGGAGCGGATGCGATGTATCCTTTTTCAGTGGAGTGAATGGCCAATGGGAGTTGGCTTATCGAGCAAACACTGAGCTCTGCATTCCCATTCATTCAGTGCTGAACAGGCCCGCAGAGCTGAAGAGAGCGCGCCGCTGTCTGCGGCCACACGACGCTTTATGCACCAGAGCGCAGATTCTGTGCAACATTAAGCAAGAGCCGCAACTCCAACTCAACTTCTACACAAGCTCACAGAAGAGAGACACTTGGATTTAAGCTGAACCGTGTTTGGTTTCTTTTGCTTTTGCGCTGTTTTTGATTTTACAACTATTCCTACGGGACCTCTATAACTGGGTTCCCGTGCCTAAAGATCGGCCTCCCAAGTGCGCAGCAGCTCTCCTGGTGATTTCCCTCCCATCTCCATCAGAGCTCCACCGTGGATTTACTTTGTTGTATCCTGGGACCAATGCACATGTAACCCGCGCTGAACTTGTCTTTGAACCAAACCAAGAAAGGGAAATAACGCAAAGGGATTCAGTCGCACTTGGATTATCAGGCTGTGAATGTTATGCAGTAGACCTCTCAGTCTACGTGTGGACATTGCCCCTTCCTACTGGATGGAGTTTTTGTAGGCTGTTTGGTTGATGGATTCGAAGTCATGGATGGTTGCATATAGGTACGTCTCTGCTAATTTACACTTGTTATTTGGGTTTGTTTGGTGTCTGTGGCCCGATAGTAGCGCTCGTAGCGCCCTGGTGTGCTGCTCTGCAGCGACACTAATGTTTTCTTACACTGATGCACAATGTCCCAAACTTTCTGTGTTTGTTTTCTATGTGTTTTGACATAAAAACATCCGCAGCGGCTTCAGCTCATCGTGACTAGCTGATGAAATTGATGGATTTCCATGCCCGTGCCTCTCCGTGGCTCTGCTGGAACAAACACCCCTCCCCCACCGCGGTTGTTTTCATTCATAAGTTTTCTCCGTGTGTTTGGATGCGCCCTCTAATGTGTCTTGATCTGCGGCTCTGTCGGGTTTAAATGATCCTGCTTTTTTATTACTGCGCACGACGTCTCCTCTGAACGCGCTCCGTGAGGAGAATCCTATTTATAGTGCGTCCTGTGACGCACAGGCTGAGAAATAAGAAGAGTTTGTTCATCTGCAGAGCGTGAAAACGCTGCTTGCGGACTTTTGTCCATGTGAGTTAGGATTTGTACAGACAGGCTTTAGGCTTTGGCCTCGTGCACAGGTCGGTGTCGTTTCATAACATCACAGCAGGATCAACCCCCGAACTCCTGATGGAGTTTATGACATGAACACATGAGACGTTCACTGCTTCAAATAAACGTGAACAAGCTGCGTCGCGCAGGTGAAGTTCTGTCTTTTTCCGGAACTCGATCTGACTTTGGTGCTTTTATTTTTCCTTTTTCTTTTTCTCTCCACTTTCCCCTGAAATCCCTTTGGTGTAGTAATAGAATACTAAGTGAGGCAGCTCATTTAGTTCCTTGGATCGTGTCCTCATTTCGTGGCCGCGGTGCATTTAAATGTTAACTAGTCATACAAATGTAAATGAGGAGGGGAAGTATTTGTAGGGTCTACTGAAGTTTAGATGTGTGCCCAAAGCGGAGGCAGGTACAAAAAGTCTTGTTAATAGTCAACTTTTTCTGGGTTGCCTCACTTCACGGGATCAAAAGTGACATATTGTCATGTTGACAGGATGAAAACATCAAGTCTCTATTAGCTGTAAATAACACACACAGTTTATTTCACTTAAAGTAGCAGCTGCAGAGCAGTTGTTACTGTTCAGGAGTAATGACAGTGATATGGTGATGTTTGGTTTTCACTGGTTTTCTAAATGAATCCGCTTTAGAGCCACTAAACCCCTCTTCCTTCAGAGCAGTTTGTTTGCCAGTTATGCCATGTTTTGGCTGCTCATGTCCCCTCCCTCCCTGCCTCTCCTTTGTCTCTCATCAACCTCTCTTCCCCCCTCTGGCAGGTTTTCCGATGCATGCCAAGTCCACGGTGAATGTCGGAAGTGGTGATCCCCCCAGATGGAGCTCCAAAGTCAACATGGCCCCGGCGGTTCATTAGTGGTGATCCAGCAGCCTTCCCTAGAGAGCCGGCAGAGGTCGGATTACGAGCGGGAGCTCCAGCATGCTGCCATTCTCTCCCTGGACCAAATCAAGGCCATCCGCTCCAGCAATGAGTACACCGAGGGGCCCTCAATTGTACGGAGGCCCCCTGCACCCCGCACGGTCCCCAGGCCCCAGGACAAGCAGGAGAGGACTCACGAGGTCATCCTCGTCAATGTGAACAACAATTATGAGCACCGACCATCAGGTCAACACCATCATGTTGGGGGTGGCATGGTGGTTGTGGCAGGGGGACAGCAGTATGGTGGGTCCCGGGCACCAGGACTCAGCCGCTCCACAAGCACAGGAAGTGCTGCAAGTTCAGGGAGCAACAGCAGTGCCTCTTCTGAGCAGGGACTCTTGGCACGCTCGCCCCCCACCAGGCCCGGCATGAGCTTACATCACCACCACAGAGCAGAGCGGCCTGTTCGGACTCAGCCCAAGCCCAAGGCCCTTTTACCGCCCCAGCAGGGATCTCACATCCACCAGCCTCCACTAGAGGCTCCACTTAAGCCCCATGGCAAAGGGAAATCAGACCTTTCTGGTTCTGGCAAAGGGGTGGTGGCTACTGCTGGGCACCAGTTCATCTGTGAGCGTTGTGGGAAGTGCAAATGCAGTGACTGCACGGCTCCCAGGAGCCTGCCTTCATGTCTGGCCTGTAATGGCCAGTGTCTCTGCTCTGCTGAGAGCGCACTGGAGCATGGCACGTGCATGTGCCTGGTAAAGGGCATCTTCTACCACTGCTCCAATGACGATGAGGGGGACTCGTGTGCTGACCACCCCTGCTCGCTGTCACGTTCCCACTGCTGCTCTCGTTTCCTGTGCATGGGATTAATGTCGGTACTCTTCCCCTGTCTGCTATGCTACCCGCCTGTCAAGGGGTGTCTGAAGGCATGCCAGAGCTGCTACGACCGGGTTAACAGACCTGGCTGTCGCTGCAAGAACTCCAACACTGTCTATTGTAAACTGGAGAACTGGGCCCAACAGACCCAGGAAAAACCTTCCTGATCGCCCCTGTGTGTTTCTGATTCCGTGTGCACGGGAGACTGATGTGGATCTTATTATGACAATGATAATGATGACGATAGTCACAAATTAATGTTTATCAAACATTCTAAGCACCTCCCGCCCGCCTCCTCTCCTCGCTGCGGAACCCTAAGGAGCTAAGCAAAGGAGTAATGAAAACCACTCTATTATTTTTATTTTTTCTGGATCAGGACCATGTTTTTACAGACCAGTGTTTGCCTTAACTGTTTCTATGTCTATCCTCAGCTCCTCATTAACACAATTTTTTTTTATATATATATATATATATGAAAAAGTTATTCTTCCGTTTTAGGTAGGCAGCTTCCTGTGGGTCTGCGTGCCCGGTGGGAAGCTGCCTCTCACCAAATCTGTGAAGGACGATCTACTATAGGGCAAATATGTAGCTGTTACCTGGTATTCATAGCAAGCAGGTATATTTGAATTTATTGTTTGCTACCACACTAAAACCGTGGTTCCTATGCTCGTGTTGCATTAACGAAAGCACATCCATCTCATAGTATTTTTTTTTTTCCACTTGGATATGTTTCTCTCCTTCCACCCATCTGAACTCTTCATACACATTCTGTGGCATTCTCCCTTTTTTTTTTTTTTTAAATGTCTTTATTTTGTGTAAATTGTATGCTCAAAATCCATAAGAGGAATTCTGGCTATTTTTTAAAAGAAATGTCTGTTTAAACATTTTTTTGTTGTAAAAAATATTTATTATGTGAAGCTCTATTATTTTATGATATTTATTGCAAGAGACAGTCTTAAATTTACTCATGTCTGAATATAACAAAATATCAAATACTTACTGAAAAATTAAAGGGTGGCACAAAAGAAAACTATGTTAACTTTAATGCAGAAAATATATTAATTAATGAAAAAATGGCAGTGTCTGGTGTCTTGATTGAGCTGTTGATTGAGAAAAACCGAGGAATGAAAGACTAACGGGTGATTTTAAGGGAATGCAAGTCTGTTTTCTGGACTTTGAGTTCACCGGCGAACAGCAAATCACTGTTTTCCATGTGCGTATGTGTCCATGCTGGGTGTGGAATTCCTGGTAAAAATTTTCAACAGTGAGTAGAAACAGCTTGTGGCTCGAAATGTGACTGTTTACATTCTTGGAAGGCCTCTTTGCTGCGATTCTCCTCAGTAACCTTGAAAGCTAAACAATACAGGTCATTGACATGATTAGCCCCGAAGCTGCTAGCATCAACAGAGCCTCCACGTTTCCATGAGTTGAGCTCGCAGGAAGTAACTCTTCTCCTAAACCCGCCAGTCAACAAGTCACCACAAAACTATGCACTGTAGTTTGTTCCCTGGGCTTTAACACGGCCAGATCAAGATGTTCACAAATGGGCTGAGCACTGCAAAGCCCAACCGTGGGTGCCCTGAGAAATGGGAGCGACCATTACGAGTAGCCGGGGCCACCTGTTCAAAGATAATAAAGCAGAGCTATCAATGCTGAGCTTTTATGGCATGGTAAAGGGAACGACAGGGGCAAATCCAGCCCCCACCCTGACCCACACTCCCCCATTTGGTCATGTCTTTTTGTCAGTGAATTTATCACTTGGGAAGTCCGCCGAACCCCCACCCCCAACATTGACACCCACCCGCCCCTCCACGTCTGGGCCCCTAGGGGATGAGATCATCACTTTGAAAGTTGGTTGGTCAGCCAGAAATGCCAGCAGTTGGGGAAACACAGTTGTGTGACCAGGAAATTCCCTGAGACAAAGGAAAACGTATACTGCAGCTTTGGTTCGGGAAACTGCAGCATTAGCAGGAAAACAACACAACAGTGTTTATAATGAGCTCCATGTGAAGGTGGTGCCCTCCTCCGGTGCTGTATGCAACAGGTCTGGGATCACGTGATTCAGATTTCTGCTAAACAGAATCATCATCACTTCAATTTAACATAAAGTAGAACTGCTAATGCTGCAGCAGTTTTGAAGAGTAACAGGTTGAATTAAAACATCTCCCACAGAAAACAGTAATGGTAAGTGTGAACAAAAGGAAGTATCCTGTTGTCATTTAACAGGTTTTCACTAACATTCAGTGTTAGGATCAAATGAACGACCCCTCCAAATGGGCCTTCTGTGTTTAATGTGCTCTTCTTTCCCTTTTAGGTGGAATGTACCTTTTGTTGGCCTCAATAGTTAAGAGTGGATTAGTGATTTGTCAATTTCCTGTTACCTTTCAGAGCTGCAATTCGAGCCCCGTTTGCTTCTGGTTCCTGCATGATGGCAAACAATAGGAGGCCTCTTTTTTCAGGTTTCACTATAGTCCTCCTGTATGGATGCTGGGGGCAGGAGAGGTCTAAACTGTGTTCAGGAGGCGGTGAACAGGAAGACAGTGTTTACATGATATTTTCCAGCCTAAGCTAAATAAGGAAACATGTTCTACTCCCACCATTTCTAGAACGTGGCTGTGTTACATTTCTTGACATCTCTGATTTTATCAGCAGAGGTGTCTGAAATAACATTTTACGGCCCATGAATCATTTCTTTCACTTTTCCCTGCCACGTGAGCGGCTCTCCAGCTGCGTCACGTTTTACTCATCACAGGAACGACGAGTCCACTGCAGAAAAAAGAAAAACAGTGGAACCTGAGTCATTATTAAGTAATATAATGGCACAAATGGTCACAGCCTCTCCCCCTCTTTCTCCACTTTGCCCTTGTTTCAGAGTAAATTTAGCTGCTCCCCACACCCACGTAATACTATTTGGAGTTGTCAGCCTTGGTGGGTCCCTTGCTACAGCTTTGGGTTTTTTGGGGCCATACACAGTGCAAACACGCATGACTACCAAGTGAGTCATGGCGGAACCTCCAACCCACACACCCTACCGGGGCAGTCCTTTTCTTAGCCAGGGCGCTGCTGCCGGCACAGCCGCCGTGGAGCAGGATACTCCATAACCAGTCATCCTCCTCCGCAGCAGCATTCATCAGCAAAAGGCCTGCTTCAGCTTTCCTCCGCCTCCTCATCTGGTTTTTATTATTTCCCCACATGGCATATAAATAGAAATTAGCAATCAGGGAAACATGGGGGTGGTGCACTTTGGAGATGAAGGCAGCTTTTTGGACTTCAATGTAATGACCAAAGTTTATGGAAGTTATCTCATCAGATGTTTTGGATGATCTCGGTCGACTGAAGCGACTTGTGAGAGCGTGAGTGTTTAGAAACTGCTCCAAAATCCACACTCTGCCTCCGTAGGATTAAAGTGAGATTAAAAATACTATTAGAAGGCAATATAACATTAAAGTACAAATCCTAAAAGTCACAATGCCTGAAATATGAGAAAAATGGTGCTGTTGATAAGAACAAACCTCATATTTCCAAAAAGTAAACATCTTAGCGAATAAAAAGGCAGACTTGTGTTTGCCTCAACCACCAAAGCGTTTCAGAGTTTATGTGACAGGTTTTCAAAGGGTTTGGTTCAGAGCATTTTCTCATCCCACAGAGGAACATGTAGTTCTTCACTTCTCGACATGAAAATCTCCTTAACGTGAAAATGGGATATTTTCACCAAACAGAGACGCTGTTGAAAAACACCAACACATTTTGCAGCTCTCACAAAGATCCAAGATGCCATTTACAGCAGAAGGTAAACAGGATTTAAACTGCTTGTCATCTACAGAACTGGTTTGTGTAGAAAGTTGAAAGTCTCCTGGGGGATGTCCTGAAAGACGAGATCACTGCTTTAAAGTACAAATTAGCTTGTCAGTAGCAATCACTCATTAGAAAAACCATATATTTTCTTACTTTTCACTACCAGTAGCACTACCTTGAATAACTCTGTAAGTGGACAAACAGAACTAATTATCATACTGTGTTTTTAGAAGCTACTAGATGCTGCTTCCTGTTTGTGAGACAACTTCTGTTTCAGAGGACAGATCGTCATTTAACAGCCTCTTTCCTCCTCACGAGCCATAAAGGGCCGGTAGGGACGACCCAGTGTTTTATCAGGTGTCGAAGCCCATTCACCGTGGAGGTGATTCATGGGGCTTGAGCCTCTTAAGGCTCCTGGATACACACCCACAGGAACATAGTGTAAAACTTTCACACCCCTTCTTAAGCTGTTATGCGTCTATGCAGCGTTACTCGCCATCTGATACCATATTCTTCTTCAAGTGCCCTTCCTGTCTCTTGTCTGTCATTTTACAGACAAAGACCAGTTGGAGGAGATGATGATGAGAAGAGGGAGGAGGCCAGTGGATCAATACAATACTTTACTCCTGGCAATCATTAAGTGGGCTTCCTTTGTAATTAATAGCCAGGCATTAGTTTGCCTACAGACGAGATTAATTCATGATCAATGGCTTTTATTTCATCAGCATAATTGATTCATCAGTATTCAGAGTGCCACTTCCTTACTGCAAAATTTGTGCAAAAGCCTTTGCCAGCTCTCCCAGGCCCCAATAGTCTAGCCTGTGATTTTGTATTCTGCCCGCTAATTAAATCAGCAGGGTTTGTCTCAGCGTTGCTCTTATTGGGTACTGTTGCTGGAAACAGCCCCTTGTCAAGAGTCATTAGATTTGATTCACAAATATGCTCAGAGTGGTTCAAGAGATATCAAAAGGCTGCAGTTTACAGAGGGGGAAACTGCAAAATGACAACACAATGGAATGACGAGAAGCAGAGTCGGCCTTACATGAAAATATCCTCTACAAATTAAAGAAAGGTTGTCAGGGGCCCAGTCTCAGTGTCTTATACAAACAGCCGTTTTTCTGGTTAGCCGAGAGCTGCTTTAACTTCTCTCACATAGCCTAACTCTGACAAGATCACATCCCCGTTCCTCTTTTAACAGCCTCGGGGGGACAGTTTTGTGTGTTTGCTGCATTCCAGGCCCCCTACAACCACTTTTGTTCTGTTTTCCCTTTTGATATCTCAACCAAGGACGACAACAAGCATCAGAAAAGCACATTCGATGGATCAGCAGACAGATATTGATAGATGGATTGATAGATTCATGTGTGTGTTTGAGGGACGCTGGCTCTTTCTTTATCCTCCTTTCCTCCCCCCTCATTCCCTCTTTTTTTCAGATTAGACTATGCATCCAGACAGATGGTTCCCGTCTGCTGGCTTTTTTCAATTCACTTCCTCTCTTCACAGACAGCTACCCTCCCCCCCTCTACTCTCTCCCTCCCTCCCTCCCCCCTTGTCCCCTCCCTCTCTTTCTTTTCTCCCCTCCTCCCCCTCCAACGTCTCCTCTCTTATGTGGCTGGAAATAATCTTTTATTGCCCAGTTGTTCGGAAGTGACCTCCTGCCCTTGATTAGATAGGGCCAAGTCCTATCACACGATTGTGTTTGAGCTGGCAACCCCCCCCCCCCCCCCCCAAACACACACACACCAAGCTCACCCTCTCCCACACCAGCCCCATCCTTTCTCCAACCCCCTGTCCCTCTCTCACTGCCGGGGCTTTGGTGATCCTGTGTGAGGGGACAACAATGGGGGGCTTTAGTCCCGTCCGGCTCTTCTCAGCTGGGGGGCAACAGGGTGGGGGTCATGAAGGACTTTCTTTTTTTTCCATCAGTCAGCCAGTCACTGGGTGGAAGTTGCGACCCTCCCTCCCCCCAAAACCTCTGTCCAATCTCCAGTACGATAGTTAACCTCCCAGTTGCCGGTTTGCTCACCCTTCGACCCTCCGAGCCCTCCTTCTCCTTACTTTCCAGATGACCCCCCACACTTAAGCGCCTCCCCAGACACAGATAAATGGGCTTTAATCTTCTACATTATCAGTGGACCTTTGAGTGTGGTCGGCTGACATGTGGGCCCTGAGATATTTCATTCTTTGTGGAGCTTTGGATCCAGCTGGTTTTGGTCCTGTTAAAGGTCCATGTTCATGGTCTGAGAGACGTGCAGACTCCTTCTTTTCCTTCTGTCTTCTAAATGTTTAGGGCGGTGCAGCTCAAATACTGGTGATGAACAAATTAGTGAGCCTAACACTTAAACCCGAGTTACGACAGGAAGTGAAAGCAATCAGGGAAACATGGGGGTGGGAGTGAAGAAATATGTGAACTAGATGCTAAATTGGCAGATTTGAGCTGCAAACACACTAATCAACTGTAACCTGCTCCAGTCAGTCACAGAAGCCCCTTGTGTCCTGATCCCTGCCTGTCCTTGTCCCAGTTTTACTATTTTCCTGTTCCTGATCTCGCTGTCTCTTTTTCTACCTTCTGTCTCTCATTTCCTGTCTCTGCCGTTCTCCTCTTCATGTTTTCTCCTCCTGTCTCCAACTTCTTCTGTCATCTTCCTTTCAGCCGTTTTCCGTCCCTGCCACATATGGTCCATTTCCTGTTCTCTGGTCTGGTTCACCTGTCCACTCTCTGTTCCACCTGTGTTCTCCCTTTTTAGTTAGACACCTCCCTGGCGTCACTCCTCTGCCAGATTGTGACGTTTTGTTCCCACAGAAACCACTCTCCTGACCAGCCTGCTTCGTTTACCAGACTCTGGACCCGAACCAGACCTTTGCCTTAACTTCTGGGTTTGTAAGTCTGCTTAGACCTGTGACTCTGACCCTGTTCGGTCTCTGACTCTGATCTTAGGATTCTGGACTGTGCTTTCCCCCTGTTGACCAGTTTTTTTGCACCTGACCCCTGTTTAGGATTTTGGTTTGTATTACATCGTTACTGCGTTTCCCAGAACCTCCTGCTCACCAGTTCTTGTTCTGTTTCCTGTTTGGTTTTCTGTTCTTCTTAAGTCCTAAGTCTCTTAAAATAAACCTGTTTTAACATTTGTAGTATTGTGATGTCCTTGACAGCTGGTCGAGGTAGCGATACCTGGGATACTGAACCACCAACAAACAGGAGACAAACTGTGAAGCTAATTAGTAAGAATACACATGAATTAAAGTTTTAAATTAGTATTTTAGGTTTTTAAAAATGGACAACCTAAAGAAACAGGTGCTGACAGTTTGACCTTGTACGCCACGCCTGGTTGTTTAACTGTGCTTGTATTTGAAGAACATTTGCATTTAGCTTATTTATTTCAGTCTTTCTTTGCTTTAACTCATAGGTGATATTTCACTGACTTGCTCCTGAAGTGCACAGAGCCCTCTGTTTCCACTACAGTTCTACTCATTAGATGCACAACCTTACAAACTAGTATAAGTTTAAACACACGACTCGTGACCCTGGAACTGTCTTTATCTAAAGAACCACACTCACAAAATGTCAAGTTTAACTTTGGATGTAAACTATTTTTCTAACTTTAGTGTCAGTTTTACAGCGGTGCCACAACTCCGGGGGAAACACAGGCTTTTTCCTTTTTTCTCTGGTGTCTTGTGTGTCTCCTCGTCCTTTAGAGCTGTAAACCCATAACAAAACCCTTGGTGTCCAGTTTCACTTTGGGAATGAGGGGCAGGCAGTGTGAATAGACAGGAAGACAACTCTGATTACCTCCATAAAGGATCTGACCTCATGTTGCTCCCTCTTCTACTTGTTCATCTCTGCCTTAAAAAAAAAAGCGTTTTACACTAGAGCTATATAATGTTTACACATGAGCAGGAAATATTAGTTTTAAACCTTATACATAAGGAATATTTTAATATTAAAACATGTTTAAACATTAAACCAGTAATGTTAGAGTGTTATGAAAAACACTAATGAGAGCTTGTCTGAAAATATATGGATCTTTTATTACTCATTCATTGTGACTATAATGCTTAAAAACATTACAGATTAAAATAATTTCTCAGCTTAAATAAATCTAAACTGGCCAGAACTACAGCATCTCTACATTGAGATCTTCGAATACTTTAAACAAGTATCTTACTTGCTGTTTACAGTCTGTGTTTTACAGTAAACTATTCAGGACATCTGCTCAGCAGGGGCCCCGCTCTCCTCCCTCCAGTGTCCTTAGCCCCAAATCCAGAGCAGGGGGTTGCAGAACAGGAAGCTTAGGAATACCCCCCACCTCCGTCCTCTTATCCCACCCATTCCATGCTGGAAGGGGGGACCTCCAGATCAAAGAGAGAGGACACAGAAAAGGCTTATCTGGTGTTGATTTTAGGTTTATGCTCAAGCACAGGGTTCTAGAAATGTGTCAAGGAATTACAGAGTTGGATCATCAAATCCGCCTTTTCATCTTTTCTCTTTTGATGCATTTGTTCTTTCAGGACTTTGAAACCGAGGGATGAGCTCGTACAGTGTTGAGGGTGAAAGTAACAGCAGATAATGAAAAAAGTTGTTGTAGTTTATTGAAAGTGAATAGAAATCTGTGTCCAAACTGACAGGTTTGAAGTTTCTGTCATGGCATTTTTTCAACTTTGCTTCCTTTCTCCAAAAAAAAACCCCAAAACAAAACATAAAATTCAATCATTTCTATTCCCACCCTGCTTGGTCTTTAACATTTCAATTTCAAACTCTGCAAGAGGTACAATTCTATCTCCATTTACTTCAATGGCAGCATTATGCCAAAAGGGAAATTGGACCTTAAGGGCAGGCACTTTCCCTGCTGTAGGTCTTATTAAGTATGGCCCTCCATAATACAACCCAGCTTGACACTCTGAGACCACACCTCTCCATAGAATCAGACCTGTCAGTCACAGCTCTGGGTAAGGGCTCTGACATGGTCAACTCTGGCATGATTGGCACCTCATAGGATGTGTGCAGGCTCTAAGGGAGTATATAGAAATGCTGGTGTACCACCGGGAGAAATTCTTTTCCACATCACTGCTCAGCCAGAGTGTTGTGTGTGCACGTGTTAAGTTGCTGAGGTCTGTAGGCGGCTATTTGCCACACAAAGCAGTTTCAGTGTAGAGAAGCAAGGCTGGATGTTGACCATTATATATTCAGAGGTAGATATGCAATCCTGCACACCATCCTGTGGAACAGATACAACGCTTCAGTGGTTTCCAAACTCCCTCAGTGGGCCCAAATTTCCAAAGTAATTTTCCTTGCAACCCGAAATTGTCATTGTACACTATTGTGGAGGCTGGTCTAATCTTTCCAGTTTTTAGAGGAATAAATCAACAGCAGATAAAATGTTTCATTTGTTCTTCCTGACAGCTCCGGACCTCAGCAACGTTTGGCATCATAAAAAAAAAATGTCTTTCAACTTTCAAGTTTTTTGTACCAGGACTTTTTCAGCACACCTATTCCCAGAACTTTTTACAATGCAGTCTTCCCACAACTCCTCTGTCATGTTCTGACCTATACACTGGACTCATCTGTAATAATTTTTGATGTGTTTTCAAATAAAAGATATACACACACACATAGCCTGGAATATGGAAGTATCCTACACACACTACCTGAATCTGCACTAATGGTAATTCCTGCTCATTGCTTCGGCTCCAACAGTACTGCAAAGCAGATGGAAAAGATAGCTGTCACGCAGGGGCCTACAGCTTTTCGTCTGCATCTGTTCCAGTGTCCTGCTCAGGAGACAGCCAGCTGTAGAGGCTGTGTGAGAAGTTGAAAGGAAACTTCAGCTGCCCTGCGAATCTCACACCATTACTCAGGATGAATCAAAAGGGGAACACTTTGGTTGAACAAAAGGAAAGTGGGAGAGTGAACGAAAAAATGAAACCAGCTGTCTGGAAGCGCCTCGTCGTTACGATGGTGCAGCGGCGCATGCTCATAACTCACTTCAAGTTTGGCCACAATCAAATGCTCAATTTGCCTTTACAGGAATATCAAATATGTTGCTGCCAAGGTAGATTCAGGGTTTCAGGCTGCTCTCTTGTATTTGTGCCTTTAAAATATATATGAGGTGTAGCTAGTGAAGACAACAAAGAACCCCTAATTCTTTCCTTTCCTGAGGGGGTAGAGAACACACAGCGCCCACATCAAGCCTCCAGACTAACCCCCACCATGCGACACAGGTGCAACTTTAAAGAGCTCCCACTGAAGGCGGGCTGGACGCCTGCAGTTAAAAAAAAAAACAACAACAAAAAAACATGTCTATGTCTCTGCCTTCATTTTTTCCCCCATTTCTACTTTCTCTCATGTGATCATTTAAAGTCAAGGAAAGAACACTCTGCATCTGATGCCAAGAAACAATGATTGACTTTTGCACTTTGTACTAATGTTTGCATGTCATCACAGTGACTGAGGAGTGAAGCTCTCTTTGTGTGAGAGCTGTGCGTTTGTCGAACTTTTCATTTAATCATAAAAAATTAAAGATCCAATTGTTTGGAACCAAAGGAAATTTAGTTTAGACATACGCCAACAGTCAATTGCAACATGGCTCTGGAATACTGCTGCCAGTTGGAGACCAAAAAAAAAAGAAAGATTGATCAAATGAATATTTTATAAGTCATGTAAGCCGGAGCTGTCATTCTTCAACTGTGTGCTCAGCTGCACAAGAAGCGCGGAACGGCGTCTGCACTACAGAGCTGTCAGTGCGCTCCTGCTTCTTCTCTCGTGCCTGTTGTTTAGAATATTTTACAAGTTCTTGAACATCAAATTCAGGATGTACTCTGGAAATGCCTGAAAATTTCCCTTGTAGCTGAGAACAGGTCAAAGTTGTCAGTCATACTGCTCTAAAGTATTCTTTGGACCCCATGACTTTCTGAAAGCAATCTACAATCCAAGTGACAGATAATAAAAGTTGTCAGGATGCCATTAAAACTGCAGTAAATTATCCGGATTGGGCCAAATTGTAACATGTCTTGCTAAGGTTGCTGATTTTCTCCAACCCTGTAGCAGACATGTTGATCTAGTGTTGACCTGAATAGCTCCATAAAAAAGATAAGGGTATCTTGCATCCTCAGGAAGTAGATCCCATAAACACTGTAAGAGTTTACAATCCCTAAAAGTGAATAGCAAACTTGCAGAGGTCATGAATTGTTGAGTTTGGCTTCAAAGCGGAGATAATGTGTGTTTTTAATCAGACAGGACGATTCACTGAGAAAGGCGAGAAAGTGTTTGTGTAATTTTATAATGTGCTAGCTCATAATTATTAAAGCCTGTTTAACGTTAACTATTATTATTTAACTACTAGTTGAAGAACAGATTCCCTTTTTAAACCTTACTTCTTACTACTTTTCCCCTTCAAATGATGCCTCTTAAACATTTTTAGGCTGATGTTTGTTAAAGAATTTAATGAAAAAGTTCACCACATTTAATGTGCATGTTTCAGCAGGAAGGTTTTAACAAACAAGTTATTTTGTGAAGGACAAATCATTCAATAAAAAACAGTAATTCTACGGTTTCATCACCAAGTTCAACCGCTAAATATAACAAAAACAAAACAAAAATGTTGTCCTGTGTCTTATTTTGTACCTCTAGCTGAATTTGATAATTTAACAATTCATCATTTTCCAGACTGGAAACACAAAAGCACGGACACTAGTCTTGAATGTTAATGCCACAGGCTAATCAATGGTCAGCTATTATTCAAGGAGAGGTCGTGCTCCCTGCAGAGGAAGTGCACCGCTATCATCAATCTGGTCATCAGGCCCTGCATGAGAAAGGAGCTGGGGGTCGTGGGCGGGGTTAAAAGTTTAGTGCACTGTAGGTGCCAAACAGTACATTCAATACCTTCACACCCCGCCACAACCGCTATCTACATGTCAATGGAACCTGCTTGTTGACTTGGTATGTTCCACTTCCACAGAATCCTCTTGTACCTCTGTTGTCATTGATCATTTCTTCTTTGTCATCTCGCTTTTTCCTTCCTCTCCTTAGTTTTGACCAACTTGGCTGTTTAATTCAGGAGAGAGGGAGGGAGGTCTGCTGCATGGGAGTGGAATGGGTGATGGTGGTGGTGGGGTGAAGGGGGTGGGGGGGTGTAAGACACATTGAGTTTGCCAAGTCAGGCAGAACGTTCGACAGGAAGCCAGGCAGGAAGGAAGACGAGCCTCTCCCCGTGAAGTGCCATTGTTTATGTGACGTGACTTGAAGCAGCCAAAAGTGACTGGTGGTGGGTCCTCTGCTGCTCTGACCCACTTCTCAGAGTGGCACAAAACACTCAGCCTGCAGATGGAAAATACAAAAGAGGAGCTCAGTCTTTTCTTCTCAAAACACCGCAATTCAAATTTGGTCCAATTATACTGAATTGAGTAACCCGACCACTTCAGGTTTCCCTAGAGGATTTTTTTTATCCAACTTTTAGGTCAATATAGAAAATCACAATGAGTTGATAATAATAATACAGCTAATTGTAATAAAACAAAAAAGAAGTAGTAAAACAAAATGAAAACTAAATACTGAGCAAGAGCTCAACATGTACCCAACTGTAACCTTGCACTTTAAAGCAATATTAACCATATCCTACAAATCTTAACCGAGTACTGCCTGAGGTGCCACGCAATTAATACTGAAATACTGTGGAACAGTGCAATGGTTCTGTTTTGCTGAATACACTTTGCTTGTGTGGGGATGTAGCTCAGTGGTGGAGCGCATGCTTTGCATGTATGAGGTCCCGGGTTCAATCCCCGGCATCTCCATGGTTTTAGGACAGCTGTAGTTCAGGTGGTACCCCATCTACAAACCCCAGGGTGAGTGGTTTGATTCCCGGTTCCTCCTGGCTACTTGCTGAGGTGTTCTTGGATAAGAAACCCAAACCCTGTTGTAGCACTGACGTGTGCTGTCTGGCAGCTGTCCAGTTTCCCCAAGATGATCAATAAAGTATTCATTATTATATATATTGATTATACATTTTGTCGTTATGTTGGTCCTGGTGCAAGGTTAATTACAAAACCTCAAATAAAGTGTAATTTAAGTGTAAAATGACTGTATACGTATATTAACAGCTTAGGTCAAAGACACAAATGGCTTTTGGCAATGATTTGGCAAATGTTTAGTAAAGTAAAATGTACAAACACACATTGACACTGAAAATGTAAAAATTAATTTACATATGGGAGTAAACAAAATGTTCATTATTTATGTCAGTTTCCATGAGTTAATGTTTTGTTTTTGTTTTACCCTTAAAATCCATTGAAATTGAATCTACAACTTAAAGACTGTCGTCCCAACACAAATTTCATAAACAAATGAAGCATCATTAATGTTTAAGCTGTTTGTTTGCATCTATCAAATCAGTCTATTTTTCCTGAAGAGATCTCATTCTGAATCTGTTTGAATCCATGGATCTGCTGGGTGCCGCTCTGTGCAGAGTTTGCATGTTCTTCCCGTGTCTGTGTGGGTTCTACCTGCGACCTGTCCAGTGTGTACCCCAATGACAGCTGGGATTGGCTGCAGTACTCCTGCAACCCTTCAGACAACAAGTGGTTAAGATTATGGATGGATGGATGGATCTCACTGGTTTACAGTGATCCTTCTCTGTGTTATGTCCCACCTCCCAACATCCTGTTTCAACAGGAAATACATCACATTCAGGAAGCAGAAATTTTTCAAATCTGGTGCTAAAACCAAATCAAACATTTTGATCACACGTCCAAGGAGCATGGAATTAATAGTGGACACTATCAACAAGCTTTTTACTTGAAAGAAACAGAACTCTGTTTCTTATCTAACAACATCCAACTGGATTTGTATGTTTTCTAGGTGATATGGTTTCATGGGCAACACTTGCACCTGTTAATGATTTGAAAATGGACAAGAAATTGATTCCATATTTTCAAATCCTCCCAGATTTTCTTTTCTTTTCTTTTGTTTTGTTTTTTTTTGGTGGATTTAAATCAGTTTGGAAAACTGGAAACAGGACAGCAAGTAAGCTCGAAAGTCAGTTGAACATGTTAGATGTCTTGTTTTTACTTATTCTAGTAAAGGGTTCTTTGCACCTTTAGCTACAGCTAAACACAAAAATAAGAATTAAATCCAGCGTATGTGCTTTGTGCTTCTAATATTGCCGGCTTTAGGGGGGTGAGGCAGTTCACTTGGACCTCCACCTGCACCACAGGGAGAAAGATGAACTCTCCTGGTCTCCATCTGCTCAGCAGTCCATCTTTAGAAGGCTCTTCTGGCCCCGTTGAGCATTTGGCCCCATCTTCCCTGACTGAAGATCAGCCAGATAACATTATCTCCAGACCAATCAGATGCTTGGATCCATACCTTATCCCACAGGTAGGCTTTCCAACAGACGAGACCATAGAAAGAACGTTGCTTTTATTAGAAGCCAACCAATAAGAACGAGGAGATGTGATCCAGGGCTAAAACGGGGCCAACCTGTGTTTTGTGGTGCTTGTTGAGGTAATGTTGAGCAGGGATAGTATGTCAACCTTAGTGTGCATACAGCTGCTGTGTTTAGTTCCCAGCGGCGTGGCTGTGCTTCTAGAGTATCCAGATACTGCTTGGTATGAGAAGCTATTTCTGTTGTATGTGTTTATTTTAAATTATTCACTTTATAAGTTTCACTGAAGCTTAATATGATACAGTTGAATATTGTTGGCATCTGTAATTTCTACATCAGAAAGTAGCACCAGTGAGTAGTGTGTCTTCTGGTTTTGATAAAGATGTGATACTATATTCACTCAGTTCTGTTGAACGGTTAAAATGCCATGTTATCATATGAGCACCAAACATAATTCCATTCGCCTCAGTTGTGTTGGGTTGGAGTTAGCTATAAAATTAGATCCTGCTACAGTTACTGATTGTTTTTGTAATTTAAGTGATGCTTTTGAAGCTTGCCTGTCATTGGTGATAGCTGACCTTTTACTCTTAGCCTGTGTGTGTCTGTTGAAAACTGAGAAACTTAGTAGTTCTTTTTTTTTTTTTCTAAAAGATTTTAGAAACATTCACTTTTCTGTGCATGCACTCCTTATATAGTCCAGTTTAGTGCGCCTTCTCCATCTGGCACCTAAGCAATATACAACACATCATAAAAAGTATTTGCCAATATTATTTGACCCAGGTCAGTCTTGCGAAACACTAATCTTGCAGTTTGCTGTTAAATATTGGACTCTACTCTTTGGAACTGTAGTGAGAGCCCCCATTTCCCCTCCTTCCTCTTCACCACCTCTGCCACCTTTCCCTCCCTCCTCCTCCTCCTCCCTATGTCCAGCACGGACTAAACAGACAGCCTGTGTTTGTTTCCCCTCTGGTCTTTCCTGATTGCACGACCAGGCAAATTCCGGTTGACTCTAATCTAGCTGTTCGACAGCCACCGAATTAACGAGAAAACCCATTTGACACACACATGCTTCCACTTTTGTGTTTGTTGCCTCCTCCCCCGGAGTCTGCTGAACTTGTACAATTTCACCTTCATTAGGCTGCATTTTAAGCTGCAGGGCAGAGGTAATGCAAAGCATTTCCCTCTTCAAATTGTAGGCCTGAGCCTTGGTTGCTAGGAAGTGGAAGAGCCTCAATTGCAGCCATTTCCTCAACAGTGTACCAAGAGGTCCTATTACAGCGTTTAGGTCAGGGCAATTGGTGTCATTACAGGCAGCCAACTTCCCTCCACCAAAGTAATGAATTGCTCGAGCTATTTGGGCTGTATGATTGCAGTTGCCAGGGGAGATGAGTATGAAGTGGGGGATAATTATGGTATGTATCCCTGAGCGGATGTGTGCCGGTGTGGGCCAGCCACGGGGGCGGTTTCCACACTTGTGTAATGGCTTAATGTAGCTGCTGACAGGCAGCCGGGCAACATGGAAAGGTGCTACTGTGCTCTGCTTGTGGACTGTGACTGACATGCCAAACCATGCCAACCTGTTTTAACCCCGTAGCTCATTTACGTCAAATGACTCAGTCCAATGTCCAAGAGTCATGTCTGCTGACAAATGTTCATAAGGGAAGAATGAAGCTGGTTGAATGTCATTGTTTACAGAAACCTCTTAAAGTCATTTCTATGGTAATAGAGTCTAACTTTATGTTATCAGTTTACTATAAATTGTGCTCAAACTTCATTTAGAGCTCTAGTTTTTTACGAGTTGTTGAGACAGGCAAGGAAACCATTAACTCCTGGAAGACTGATAAATTACCCCAACAATAAAACAATAGTGAACTTTGATTGCATGGGCCATTCATAAAAAGCAGTGAAGACAATAACCAGGAGGTGCTACTTCGTTTATACCATTTATACTGTCGACTTCTGGAGGGGGTCAAGCCCTTTAATAAAAGTAACAGTGATATATATGTGGGTGAGGTGTTTGGCACATGATGCCTTAAAAATGAAACAAATACAACCTGAACAAACAAGGACCGACTAATTTGTTGAAGAAAATGAGGAGGCCAAAAGCCTGGGGTTTGCAGCTCAGAGCTGAATTGCGTGTACCATGCTCGGTGGTGACTGCAGGGTGGCGTTGAGGAGGGGGGGGGGGGCTTGTTTTCTCAATAGGAAGTCGAGCGCTGCAATAGGAACCCTGCCAAAAAAAGGCTTCACCAAACAAAGAGGCCGGTAGGAAATAATGCTGGTTGAGGCTTGTTGGGCCATCTATGGGCTTCTTTCCAAGCTGCTGTAACCAGCTATAAGTCTTTTTATGGGGACACCCCCGAACAGGGGGCCCCAGCAAGGACAGGGACTTTTACATTTCTGCTTGAATGGGACCTCTGCCAGAGCCTGAGTTCAAAGTGCACTTTCCAGGCATTCAATTTAACCACTTTGTGTGTTTGATAGGCTGGCCTGAAGTAATATTCCCCGAGTTTCAATCTTTTTTTCAGTTTAGTTTGAAAGAAAACGGAACAAAACCTCATATTCCGCGATACTCTCTTTGTGTGCAAACACACAAACACACACACATTTAATTTCTGGCACTCAACCGTTCCCTCTGCTTTTCCTCTGCATCCTGCAGATCATATCTCATGTCAGTAAGAGCAGAAAAAAACACAGCCTGATTATTTCTCAATGCAAACACCATGTGTCTGCTGCATCCATGTCTGTCAGGGTCTCTTACTACAGCTGCTTTCTGCTTCACTTTTCATAGAATTGTCCTACTTTTTGCAAAAGATCCATTCTTTTGCATGCTTTTTCAAAAACATCATTGTGAACTCTACTATCTTCATTATATCTATCCACTTGACAAATTCACCTCCTTAGTTAGAGTGAGTTTACAGAGAATTCCAACTTTATCCACAAAATCCTTTGAAAAGAAAGACGGTCTTTTTTACTCAGCCTCCTCATATCACAAGCCCACCAGGGTTTTGATCATCAGATGAAAGAAACCTGGTTCAGTAAAAAAGCAGCTTCATGCTGTGGTGTAGTTGCTGTAGTTTTCCTCTGTAGAACGGGTCATTTCCAAAGCATCTTGCCAGCTATCAGCACTGAACCAAACTTTCATCCTACCTCTGCTGGTAAGAAACTGTTGGTGGGATCTTGCCAAATGGCACAAGAGGCAGCGGATCTGCATAACGCCACCTAGTGGTACTTGAACGGCTCAATCTTGTTTCACAGATCACCAAAGCTGTTTACTGCTTGTCTTGTGTGCACCAGCCAGTGTATATTTGTGCATGTGCCACATTAGACCTATTAACAGACAAATATCAGACATTTGGATTAATAAATACACTTTTTTTTGTTAGGTGCTCCCTGGTTTGTAAATGTTCACATTGTTCTCTCCATGTCGCTGGTATATAACAGTGGCGTTCTGTTAGAAATTTGCAGTAATAAGCCCTGGATGAGATAACCTTGATGACATTATCATGGTTATTTACTCAGATTTTAGAAGGTTCTTTTTGAGCCACAGCAGACATCACGCTGCTCTCATGGGCAAAACAGTACTCTGAATAAGTAAACCGATCTTCACATATGACTATAACATATTGCAGTTGCATTAAATACTGCTCGTAATTCACTTTTGTGGTTTCTCCATTTAATTAGACTTTTGAAATACTGGCCTTTGGGCTGTTTTCTTCATTTCTTGCATAATGTACATGCAGTGTTTTCAATTCACCAACGTGATTTGCTTGTAATGGAGTCATATTATTTGTATATTCAGATGCAGAGGATATAGAGATACTGTCAAAACACATCAGACCTTATGCATAAGGTCTGATATATCTGATTACATGCATGAAAAACACCATTTAAACCAGAGCTGGTTCAAAGGGTACGTCCAAATAATTCTTGCCTTTTGTTTTGAGCTATGCACAGCACCAGATGGAGTGAGTTTTTTTCCACATTGGCATATACAACAAGTACCAGTAAGTTCAGCCAGTCTGAACATCAAATCATTGTGCTCTCCTGTGGCTGACAGCATATTTGGACCAAATCAAGTTATGCTGATGTAATAAAACCCACCCATCCGGTGCACCGACTGGATAAAAACAAACCAAATTATTTGATTCAAGTCTGACTTTGTGTCTTCTTGAACTGTGGCCTGTAATGAATGGATGAAGTCAGACTTCTCAGTGTGTGAGAGTTCCACTTCCTACCTTTGGAAGAGAATGAGGGTAGCATGACAGCTTGATGGATGGTGTCTCTTGTACGTGCTGCTTGTGGAATCAGATGATTTCATGTGGTTGCAAGGCCGCACTGTTCTTGTTGCTTCAGAGCACTGCAGCAATTAGTGTAGTCACCCATTACATCCACTGTATGATAGGGCTGCAATGTGTCTAAGTGGGCGTCTGCATGTGAAATACAGAGCTACAGTATGAGTGTGTTTGTAGATGTGAACGTCAAACCTCACGGGACATAATTTAAAACCACATTTGTAGTTTCATAAGACTGCTTTGGCAAATGTTTGCAGTGACAAGTGAAATATGCATTTAAACTTTGCCAGTAAACAATTCAGAGCTGCTCAGTGCTGGAAAGAAAACAATATCCCATGAATTATTGGATTTCATTTTGCTGAATGAAATTAAGAAATGGAACTGCTAACTCCCATAATCAATCAAACTAGAAGAGGATTATTCCATCTCAACTTTTTCAAATCTACCAGTATTGTGTGACGTTTAACAGCTTCGTTAACCTACATTAAGTAGCAAAACAGGAAGTTATGGAGGGAAGTTTTGTGGACATAAAGTGTCTTAAACACTGTTGTTTGTGTTCATGTTGTATGGACCATCTACATGTAGCCTAACATGTGACTGCTTGGAACGTGCTTGCATAAAACCCAGAGTCAAGTAGAACCTTGTGTGAAGCAGATTAAAATATCTCAGTAACTATTTAAATGGATTGTGATGACCTTTTGTCAACATTCATGGTCCCCAGAGTATGAATCCCAACCTGACATTTGTGATTGTCTGATTTTCTTCTTTACTGCCATCAGTTGGTCAAATTTTTCCACTTGTCCTGTAAATTATGTCTTTGTTTTCAACGAAATCCATCAAATACGTTCAGAGGAACTAGAGTGAAAATTAGTGCATAAAGTCATATTCTCCTCAGGACAGATTTAAGGATCCTTCAAGTTGTTTTCTAGCACCATTAGTATGTCACCATCTTTCTTGTCTGCACAACCTTGCAAAACTTGTCCAATACCTTAGTTTGTGACCAATTATCTGCAAACACAACATTTTAATCAGCCTCAGCTGGACTAACTCTGTCATGGTAGCATGCTAACACAACAAACATAACAAATACATATTATTTAAGTACGAGGACTTGATTTAATTAATGGCATTGAAGAAATTGACAAAACACATTTTCAATCAAAGAACTAGCAGCAACCAACGGGGTCCTTAGACAAAACCTCCTTACGCTTACTCTGCCTTTGCCTTGTACCTTGTAAGTTGCTTTGGATAAAAGTGCCAAATAACTAAATGTAAATTAATGGCATGTTGCACTAATACAGCTCCATGATGATTGTATGTACGTCTGAATGAAGCCACAGGGCACAATAAAACAGAAGCTACTAATGCCTAAATGGTTAGGGTTAGGATATGGAGACTGGAAAAACAGGTCGATACTTCATAGAAATACAGATTCTCAAATCCACTACTTCCTCTGATTCATCTTTTTCTTCCTCTCTCTCTTCTTCCCGGGCCCTTGAACCATTCCACCTATCCTTTCGTTATTTGACACTGCAGGAGACGCCAGGCATTCAGGGCATTCTTTGTCTTTGGAGAAAGGAGGAGGGAGATGGGGGTGAGGCAGTGAGGGGCTGCTGCGCAGGAGGGGAGACAATGAGAGAGGTTCCACTCCATTGGGCTTCAATAAGAGCCCCCCACTTTCAACACACACACACACACACACACACACACACACACACACACACACTCCTCGATTGCCTCCCGGCTCACGGAAGGGGCGGAGTTGAGGGCAGCGAGACGGTGTGGGACACCCCACCACCACCACCTCCACCTCCATCCGCCCCCTTTCAGTGATTCGTGGGATGCCAGCATGTTCTGAGCCCCTTTTATTCCCATTGGGAGAAAAGAAGAAAAAGACTCCCACCTCCCATCTCCATGCTTCAGTGACCGAATTTGACTTTGGCATCAGAAGCCACTTGATCGGACTTGTTGTGATTTATTATTATCCCCACCGGCCCTGCTTTTTTTTTTTTTTTTTTAACCCCACAGATTGGTGCTAAAGCTGGGAATGTGAGGAATATTTAGCACTTTTGTTTTTACCTCCACATACAGGGGTTTAGACATGTCTAAACTGCCATGACGTTTGGCACAGGCAGGAACTGGCACATTCAGATGCTGGATGTCTTGTTTATTAACATCTTGTGGCAATAGCTTTGAATCACAGCAACAATAGTGGCAAAAAACTTATTGAGCTTTTCCACAACTACCCACATCTACATTCTCACCATTTCTGTTTATTTCTGCTGTGATTTCAACACAAATCTCTGTTGACATGGCATCTGCTTGTGTTGTGCAATGGCGGAAGTTCACAAGGAAGAAATTAAATTTTTGGTCAGAGATGATTAGGCCTGCTCCCTCGTGGCGAGGGAGTGTGTAAACAACGGTGCCCATAAAAGACACTGCTGATATTGATGCATATTTTAAAGAAGCATTCTTAGTTTCAAATCTTGGGTATTCTAGAGACTTGTACTTTTCAAGATTGGGCCACAAAGTGTATAAGGCACTACCTTTACAAAGGAAAGTCCCAGTAATTACATGGGGCCATCTTGGTTATTTACACAGGTCTGAGGGCTGAGGTAATGCAATTTGTCACTATATATTAAACTGGACTTGGAGGCAGATGCCCACACTTATTACAATGAAAGCAGAGCAGAAACCACAAAGTCCTTGTGAAAAGTACAGGAAAATGAATAAGTCGGCTACATTTAGCTCTGCAACATGACAAAAAGCCAAAGTAGAATGCAAAAATAATCCAGTATAAAATAATTCCATCCCAAATGGTCTTTTAAAGATATGTTACAGGCGGTAATCATGCATGTAAGGGACATCAGTCAACCTCAGCCATTAACTGGGACATCCAGCGTTAGTTTGCGGCGTAAAAAAATTACAGTCGTGGTGAGAAATCAGGAGCTACGTTTTTTTATTTTTTTTATTTATCTGACCCAAATATTAACATTCTTCCAGACTTGATGGGTGAAGCCTGTGTTTAAGAAATAGCTGTGCTGTCATGGAAAATCCATCCATCTGCAAAATGTGTTTTTCAGGAATGAAGAATGGAATGCTTGTTAATGCATTTCTCCCATTACACAATGCAATTGTTAATCGTTCAACAGCATACACAAAATTATGTCTACTCACCTGCTGACCTTGGTGACAACATGCACTGCTATTGAGGCATATACCTGGCATTGCATGAAATGCATGAACACTTTTTTCCAATGAAAAAATGTTTTCCTAGTCTCTCGCAGGTTGGACGCATTATCAAATTTTTTCTCAGGCAACTGTGACTCAGTTGGTCGGGCAGTCATCCATGAACCCCAGGACTGGTAGTCTGACTCCAGGTTCCTCCTGTCCACATGTAGAAGTGTCCCTGGACAAGACACTCAACCCTGAATGATCGACACCTTAAATACAGCTGCTTGTCCACAAGCATGAGTAGAGTAGATTAATAAATTAGCAGTTATTAATTATCAATTCATTTTCAGTAAGTAGTAAAACTTTTACTTTATGGAAGTGTGATGAGAAGACAGATTTGTAAAGGTGACATTTGCTTCTTTCAGGTCTTGTGCTATGCTAATCACCTGCTTAGCTATATACCTCTGGGACACATCTGCCCTGACATGATAGTAGGTTTAACTTCTCCTTATACTGCATTTCCCATTGGACGTAGCTCAACATTACAAAATCCAAAGGTCAAATGATTCAGTCCATTTTTTATGTATAAGTTTAACAGATCCAATAAGTAGAGAAAAACTAGATCAAAATGTTTTTGTAGTTTTGCTATGTAACAGCAATTTTTGGCAACTGTTGGATACTGAACTTCCTCCTTTTTTATCAGCATGATTGATGGATCTATAAAGTCAAGTAATAAAATCAGTGGCAGTAAATGTATTTTATGTTGCTTCGTTACTTAAAGGCGTCCGAGGGGGAAGCAATTTGAACCTGTATTGCAAGTTGTTTAGATATGAGGATTCATTCAGTGACGGACACTTGGTTCTTTCAACACTTGGTTGACAGACCATCACCCACAGTCCCAAACCTGACTGCATTATAGCTTCAGTTCTAACATCTTCATCTACAAGTGTGAATTTGTGTGCAGTGGTTTGTCAAAATATTGAATTTCCATCTCTAAAGAGCTCTGTATTGAGTTAAAACAGCTCTCCAAATGTTGGCTTCAACATGCTTTTAGTTTGGTTGTATCATCTCTATATTTAAGATGTGTGTATGGTTTTCTCTGTGTGTTTGTTGCAAAAGGCAGAGAGGGAGTGAGTCCCAGAGGCCTGTAGATAATAATAATGTTACAGGAGGAGGATTGTGGTCTGCATTCTGGAACAGTTTATTAGGGGGAAGTCTGCAATTACATATTTTCTGGGTAAACATTAACTTTTCTCTATTGCAGACCTTCACAATAACAGCAGCTTGGACTGTTAACATGCTTATGCAGTGTTACAGTGTATATTTGCATGATTCACTTTGCCACAACAGGGGCTGAGCACAACAGTCTGCTTTATTTTAGCAAGCTATTAATCTAATTCTGGTAGTTTTGTTATATTATGTTAATCAAGACAACCCGCACACTTCAGACACTACAAAGGTACGGTATTGCAGGTTCTGCAGATAGTTTTTATACTATAAATTTGTATTTAAATTATTTTTTTCCATAATAATCTCAATATTATTTCTCAACATACAGGATTATTTACCCATTCTTTTATGAAAAAAATTGTTTTCAGTGGTCCAACATCTGTAAAGCTCAGCGGCTGTTGGTATGAGGCCAGCTGCAGACGTGAATGAGAGCTTTCGAAAATGCAGCTTCAGTGTTGCAATTAGCAACAGAACTTTATTAACTTTAACCCAAAACGTGAAATCATTTTAGCAAAAAATGTGTGAAGTGATTTAACCAGAGTAATTAAGTGGAAATTATATTTTCAGTGACTGGATCTGCTGGTGCCAACAGTAGAGTTCTGCGTCTCTAGCTGGTTTAGTAATTATAACACAAACACCTGACCTGAGAGCTGGGACTTCCCCACAGGATACTAACGTTTGGGTCCAGTGTGAAACATTGTGCGTCTTTAACCCTCATCGTTAAAAGTTGTCTGCTTCTTGTTACGTTAAGGACCTAACAACTGTAGTTTCTGGGCCTAAACTTAACCAAGTTGTTTTTGTGCGTCAACATAAACAATGTCTCTTTTTAAACACATTGTTAAATTAAGTTTCATGTCAATCTAATGATCACCCAGCGTCATCAATTGGGGAAAGAACAGTGACAATTTTTAGTTACTTATAGTGGTGATACTAATACTGATGCTAGTTAGCATAGTAACCCTAAAATTCCTAGCTAGGCGAAAACTGTAATATAATAATAATAATAGTGCATTTTTGGAATTCACTTGGGTCAAAAACATACAGCACACACAAATATACATAATGTTTGCATAGACAATCCTAGATAAGATGAAGGAAAGTCATAATAGCTTACAAATGTTCCCTCTCTCTGTGTGTGTGCCCATCTGAGGGCAATTTCCAGTTGTGATGGATCTCTGCCTTTCAGGTGTAATTATTTTAAGAGAGATTGAGCTGTTAAGCACTTGAAAAACATTACAGAGGCTCAGTGAGTGTTTATGCTTTCCATCTAGCCTCTGAGGTTCCAACTGGGGGGCACACAGACTGCTTCAACCAGTCCTCCCCCCCACAGATGTAGTGTATTAATACATACCAATCAGCCGGCAACATTAAAGGTACCTGACGGTTTAATGTAAGGTTGGGATGGACAGGGGTCAGCTGGGAAAAAGTTAATGATGACTATGATTGACAAGAGTCGGAACACACTGGATCACAGTTGCTCAAATATCAGCACATGGAAACATGAAGGCAACAGGCTGTGTAGTTACATATACAACAAACCAACGATAGTACAGGCAAAGAATGTGTAATTCATATATGCATTACAAAGCTAGTCCTCAGTCATCTCAGGCCCCCAGCTGCACTAACACCCCCCACAGTTACCATGGAGCTGTTCTGTGCTCTTTTCAGCAGTGGGTCACCCTGGGCCTCAGGACGAGGTAAAGAAGGGAAAGAAAAAACATGCTGCTGTTGGTGCCTAAGTTACTCTCAGTCCAGCCAACATATTAACCCCCTCCCGCCCCCACTCAAGCTTTCATTTGACTGATCTTATCTCAACAGAAAAGGAAATTGGCTTTGATGACTTCCATAACTGGATGAAAGTGCAGAATAAATATTTTGTTCTTTTTCTTCTTTTCTCTTTACCATTAACCCCCCCACCTCCACTTCCACTTTCCCTGCTGTGACCCCCTCCTCCTCTTGTCTTTACTTTAGTTCTTCACTTCCCCACTCCTCCTCTTCTCCCTTTCTGCTCATGTTTTCAGTATTTTAGCTTCTTCAGTCTGAAAATAGTTGGTTAGAGACCACAGGTTTATCCTCCAGGTTGGTTCACACCTGGCCTGAATAGGCTTGTTGGGTGAAGCAATGGAAGGGGGGTGTGTGTGAAAAGATGTAATAGTCACATCTCTGCCAGCGCCTCCTACCCCCTTAAGTGGGTTGTTAGGTGTGTTCAACTCGGTGGATGTGTGAATTGGGCCTGATCTTTCATGATAAACAGAACAAACAGTACAACTGACGTGGCAAACAAATGGCAGATAAACCGCTAGGTCACTCAATCTAAGGTTTCCCATTATGTAAAACTACTATTACTTTTAAAAAAAAAGTAATAATGAAACACAAAAGTGGAGCAAACTACTTAATATCTACCAGAATTACAACAAAAAGAGAAAACGCAGAATTAAAATAGAAAAAGTCACAGCTCCAAGTGGTTAATCTGAAACTTTGTGATCTGACAGACGCACCTACTGCGAACTATGATTAACCAGCTGTGCAGAGATGAGAAAGGAACCAGAGACTGAACTTCTTTTTAGATTTTTAGACTACAATTGAGAGTTTAAAAAAATAAATAAAAATCACATCTCCACCTCTCTGTGCTGGTTTTTGACTTCTCACTTCACATCCAAGCATCACTCACTGGACACAAGTCATTTGTTTATGATACTGAAGGACTGTTGAAGGGAAAATGAATAGTTTAGGTTGTAAAAGAGGTCAGAGGTCAGGTTCGGTTACAAAACGGTAACAGCCTAAAAACAACAACCCTGCTGTTGTTGAGCCATTGTTATCCTGCTCAAAGACACTTCAACAGATTTGGAGTTTGTTCCCAAGCAATCCAGAGGAAGAAGGAACTCTCTGAACAGTGCAGCGTACCGATCTGTTGAGCAGAAATAGAACTCGGCTCTTCAACTGAATCCTATAAAAAAGAGACGCAGTACGGTGGAATAGTACTAGCATTTTGATGATTGATTCGAAAGCTGCAAGAGCTTGTTTCCTTTAGAGATACAACCCATCTGTTGAGAGGTTTTGCCTCGGGGAGAACAGAGAGGAAAGGAGGTGCGATTTGTCAAGGAGCTAAATTTAGAGGTTTGTTTACAGTGTGGCATCAAACCACTTCTTTTTTGGGTGGTGTCAGTACTATAGGATAGTTCAGATATTGTCAACTGCCAATCATGCTTTCATATTATTGTGAAAACGTCCTGACAGTCAGTGCATTGTCCTGTTGTTTGTGACAAACTCCACCCATCTGGCACCTTGGGAAGCTAAAACAAGCTGTAAAAAGTTTTTGCAAATGCTTTCTGAAACAGGTCTGTGCAGTGCAGCACAAAATAACTCACTGACAACATGTTGCGTGATTTTAAAGCATGGTCAGTCATTCTTTAAGTCCAACTCCACGGCAGAGCTTTTAAATAATAAGCTAATTACAACGCGTGACTGGAGGAGGTCAGTAGCATGGGCCAAAATGCAGAAGCATGGAGAACCTGGAAAAAATAAGACTTATTTTTCAGATTATGATCCACTGAGTCAACATTTACAGGAAAGATATGACCATTATGTGGTAATCTGGTGTCCAGATTCTCCGCACATCTGTGGTTGAAGAGCATACAGTAGTTAGCAGTGGTGGTTTATTTTGTTAATTAGTTTTGTCCATTTGTTTTTGTTAACATGCAGCGCATTGAGCCCTCAGGGCCAGGATGTAGTTATCGCTGTGTGTGAATGTGTTATGTCTGTGGATGTAACTCACTCAAGACGTCTGACAGGCTTTGCACAATTAGAAAAATGCTGACGGATCAATTTATCCGTTTTTAAACTGACACACTTCAGGTATGAGTCTTTTTAAAACATACACAAATAGATCTTAATAAAATCATGAAATCTTTCATGTTTACTTGCCTGTTGATGCATCAAGCCTGGATGTGCACACACACCTTTCTTTGTGCTTCCAAAGTGGCCTTTTCTACTTAGACTGGAAACACCTTTCCTCCTCTTTCACCCTGGACAAAAGCAAAGTGAACCAAAGAATTCCTATTTGTCTGCATCTTTTGTCACATCGCATTAGTGTTTTCCAACAACCTGAGCCCATCACACTTGATCAAGGGCCATCTGTACACACAAGTCAAAATCATTCCATTAATAAGTCACCTCCGTGGTATTTAAGTGAGGCTTGGGATTTAAGACTTCCTCTTTGCTTGGTGGAATTTGCCTGGCCTTTCGGAGCTACCTTTGTGTGACTTATGTGCCTCCGGTGGATTAGGAGTACTCAAAAGCCATTTAAATCACAGTCCTTTGCGTTCCAAAGCAATGCTGGAAGGACAATGTAGTATAGTGGAAAAAAAGGCCCAACAAGTACTAGGCTGATAGTTATAAAGCAGCCATATTCCAAAGAAGGGCCATGAATAAAAGTGCAAACCCCTCTATTAGGGGGACGTGCCTGAACTTGAGCTGAAAGGAATGTTTTGGATTCACAAGGATCCTGTGTGTGAGACTCTGTGTGTGTGTCTGTTTGTGTGTGACTGTGAGGGTTAAGTGCATGTGTGTGTGGCTGAGTGTGCAGTAAAGCTCTGCATGAATAGATTAATTGGCCCATGTTAGCATGAACTGTTTACATTCAGGAATTCCATACTTTACTAAATTCTTTCAGTATGAAAAGGAAATTTTGTGCACAGCTGTCGTTTGCTTCCACCACGGTTTCATCTGCTCTTCACGTATCTGATACAGTCATGAAGGATGGTGTACAAAACGTCTGTGTTAGAAATTATGCATACTTTCAGCCAGTTACAGCCATGCTGTAGCTCTAGCTGTATCTGTTTTTACTATGAGAGACAGTTAATGTGCCTCTTGACAAGCCTGTGTCTCCGCGATACGTGTGGTCAGAAAACGAAAGGCAGCTTCCTTCAATACCTCCTCAGCTGCCAGTAGGATGTCGTGGAGACCTTAAGGCTAGCAGCTCTAGGATGGACACAAACCTCAATTGTGGAATCCAAGGAGAACATGTTCTGGGTTCTGTTGGATGCTTAAATCGAGGCCAGGAAGTGTGTGTGCCTGAGCACACTTGGCCTCTCTCACAACGTGTATGTGTCTTTTTGTGAAAGTGTTGGTGGATTTGTACATGTGTGACTGCACAATCAGAGTTTTAGTGTGTGTGTGTGTAGACTCCTCTGAAAATGCCTTCCCAGGCTCCTCTCTTCTGGGGTGGAAACGGGGCAATAAATAGCAGGGTATCTCCTGGCAGTGGTCCAGCAACAGAGGCCCTGGCAAGGAAGTGACTCATTTCAGTGGAGAGAAAAGGAGGGGGGATAAGAGGATTTTTGTGTCTCTTATTATCAGTCAGCCAAGGCAAACCACACTGGCAGGCCAAAGAGGGAAGAGGAGGAGGTGGGAGGAAGTGGGAGGAGGAGGGGGGTGGAGGGTTACTAAAGGTGGTCGGGGAGGACGAGAAGGGGGGGAGGCGCTGCCAGTCCGATGGGGCCTTCGCTGTTGGGATTTCGCTCTTTTTAGGAATTGACTCCTGACCTTCCCTGTGCTCGGAGCCAAGGAGCATGCTGGGACAGTTTGTTTGCCAACACCTGAGCTATGAGTGATCGCCCTACATATTCTGTGTGTGTTTCAATTAATGTAGAAAATCCTTGGTTAAGGAAAGTGTCTCTCTTTCTTTAAGATTTCAGTTTACATTTTTAGCTGGGGAAAAAAAAAGCTCTGACTGAGCTTCCTCTGTTTTCCAAGCCAAAGTGTTTCAGGTAGGTAAGTAAAACACCTGAGTAGACAGAGAATGCTACTTTATGTGTTTGTGGGCGTCCATACATGTGAATGTGTGGCAAGAGTTGAAGGACTCAAACCTCAGGCTGGTGCTAAAGTCAGCAAATAGGTCTTAATGTACTAATTTAATGTTCGTATAAAGTAGTGTACATTTTACATTTGATTTCATTGTTTTGGTCATTATTCAGCTCAGACAATTTTACAACAGGCATCAATGTTCTTCTATCCCGGTGCCTGTTGGACTCTCCCAGGTTGATTTTGAGGGTTATATTCCTCTCCTTGCAGTACGTGCTGAAGTGGACGCTGACATGTTGAAAAAATCACTAGACGGTGTCTTTACAACCAGTTTTTTTGTACACAATATACGGGTTAATGAAAGCTTCTATAGCTGCTGTTTTTAATATTCAGCTCTGGGGGAAAAAGACACAGGAACTGAATTTGTTTGTCTGTGGGATAAACTGAATAAGAAATGGCTGTGCAGCAGCGATAGACTTCCTGAGCAGTCAAAGAAAACAGCACCACCTACAGAAATTCAAATCATCCTCTGAAAATAAAGAGAAAAGCAGAACACAGCAGTGGCACGGCAGCCAAATGCTGAGCAACAAAGATGGAGAGAGGGCATTGAAAAAATGAAAATCTTGCACATTTCCGAGGTATTTATCTGGCTATTATAGCCACAGAAGCTACAGAATGAGCCTCCTGTTCCCATTATCAACATTACACATCCGGCCTCAGGGGGCCTTTCAACTGCATAATCATAAGTCACACAATGAAAAGCCACCACTGTTAAGCAATGAACACCTACCTCCAGTCTGTCCCATCTGAGTTCCCAGGTGGGTGTGCAGTATGGCAGACCTTTGTTCTGTGTGTGTGGAAAAGCACACACTGTCAACACGGTAGAGAAAAGCTAATATTTACCACGTATGGCCCTGGCTTTAATATTAGCTAGAGGCGCTAGCTGAGGGAAAACAGAGGTCTCACTCTGGTCTCACTTCCTACCAGAAAGCAATATCCAGAGATTTATTTTTTGAGGCTTTATTGCTTTATTAGACAAGATAGAGAGTAAAGTATCAGACTGGAAAGAAGGAGGAAGGAGTAACAAATGTGATGAGGCAGGATCAGACCCACAGCCTTGTGCACGTTGTACACGCTGAAATCCACAGATTCACCAGGAACTCCTGTGTTTTCATCTTTTTTAAAATGTTTCATCACACGTATTCAAGTTTTTGTTCCATATTTGTTCCAGTATTTTAGCTTTTCCTCACACTGCTGTGAGGTCATGTCAAATTAAACAGAAAAAATATAATGAATTTCATAAAAACATCAACTACAAATGAATAAAAAATACTCTTGTCTTCACAGTACATACAGCCTTACAATAGCCGTGTAGTAATTGCCACAGTGATCTCCTCCAATCCACACAGCAAATGTTCTGTGCATATTTTTCCTTCTATGCTCCTGATCCAGTAGAGTTCCGTACAGGAAATGATCTCTGCGCCATTCCTATCCTCGTGGCCCAGACCAGCAGAGTGCATATTCAAGACATACTGGCTATGTCCCCCGTCTCAGGAAAGAACTCCAGACAAATTCTTGTCCAAGCATTTCGGCTAAATACTGCATGAAATCGCCAGAGGATTTCAAATGACTCAAGCTGTGGGGCTCTGGCGCGGGACCCACATCAATATCCTACTTATGCCGGTGGCCAGGTGTTGAGGGGAAATTCTCAATTGAATATTGTATCCAGCTTTCTGGGAGCTCTGGGAGCTGAATCTTGTGTGGATATTCGTTTCTCCACCTCGCTATGCGCTCCGTCTCCTCTCCTTCCGTCTTGTTTTTGGCATTCCTAAGATACGAGCTGAGTGCAGTTTGCTGTGGCTCCCACTTGCACACCTGCCATGAAGAAACAGCTGTGGTCCGGCACAACATCATTAGTGCAGCTGAAAGAGAAGGAAAGGCCTGCGTAGCTGTTCTCCCTCTGTTTATTCTCCCTAAAAGTTCAACTCCAGGCCATCTGTACAGTGGACAAACATTTTCACGGTACAGACGTGCAAAAGTTGCCTCCCTACACACGTTCTTACTGCAGGAACATGTAACACGATCGTGATGAAACCTGTGGGAGAGCAGGGGTGCTGAAAGAAAATTTTATACCTCATGATAAATGTGTCCTTTTGGGGTGTTCGTAACCCTCCAGCTGTACAATGGGCGGATTTCAGGGCAACCCTTTTGCATTTCTGACTGTACAAGTATGAATGACCCAAAGCAATGAGATTTTAATAAAGCACAAAAAGATGGTCTCCTAAACTGCAGATTTGACCCTCATAGGCAGGACCTCACCGCTTAACACTGAACCAAAAATCCCTCAAACAGCTACACATTTACAAGCGGTAAAGAAACGTGGGAGCGTGCAGCATTATGCCGTAATCAATGTGTCCTTAGAGCATGCAGAGGACAAGGAGACAGGGAATGCTTCCATTGATTTGTAAAGATACTGGAGCAAAGGCCTCTCCTAACAGGCTCTGTTCTTCCAGAAACTGAGGAGCGAGATTTGACCCCTGTGGGTACCAAGGGCTCCTCTGGAGAGCAGATGCCAAGCCACAGACCCAAGACTCCACTGTAAAAAATATCCACTTTAACAAGTCCTGAAAACACAGAGTCAGATTTCCACAGCATCTAACTGCTGCAAATATCACAAGAGATTAGGTGCTGTTGTTGGTAGTGACTATGCAGTGTGTCATCTATTCATGATGCAGCCTTAAGCTCTAGATCCTAATGGTTTCCACTGTGTGAACTGACCATTGACCTTTCAGTGATCAGCAATTATTTTAATTTTTCAATTATTTCTTAGTATTTTAAGGATTTCTTGTGCTGGGGAAGGTTTAAAATTCCAACCTAAGACTAATTCCTGGTTTGGAAACAGCAGATTTCTCACTGTAGGGTCCAGTTAGCAGCTGTTTTGTATTGTTCAAGTTTTAAACTCTAAATCAGGACATTGTGTGTGTTCAAATTAATAAAGATGACAAAACATCCAACACTGTTACTCCCTCTTGTCATCAGTGATCATGTCGGTAAACAGCCAGTGAGTTTACTTAACTGAAAATGTGCATGGTACAGTTGTAATTGGCTGTGGCATCTTTAACCAGGTAACTGCAACTCAACAAAACCGACAATTAACAATTTGAAATTTCGAAGTAGGAGAGTTTCTTCAAACATGACGAAGGTGTCCTTACTGGTGTTACGCTCCAGATGGTTATGATAATATATAATTAGGAATAAAAACAACAGTATAGTACATTACTAATTCCAACTTTAAATTAATTTAGCAATTTCACAGTTGCCATTTGAGGTCAATTAAAGTTATAGATGACTTTATTCCACTTCAAAATAATTTCATTAACTCATGTAGTTTGGCAGTATGACATAATGCTGTTACTATTCCAGTGCAACTTTCCTTATTAAAGAAATACTAAATTACTGGAAAAAGCGATAACAAAGTTGATCACTGCACTTATTTTAAGATTACGTCACTTGGCAGAGGAGTTGTCTGGAAAGAAACTTTCTTTCTGCTTTTCTTACTCCATGAAGCAGAAAGAAAATGCAATTTGAAGACCGAACAGTAGATTAAATAACCTGTTTAGATGAGTATTTTTTGCAGTGGATCCCTACCGGAGAAAATCAATCTGTCACCACGCGCACAGGAAGGAAGCCTAGGCTGGAGAGAGATACTGCTCTAAATGACATGTCTCTGTGTGCCTGAACCAGAGGGGGGAAGTAACCGGATATTTAAACAGAGATAAGAGTGTGTGCCAAAGGGGCCAGGATTGGATATGACTGAAACCCCATGGCAACCAGCCGGGGCTATCGGATATGGAAAGGTAAATAGTAATGCAGTTGTAGTGTGTGTTAATACTGTAAATTAAAAGCTCATGTAACATTCATGCAACAGTGCTATATAGGTGCTTAACGTCTGCCAAGTTTTCATTAGTGATTTCCTCCATGCTTTTAGCAGTGCACTTGTTCCAAATCAAGTTTTGGAACATGCAGTTTGGCTCATCAGAGTCCGTAAGCAGAAATCAGATGTGCTATGATGAAAGAGATGAAAGTATCTTTTACTAAACCCTCTTAGACAACAAGAAAAAAAAGATGAAGAAAGTGTGTGTTGGCAAATACTGGGAAAGACAAATCTCGGAGCAAAAGAAAGTTGAAAGTTGTGTGTTTACCTAACCAATCTCTGTGGCACTTAAAAGTTCACTCAATTACTCTTGTTTTTCTATACATAAACCGATGGAATCTACGGCTACATTTCCTTGAGTGGTTTTGACATCTCTTGTAGAGCGTGCCCGAACTTGTTTCAACCAGCTGCAGGTTATAGAAATTTCTCAAAGCTCTATTAAACCATGTAGCAGCATTGCATTGCGGTCTGTTGAAGCAACTGTGGATGGAGGAAGTGGTCTTTGTCTCCTATCCTGCTGTCTGACTAGCACAGTCACTGTAGTGTAGTATTTCCAGTTTGTATTGTTTCATACTTTTACTCCACTTCATTTGGCAGATATTGTGCTTTTTACTTTGCTGCTAAGTTGCAGACAGAGTAGGAACAAAATGAATCGGATGAATTTCACTTACGTGTATAGTCACCTTCTCTTGTTACTTCCCATGCATACAATGACCATGCATGAGAAAATTATTCTACTTTGTCACAAGTACAGTGGCTAATTCTTGACTCTTTTGGTGCTAGTACAGATGCAGGCAGCAAATGCAGGGAGAGATTGGACTGATGTGCCTCCCAGCTGGAATTCAGTTGCAGATGTTGCAGTTATTTGGTCTGTTAATGCCAAAAATGTTGCAGTTCTATCATTCACCTTACAATTGCACAATTGCGAGTTGCACAATCTGGACACGCCACATTATATGTTGCTTGGCAGTGTTTTGGAATCTGATGAGCCCTCAGATTTATGGATGTGTGGCTCAAATTGGACTTACAGGAAGAGGAGGATGAAGCGTTTTGAAGGTCAGCTGCAGAACAGAAGCAACTACAGAGCTATAGTGTCTCTTCTAGTGTGTAGTTCAACATGCTACCTCATTGAAACACTCTTTAAATGAAGTAGAGTTTATTTTGTTTCTTTTAGTCACTCATGCTTATCCTCCTGTTAAGGAACATTTTTAAAATGTCAGTCACATACTCTCCTTTAAATCTTATATTAGTAGTCAGCTAGCTGCCAACTGCTCCAGGCCTCCACAAGGGATGGGAAAACCAAAGCATGTATCACAGATCAGCAAGACTTCACTCTCTTCTCTCTTCACCACTATCACTGAGATGCACTTACTGTTTTATTGGCCAGGAGGAAAACCTGTCACGATTGTGGGAAGTTCCCAGAAACATGAGGGGAGCCAAAAAAGAAAGGTTCTAAAAGGGCAAAGCCGCAGTGTCATCTTTGGCTTTTAACCCCCACACTGAGCCCTGTATCATTCGACTTTGTTCAGTGTTGGCTCTGCATCACCAGATCAGATTCCCTCTCCAAGTTACTGCTCAAAAAGACTCTTGAAATTGGAGCACACTGGTGTTGCAGATACAAAAATATTTTATTTTTTTTTGTTTTTCTGCCCTCTTCATGGGTTGAACTAAGCAGCAAGATGTATTTCGCAAGTTTTACGTTGTATCAGTGTATACTACTTTATATGTTGTATAAATCCAGCTGACACCTTTGTGACTAACTGGGAGTCTGATAATAGAGTAAGCTTAAATTCCAACATTAAAAACAGTCTGATGGTACACAGTGTAAGGCTAATAGCAACCACACCTTGCCAACAGTAACAAAATATTCCTGTGATGCTGCAAGGATCATGCATGACAGAAATTCCAGGAAAGGTAACAAGAGCTCAAAGACAAGAGCATAATTAGAGGAAGCAGTGGTGGATGTGAGTATCATGAAAACATTTGTTTAACAAATTGGTTATGAGGTATTACTGACTTTGTTGTCTCCCACATACTCATCCATGTTCTAAGCATTTCCAACTATTGCAAGGCTGTAGTGTTCACCTCCGCCGGCTTCGGGATCAGGTGATGGTCCGCAAAAGGATTAGCCGCAACTGGATCCTTTTGGCACAGGCACAGGAATTTTGATTACAATGATCTTGGGTGTGGTGGGCTAGGAATGCATCCTCAATAGGAAAGGAGGGGAATACATCGAGGCAAAGTGCAAGGGAGTGGTAAGCTTGGGGGTAATGGTGGGAGTTTTGGTGGGTCATGTTTCCTCCCAGTCCACTATCTTGTCTCTTGTTCCTGGTTTTTATATCTTTGTATCTGTGCAAGTTAAATATGGTCAGAAGATTAAAGTCTTTAAGGGTCAGCTCGAAATTTCAGTCGGCATCTACACTGTAAATGTACAGATTCCACATGATGGCGAGGGGCAAATCTGACATAAGTTGACATCGGCACTCTGCTCACTCGTTGGACCCAAATGACGTGTTGGTGGTCTGTGGTGGGGGTTGAGGCAGTGACACATTTCAGCCACAGTCACTGAATTCAGCTTTTTATTGGATGGCGCTCACACTGCTACTACTTCTCTATTTAACTCTTGAAATCATCATATCCCTTGTGTAAACAGAAGTCGTGGCTCCTAAATGAGAGGGAATGACACATTTCTTCTTATTTAAGCTACCTCGACCTAACACCTAAGTCACGTCTTGTGATATGTTCGGCCCATATCTCAAGAAATAGCTTGATCACTTTATTTTTTAAAGTGCTGGCAAAACGCAATCAAAATTTGATCTTCATGTCATCCAGCAGGCCTCAACATGTTTGTGTAATTTGTTCACACTGCACGTAGGATTTGTGAATCAGTATTTTATCTAATCTCCACTTGAGTAATCAAGCAGGTGTCTGGTGTTTAATCTGGCAACTGAACCTGCATTTAACAAGTTTTTCCACCCCTGTCCCACTGCATTGCAAATTCAATCTCTTTGTTTAGTAATGTAATACTATCATCGAGCTGTGCACTCATGGGGAACTGACGACCAGGCGACCATGGCTGAAAGGTCTTTCTGATTGCAGGTCACGATTTTGGCAAGGGGGGGAGAGAGGAAAAAAACTTATGGGGCACAGCTCTGGAATTACCTTCACAATTGCAAAGTGAAAGCCATTCTTAGAGGGGGGCAACAAAGAGCTCTCTGTCTGGGCAGCGCCTTTTGGCCCAGGAGAAATACTATCTGCTGCCGCTGCCCCCCCATCCTGCCTCTTGGGCTGATTACGACAGAGTCCTGCACCAGTGCCACGTCCCACAGCTCCATTCACAATTGTTGCTGTTGGTTTCTTCCATGTACAGCTAATATAAAATCTTTGGGGTCCATGAATGAACCATGAAGTGTATCTCAGCCTGTATTCATAATATTCTGTAACATTTCCAGAATCTGAATAAGGAACTAACTTATTACTCATAACATACAAAAGCACAGTGCACATAGTGTATGGAAGGTATCTGGATAAAATAAAACATGTAGCTGTGCACGAACGTCCAATAATAACTGTAATTTAAAAAAACACAGCAGCACAGCGAGTTGGCAGCATTTCAACATTTGCTCTAATGAGGATTTTAAACACCAGGATCCAAATATGTTACTGCTAGTTAATAAATTAAACCACTTTAAGGTATTTTACACTGTAAAATATTTTGTTCCTGTATTAATACTATTTTGAAGGGAAACTCAGCAATTTGCTGTTGCATCTGTATAAACTTCGAGAGCTTTAAAGGTTCAATATTCAAAAGATTTTATTAATCCCAGAGGGAAATTGCTTTAATAATTACAAGGCAAAGCAATTTCCCTCTGGGATTAATGAGGATTTGTAAATCTTGAATGGCTTGTTACAAAGCAATTTTCTTTTCAAAACAGTATTAATACAGGAAAGAAAAGATTTCAGAGTATAAAAAAAAATCAACATTGACATCCAGAATCAGTTGTTCCTACATTTCCCATAATGCAGCTCGGTGTTGTCTTGATGATATCATCTGATCCTCAGATTTTCCTTGCCTCCCTGAATGCTCAGTTCTTCAAAAGCCCTCACCTCCAGTTTTGAATGAAAAGGCCAAGTCGAGATAATTCTTGATGACATCATCATCCTTAAATGGCCAGATTACGTGTTCTGCACCGGTGAAAAGTGCAATATATGTCACTGGCTCCATTTAATCCAATTAGTAATCCTCAACCTCACTTTCAAAGGCCTTAGTTGAAGAAAAAAGAAGTTGCTCCTAATCGCCGTGGAATCTGCAAAGATCCAGCAAAACATCTCCTCCCCCCTTTCCAGCCCAAGCTTTTCCTCTTTCCAAATGTGCAGATGGCAACAGCTGTCTGTTGAGGAGCTTGAGAAATTACAGCAACTGGAAAAGCATTTTAATTTCTGCTATGTAAAGTGACACGTTGTCTATGGGATAAAGGACGCAAACCCTGGAAAACAATTCCAGACCCATGAGTTTACTCGTTTTGACATTGGTTTCAAATGAATCCTTTGGGCATGTTAGAATATTTTCAAACTTTCATACAGAGTAATGAGGATGGAGTAGGAAAAAATATTTGGTGGAAGTGACGATGCAAAAATCTGTGCCATATTACCTATTGCAGTGTCCTATTGCCTGTGTGTGGTGCATACTGTGTATTCAATTTGCAAAGCTCTCTTTGCCTGTAGGAGACAACATCAGCATGTCGACATCTTTGCTCTTGCTAGTTTTCTTTCTTAAAATTGTGCCCACTGGGCAAAAATTGAACAGATTACAAGATAACATCCCATTAATTTTTATAAAATGTAATCACTGTGTGTTCAGACCACTCATCTGCCTTTTCTTGCTTTACACCATGTACTTGGCCGAGTCAAACCAGCTGACTTCCTGTCTGACTCTCAAACAGCTGATGATCTAACATATCCCTCTTGTGGAGCCTTTGCAGCCTGCAAATTATGGAAATTTTATTAACATTTGAGTTTCTAAGGAACCAGCTTTATTGACCTCCCGTTTAAATATTTTACTAACATCCCGATTGTGCTCTTCAATATGTTCTCATTCACAGAACGCACTGAATTTATTGTACGTGTGAATGGATACTTGGGAGAGTTCTGCTTGGCCACTCCTTGTCCTGCTTGAGGTTAAATAAAAAAACAAAAACAAGGAGATATAATGCTGAGAGCAGGGTTGCAGTGGAGCAGAGGGCAGTAGAAGAAGAAGAGGAGGAGAAGAAAACCACAGAGAGCAGAGGATCATGGGGGTGAATCTCCACCTCACCTTTCTCCCACTGCACCTCACCACGCATCCCTCTGTATTGAATCATGTCCAAATCTTATACATTCGCAGGCCGGGGCTGGCCAACTTTCACAGCTGTCACACATTTTCAACAGATTCCACCAGCCCTAGATGAGGCTGGGGAGAAGACATTCCTGCACCATTACACATTGGCTAAAAGGAATTACCGTTAACATCTGATATTGTGGAAGTGGGAAATTTGCCACCCCGACCTTGCCCAAAGCACTCCGGAACTCAGGGTCATGGATTTATTATCTCAGATGGCCCTCAGAGGTCACCGGGGGCCGTTTCCCCCCCCACTCGCTGTTCCGGCTAAAACCCCTGCAGCCCCAAGTGTGCTATTCATTAAGTACACTGTGCAGCTTTGTGTGTATGTGTGTGTGTGTGTGTGTGTGTGTGTGTGTGTGTGTGTGGGGGGGGGGGGTAAGGGGGGGGATAGTCGGGGGCTTGACTCGCAGGGGTGGGAGACACATGTTACTGTTGCTCTATGAGTATTTGTCATAGGAACGGCATGTCTTGTCAGAGTGAGAGGCCATTCCCAGCTGTTGGGCCGTAGCACTGTGATGCGGCCTGAGCCAATCCCCCCGAGCAGCTATGGCCACATAAACAGGATGCCTCCGATGTACAATTGCACAAGTGTGAGAGACAAATCCCAGTTACCCCATCCCACCAATCTTCTTTTTTTTTTCCAAATGAGACTCACATTTCATTTCCACTACAAACATGTTTTTTTTACAGTTTTTATTTAGATTTCTTACTTTTGTCTTCGTGCGATACTTTGTCGCTGTGAGCACATTTAGTTCTCCGCCCTAACGTAGACTGTGACTGACTTTAACCTTGCATTAAAAAACAAAAAAAACAGCCTTTGATTAATCTTTTGCTAAGACAAAAGAGTTCAGCCGGGTTCAGCTTCTGCTAGACCACAATGCAATGCAACATCATGCTGAGGCCAATCAAATTATTCTGAAACATGAACTTCTGCTGTTTACCACACGATTGTCAAGATGAGAGTTGTATTGTATTTAGTCCCTGATAAACCTTAAATAACCACAGTAAACCTAATATTTGCAGATCTATTACTCAAACTGTGTTTGCCTGCATGCCTGGGCTTTAAAATAAATTCTAACGTCCCAATTAGCAATGTGCTTATCAGGTACTATGTTAACCATATTCAACCACTGTCTGAAAACCAGTGGGCTTCATATTCAAGACACCATGAAGTCTGTTCAAACTCCTGTGCTAATTTTTTCACAGCTTGCTGAGATACAGTATTTCGGTCTGCACCAAATTGGGGAGCAGAGAAAATGAGTGTTGCATTCGAGAACAGGCCCTCAGCTTTCATCCAATGTCTGTGGTCTTGACACAGTTTTGCAGACAGACAGACAAGATGTGAAGTAAGCTGTGTCTCATTGTTGCACAAAGTGAACGGTAAAAGGCTATGACAAAACTCACTCAAGCAACTTTACAGGCAACCTAGGAGAAAGAGCTCACATGCAAAATCTAAATTCTCAACGTTGGACCTTGTTTCCAAGCACCTGCACTTTTGGCACATTAAAAATCCCTTCTCTCCTAAAACGTCTTTTTCTGAATGCTCATAACTTCTAAATATTTATAAAAAGTCATGGTCCCAAAGTAACCCGCCACATCTTCTAAATACGACTTATTCCAGATGTTTTACATTTTTACTGCACGGTGCAAACGGCTGTGAGGAGTCAGTGTGAGTTTTCACCATTTCCATGACTTGGGAGTGCGATGATGGCTGTCTTAGTAATTTCAAGGCAACCCCAGTGCTCAACTTCCAGGAAGTAAAACAAAACTATGCCGGAGCCTGCGTCATCCACTGAGTCAACTAAACAGTCTGGAAGCATATCTGTGAGAGAGTCCAGACACAGTCATCCCTCCTTCCTCTCAATACTATGACTGTTCAATTTCCTCACTGGCAGGACTCAAAAGCATGCAAAAGCGCTTCCACCACATTTCAAAGTTGTATTTCAGCACCTGTTACTGGATTTGTCAGATGAACAGCACGTCCTCTTGTGACTGGAAAGTCAGATGAACAGAACATCTTCTAGGAGGGAGGATGTTCATGTTACTGGATTTGTCAGTTGAACAGTACACTCCATCCTTTCCATGGCAGCATTTTATCACAGGATAACTCCCAGGAATTGGCCCTGTTGAGCAGAAAATAACAGAGATTATTATTATTTTAACTTTCATTAATCTAGTTCAGTCCCCCAGATCACAGCTTCTGCCAAGAAAACCTGGTCAACAACTTCAGAAAGATTTAAACAGACCTTGTTTTCAGTGCTATTCTCATTGTAACAATAACATTTTGGATTTCAGTGACACGTTGTGCAGACCTTTGTGTTTCTCTGCATGTAGCTAAAAGACTTTAGTGATCAACTGACTTTTGTTTTTGCACTATGAAGCTCACATGTGAATTTTAGGACAGAGTTTTGACAACTACTGGACTCTGGTCATAACGTCTGGTAAATATTCGGACCTATACCCCCTATATATTATTTTTGTTTTACTCCTACACTTTTATTCACATTTTATTTATCTGGTAACCTGGTCCATGGCTGAATACCTGCAGAGCTAATGACATTCCTCTTGTTCTCAACTGTGTTTTTTTTATTGCTACAACTAGTAAATATTTTTAGGGATGGAAGCAACAAACGACATTTGTTTGCTTTCCTTTTTTGCTTACTGAAAACTTACTTCCACGCCATAGATTGAAGAATAGAAAAGACAAATCGATGTCTGTGAAACAAGTTTTACTGTGTCAGATTTGAGTGAGAGCCCAGTCGTTAATTTAAGGTTTCAGCAGCTCCATCACATCCACCCTGCACCCGGTGAGAGAGAACAAAAAACATTACTGGATATTTTATTTTCCAACAATGTTCTCCAGCAGTTCCACCACCCTCTCACAGACCACTTGCCAAATATCATGTATATACCTATAACATTTAGGTAAACTACTTTTACAGGGGGGTTAGGACATTTAACCCACATATGATAAAAGTTGGAATCACTAATGGTGATTTATTATTAATATAATTATCATTTTCCTGTTTTAATAAGGTCACATTTGTATCACTGCCATTAACTTTCACCTCCATATAAACAGTTCCTGAGTGTTTTCCTCAGTACAGACTAAACACAGACACTCCTGGAAGGATGGGTTAACGTAAATACACACAAAGCCAAATCCAAGCTTTGAAGCCAGCCTTGCTGATATCGATATCCCATCACTGCAGCACCTGATATTAAAAGGATCCCTGCCAGATGACTGAGAAAGGGGGGGAGGAACTTGTCAAGTCGCTCTCACTCTGCTGTGCCTGCAGGGCTGGGTTCTTAGTTTTCCTTTTGTCTGAATGAAGATATGGAGTCTGTCATTTGACCGTCTCCCTCTGCTGTGTACACTTCAGATCTAGCCCTGACAGTCTATGAATCATCTGTTAGGAAACTAGGTTAGAGCACAATGGGCTCTTCATAAACTAAGGCAAGGCCAGGTAGTAAAGCAGGAGAGAACATATGAGTAGCAGCCATCTTGGAACTCAGGTCTGAGGAAACATTGGATAAGGGGTTAGTTTGTTTTGCCCTTTGCCCGTAACTTTTAAATCCCTTTTACAGTAAGATTCATTTCAAGGTGAAGCAATAAAATCTTTGCAAAGGAGGCTGGGCAGGCAGTTTAATGAGAACTTCAATATTAAAAATGTCCACCGTTTTTCTGTATTAATAAATGCTGCACAAGAAAAATATGGCTTTTTATGCCATGCATTATTAAAAATACCATAAATATTGACATTGTGGGATTATAGTCCAGTGAGGCTGGGAATTTTGCCTAAATATTTTAACAACCTCTCTTCAGTTAATACTTTTTTTTCTCCCCACAAGTCCTCACCTACATGTTTCAGGCTCTATAATATGGAGTTGCTGGCTGTGTTCCGTGTCCGGTCTACCTTACAGCAAGGAAATTAAATGTTAAATATTTACCATTCCCCTGGTATGTGACCCTGCAGATTCCAGCTGTGATGGGTAGCAGCCACATTCCTCCCACAGGAAGCTAACTCTCTCCCCCCCACCCCTCCTCACTGTCCTGACAGTGCTTTTGAATGTGGCCGGTGGTTTTGGTATCAGCTTAAATCTCTGTCATGAAACACACTAACATGTTTCAGGATACATAGAGGTATGCTGAGTGGGGCGCTTGGAAGTCTCACATGGAGCCGTTTTAACCGATTTAAGAACATAAATCATAAAGTATATTTCAAAAGGGTTTGTGGATGGAGAACATGTCTTCATTTTGTCATATTTTGGATTTATGTCCACATTCTTCGGCTACTGGTTCACTGTTGTGAGTTTTGTTCACTTTTATTTTTTTGGGCAACTGATTTTTCAGTGCTAATTAGGTTTTTACAGAAAATTGATTTCAGTGTGAAATGATTGGAAATAACTTATAAATGTAATAATAATAATTTGCAGTGATAACTGAATGATTATTTGTTTCCTGTCTGTGAGTTCAGTGGGCTGATTGGTTGAGGATGTGTTAACCGTGAGCTGGACACAGTTAGCTTTTAATAAACAAAGAGAAACAGGCCTATATGTGAGATAGTTGTGCTGTCATGCACACCTGGCTAATGCTAGCCATCGGGAAGCTGACCTTTGGGAATCCGAGCGTCTTCATGGCCACAGCAGTAACCACATGACCACTGTCACTGAGTAAAGACAGTTCTTCGTGAGTCTACATGACAAGTGATTGCCGTTTAATGTTCTTGTTGTTTCATGCTTCAGTCTTTTATAGGACATCTACACCTCTTGTTAATTCTGCATGAAATGACCATGATAGGTTTGCACAGAGGACCCATAAATAAATCTAAGCTTTGATTGATACACTGCATACATGCACTAAACTGCACAAAAGAAAGCATGTAAAGGAGAGGTTTACTTTGTCTTATTTTGTTTTCACAATGCAAGATGATTCAGCTGATTTCGTGTTAGAAGAAACGTCATGGAAAAGTAAGCTCCTCAGTGTTTCCAGGCTTCATGAGTAGGTAGGTCCACATGGACAACATCTGTTAAATTTAAGTCATTGTTTTTTTTGCAGTTATAATCAACTGATCTATTAAAACTGCATCTTGGGTTTAATCCTTCAATGGGAAAACTGCACTTTTGTCACGGCAAAGAATACGACCAAATTTTGAACATAGCTTGACTGAAAAGAAATGGGAGTTGTCTGATTTCACAATATCCTCAGCACAAAGCTTTTCTTTACCCCTAAGACCCCAGGCACCCCACCCCCTCCGATGTAGTCTTTTGTTGTGTGCATGTGACTGTAGAAATGGCTTGGTAGGAAATGCCAGACACCCACAAAAAAAGCAAGAGAAAAATAGTTGTGGGAGCCACCCTCTGCATCAATTCAGCTGCAACAAGAAGCATTTTACAGCTGGTTTATTGTTATTCCTCTGCTGTTTAAGCTGTCTTTCATGTCAGAAGTCTTTTCCTGCTTACAAATCACCAGGAAGCAATCCCCTTGGCCGCACTGCTGTGCCCTAAGCCCCTTCCTAGGGTCCTTTGATCACCTGTAACGGTGGCCATCAAGTTTAAAAAAGAAACGGGCTGCTAGGATAAGCTTGTGTTCTTGTCTAGGACGGAGGAACCCTCCTCCTCGTTTTTTTTTTTTTTAGCAATTCCTTTATTCTTGTCTCTGCTCTCTCGATGAGCCTGGGAACAAAATCTCAGCAAGTCGTTGGGGGGGGTGGAGGGGTGGGCACTTGCAGTTGCTGAATTGTTTGGAAAATGATTATTCTTTGGCTGCATTAACGAGGAGCGCTCACAGTAAACAAATTGATTAACTAATTAGCTTAGAAATGCAGTACTTTGTCTCAGAGAGAGACCTACAAGCTGTTCTGACCTTTGACCCAACGCTTTAGATTCAGGGTTACATGCGCTGCCGTGTACTCTGGGAGAACACCACTGTCACATCGTGACCCTCAACTAGAGGCCCGGTTGTCATCGCTCCTGAGTTTTAAGACGGGCTTAATTGGCTTCCCTGAGTGCCTGAGGAGAGGAAAGAGAGCGAGAGAGGGAGAGAGCTTGTTATGAGCCCTTCTGTTCCAGAGAAGGCGGGAGTGGGGGGGTGGGGATGAGGGTCCCTTATCAGCCATCGTTGGACACCTCCGGTGGCTATTAATCAGAGCCAGAGGCTGCCTGGAGCCAGAAGAGGATCCATGGAGAGGGAGTGGGAAGCTGAGCCTGGAGCCTTCCCTGGGCCTCACCGACACCCTCACGTAGGGAACCTCAACACTCCTTCCTCCCTTCCTCCTCAAGTCTGGGGGCATACACTGGTATACACTGGCTCCCTGCATGCTCTTGTCCACTCTCTAACCTCCTCACTCAAATTGATTTAGGTCAGGTTTAGCCCCCTCTGGCCAGGACCCATCCATTTTAGCTGGTGTGACAGGTTTATGTCGCCCACTTACTGTGTTATTATATTGGATTGGTGCTGTGCTGCCAGTTACTATTGTGCTAATGAAAATTTAGCACCAGACATAATATTCTTTTTCACAGGATGTGCACTCAGCATGCAAAATATCTTGAACGCATTTATAGGATTGAGAGTGCTCATTATTTTTAACGTTCGCGACAGACTGAGCTAAAAACAGTTTTATGGGCAGGAAAACAACTATTAGGTGTTGTCAGTGTTGGGGTTTTTGTGTTGAATGAATTTAATCTTCTGTATACGTCCGTGGCCTTTGACTTTTCTGTGTTCAAATTTACACAGATATTCAGTGCACAGAAAAAAAAGTGAGTAGTACGTAGGCACACTAGAGCTAACAACCTGTTAGCATGGTTATATTTGCAAATAATTAGCGCTACACAAAAAGTAACAATGAATAATGGTAATGGTTAATTCTAAAGGGAACATGAGTTTGGTATATCAATGTCATGACAGTCTATTCAGTAGTCATCAAGGAATTGTATTTCTGACCACAAATGACAACCTTGCAGCGGCACTAACACCACAGGATTAACTGGAAATCATGGCTCTCTATCCTATAGTTAGGAGGTTATTAGAGATATTTCTTAATCAAGCAAGTGACCGACATTCAGAGATGCACCCTCGCTACTGGTGTGGTCAAAGAGGTCACACGTTCAGTTCATGTAATGAGTCATTCTACATCGACTGGAGGTCCTAATCTGCAAAAAAGGAGTCTGAGTGCGGCACAATTTCCTTTTAAAACATCAACCAGTGTTCAAACATGAACACATGTTTGTAGATTTGGTATGCAGACCTTGAAATGTGTTAATGACCAAGTATGCTCCCATCCCGCCCAGAGTTTCAAAAGAAACTACCAATCACCACAGCAGCGAGTATGGTGCGACATTCATTATTACAGTGGTTCCCACAAGATGAGAGACGCAGGGGAACCTTCTGATGAATTTCAAGTTTAAATGGAAAGCTTCTGTGGAGTGCACTACAAAGCACCATGTGTAAATATTGAATAATGAGCCGCTTTCAAGTCCCCCACTTTGTATCTGCCACGAAAAAACGGCATTAATGACAGCTTTTGGTGTGGTTTACATCACACAGATTCATGAGACGCAATCGCCAAAGATAAATTTGTTGTTATTAGTCTCCAAAGGCACAAGATTTACAAGCCTTCGTGCATTTGCACTCAAGATGTGCTGACACAATTTCTTCGAGACGCATGTGACAAAATGAAAGAGGAGCTCATTTGCCGCTAATGCGTGACACTCACAATTAGTCATCGCTTGGCACAGGAGCAAAATTTCCCTCAAAAGAATGTGATTATGATCACCATCGCTTTACATGCTGCAGATTGTGTACACGATCACATTCATCACATTTACATCAGTCAGCTGAGTGACTCTGTTTGAGCATAGGAGATGAACTAGAGTCACTATAACGGTTTAACAAACAATTTACATTAAGATAAAAGTCAGTGACTCTAAGTTGTCGTATTACACAAGTAATAAGAGCAGAATCTTCTAAAAGGATTAAATCTTGCTACTTTAATTTTTTGGGAAACTGTGAATTCTGCATTTTTTCTGCCTGAGTCACACGAAAAACATTTGAATTAATGTAACTTGAGGTCAGGATTTCTCATGAGTAAAAGAAAAGAGTCATGTAAACAACCAAGTGCTTTTACACTACGGTCATTTTGGGTTTTGCTCTTGTTGCCATGGAAGTTGACTCAGCGTTGCTCGGCACCAGCGTTATTCACCAGAACTCTTGGAAAGAAAGTTTGTGTAAAGCTTTTTCAGTTACAGAGCCTTTACACTGATTGTTTTGTCTCATCTCATGGTCAAAAGAATTCACATGAGTCATAAACTAACTACTACAATACACTTTGGATTTGTGAGTAACACAAACACTCGCTCCTGACAGCTCCTTATGTCTAAACGGGGCAGATCTCACATCTGAAAGAAAAGTGTGCCAAATAAAACACGGTGTGAATATGGTGTCTGTTACTGTTTCACAAAGTCATAACTTGCTGTGCCAGTTTGAAGTGAGCTGGCAGACTGCAGTCAGCTTTGTTATTTCACCTTAGAGTTGGAATAACAAAAAGAAAATTCAAAACAAGTGCAAAAGTACTATCCTATGATACTTTGTACTTAGTGCTGTACTTATTTATTATATTTGGATACTGTAATATATATTTTGTATTTCCTGAGACACTTTCGTCCTGTCACTTGCTGTGACATGTGAATCTCTCTCCGCTGTGCGATCAGTAAAATATTATCTTATCTTGGCAGCTTTAGTTACTGCTAACATTCAAAGTCATTCAGTGCTGTAAGTTACACTTTTCAAGCTCAACCAACAGCAGTAATCTATTACTTAAGGTGTGGCTACGATATACGCACCACCTTACGCAGAAGACCGCGCTCCACTGTTTGGCCTACTGTTGAGGTTTAGACTGTTTTTATAAGTCAAGCTGCCGTTACGTCCAGGTGTTTCTTAATTTTGCTCCAGACTTCCTCCTTTTTCTATTCGTCTCTGTAGATTTATGAAGCGGAGTCATCGAGTTCAGGATGTTTTAACCTGAGCTAATTTTTCACTAATGTTGAAACATTAAACATCTCTGTTTCTACTAAGGCTGCCTGGAACAAACTCGTCTGTTTCTATTTCTGTTAACTTTCTAAATACACCGTCATCCTTTTCTCATATTATGAACAAATCAAACACTTAGTTTTCCTTATTGTTTGTCTTTCACAACTTACTTTTTCAGACAGTTCTTTCTTTATAAACATACATTATGGCTTGTTTATGACAATGAATTCCACTCAAATATACTCACATGAGCTTCCCTCCCAGTGAAAGCTAATATTGTGACAGATATCGATCACACTAACAAATACCTACCATGGGTGAATGCTTCAGTACATCACTCTGAGGATCTGCCAGATGACACACTAACTTCAATCTGCATGATTCAGTCTCCATAAGCCGTTACTCTAATGATAATCATAACAAATCTCCAATGAACCTAAACATTAGTCAAACTATAACCAAATTAGACCTTTAACAGTGGACGAAATGTCTTCTCAATGTTAAAAAGTTTGTGCAAACCCAAACATAAAAAGTACACACTCACAATATAATGTGTAACGACACACACACAAATCTAATTATTTGTGTATTTCATTTATGATTAACACGACTGAATAACGTGCACAAAGGGTGTGGTTTGTTTTTTAATTTGATTTATTTATTTTTTTTCCATGTGGAGCTATACAAATCTGTCCTGGCTAATACAAAGGTGTCCTTCAGGTCATGTCAGTTTTATTTTTTCTGCACGTTTCATACACAGTGGCCATTGAAAGCGTTTCACAGAAAAACAAATTCACTAAAAGACCCATTAAAATTAACACACAATGTCACATGTGGACTTCACCTCAGTGGCTTTTACAGCTGCTCCACAATGACACCCTCTGTCCTTAAAGCCTTAAATTGGATAAGGAAAAACTCTTAAACAAAGTTTAATAATAAAACTCAGCTTAAGTACATTTTTAAGTTTTTTTTTTTTTCTCCTTCCAACTACTCGCTCCTCATTTGCATCCAGCATGTTCGACTTGTGTCGTGTCCAAACAAGTAATTCAGAGTCACTTGTGCCACAGCGTTCTCAGAGGTATACCTACTCCTTTGAATAAATATCTCATTTCACAAACAGGCTGCTGGTTCCAATACTGTCTGACAAATGCCCTGCAGCTAGTGTTCATTCCAGGAAAAAAAGGGAAGCGGCTATTAACTTTGGCCATGGTACAGCAATAACTGCAGGGCAATGGTTACACAATCGGCTCCCTCGCTAGATAAGGTCATTGTGTTGGCTCGGGGTCGGAAGTAAACCTGAAAGGCCTGTATGACAAGCAAACAACAGGAAGGAAATAATCAATTTGGTGCTTTTAATGAACAACTTCATATCTGGCCTCTTTGTCAGTGCAAAATTGCCACACGCTGGTTAAACATTATTCCTGTGATAGTACAGTTCTGAGTTAGTGGCGAGCAGCCGGGCGAGTCAGCACACAGGAACTTCATGTGAGTGCCTCGTCTTGTTTGTGCTGTGAACTTGTGGTGAATACTGAAGCCAGGATGAACTAAAAGCAAATATGACCCAGGGACGAGGCTGCATTCAATAACAGCTGAATCAGTATTTATTTTTGCAGAACAGAAACACATTTTATCCGTGCACCTGCCACTATGCAGTAATGTAGTGTCCACAACAGCTGAATTAGTGAACATTTAAAAAGATGCATGGTGGAAAAGTTTGTGTAAAAGTGATCAAGAGTTGGACAAACCCAGAGCTTAAAGCTAGCTTAAGCACTTACTGTGCACTTAAGCTGTCTAATTCTTTAATTTAACTTTACTTACTCAGACAGATTTTTAATTTACGAATTTCACAGAAACACTCCAGTCACTTCGACTTGAGTGGAGGAGAGTCGGGGTATAAATCTGATTTAACTGAGAGTCCTGCATGTCATGGCAGGGGAGACGTGGCTGCACGGATGTTGTGAGGGCACCATGAGGGGTCACAAATCCATCAAGCGTCCATGAAAGGAGAAGCATTTGATGTGAGGGGAAGAATGGAGGAAAAAGAAAGTAGCTCAAATGTTGATGCCGACATGGTCCTCCAGTTCAGTTCTGTTGTTCTAACTGCTTTGTTCTCGATTATGGCTGTTTCCAATGAAAAGAGAAGAAATAGACATCATAGGTTTGTAGACTGAATAAAGAATTCCTACAAAGATACAGAAGGAAAATAGCAACAAACAAATACAGGCTGGTGAAACTCGCTTTTAGCAGTTAACTCTGTGTTTTTCGTGATTAAAACACTAGTGAAACAAACACTTTTTCCAAACAGAATTTGGTTGACATGAAATGCAGTCAGACTGAATGATTAACAGGTTAACGTAGCGGGATGCATCGGGCAGCTCATAGAAAAGTGAATTACAGCTCAGCCTGGAATTTGTGGAACACCATAAATTCATGTCAAACAGTGAAAGAGAATAAGGTGTGGAGGCTGTTTGTGGATGATCATTATGTTTGAGTAACGACTATATAACCACATTTTTATGTCCTATAGTAGATTTGCCTTATAGTAAGTTGACAGGTGGAGCACTGACTCACTGATCTGTTTACTGCTAGTTTTCTTTTATTCCAAGAAAGAAAAAAATCATCCTCAATATTGGCGTTACGTTTTAAAACATTTTAAAAGAATTTCCTCTACTCCGTTTTGAAGGCTTAAAAATCTTTTAATGTCTTTGTGTCATATATCACTATGTACATTATAATATTGTATAGAATTTTTAATACTAACTCTAACTCTGAGAATATTGCTCTCTTAAAAATCAAAATCCTGCTCAATCAGCCGACATTGAACTGAACCTTCAGTTCAATCTGTTTAGTCTCACGTTGGTACAATTAACGGTACAGTCGACACCAAGCTTCGCGTCAGTTAAGTGAACTAGCCAGGAAGTGTGTTAGAACTGTACACTCTGACACCCTGGATTATTTGAAGTCGTGGAGAAAGAGCCTCATTACCGCAAAGGCCCACATGGGGGGTTTACTCCCAGACGCAGTTTAATGGCAGTAAAAAGGAAAAGGCTTCAAGGTTACAAGACGCTGAATAGCTTTGGAGGAGACAGCCTGCTCTCCTTTTGCCCTATATCCTACGTCACTGGAGCCAGTGGAGTCATAAATGGCTGCTAACACTAACAGTAAACAGATATAAAAAGACTCCTGGTTTCCTTTATATGAACCATGCCCCATTGCTCAGGGGCTTTGTTGATAGGAGCCAGGGGTGTTGTGAATAAAAAGGGACGGATGGAGAGTGTAAAAGAAGGAAGAGAAGTGCTCTTACTGAGGATATGAGTGGTGTTTGAGAGGAAATTTAGAGGACAGTCGTGCTGCCTTGGCAATCGACTGTCCACCAAAAAAGAAAAATTCAAATCATTATTTTTTTGGATTCATTCGAGAAGTTTGAAGCCTCCTAATCACTATATCTGTCTGCTTTACATTACGCCCACCCATCAAATTAGCATGACTGCAGTTAATACAGTATGAGATGATGTCAAGAGTAATTATTGTGACATAAATGGAAAGATCTGACTCATTTAAAACTAATGAAAGTAATTCATCCCAAATGTAGATTTTTAAAAGTCTTTGAGAGGATTACGAAGAAAAGAGACTTTAAGAGTAAATAAAAGATCAAAGGTCTTGTGATCATGCAAATTTGTAGAAGGGAGAAGAGTCGCCTCCTAATTCCTGTCATCTGGTGTGGACGGTTGGGAAAACCGGAAAGCGTAAACTGGTATGAACGAATATGAACTGTAGATACGAAGGCGTGGTGATAAAGCCTGCAGTTAAACGCATGTTGAACCCGGTGCGTTTGGAGCACAAGTAACGTCGCTAAAAAGATACAAGTTTCCACTTAGTGACATTATATGACTGAAAAATAAGAGCAAAAGGACACCTTTCTAACCTGACAGCGCCATATAATACACCGAAAACAAGAACAAAAGACACAATGAACTCTTAACTCTTTACAAGAGAAATCTTTCTCAAGTGCATAACAGCTTTATCTCTTTAGGGTATTCAAATGAAGCAACCTGAGATCTAAATGTCTATCAGGCTGCCGAGATGTTGTTTAGTATATGTGGGTCTTAAGAAAAATAAAGTTATCTTACACATTAACAATTAAACGTGCAATTCTGACCTAAATGTGGAAAATTATAATTAAAGCTTTGTTATGAATGTTTTTCAATAATTAATTTCGGGAAAGTATAACTGCACACACACAGTTTACTCTATACCAGAGACCCACACAAACTACTGCGATATGTGGACACTACATTTTTTGGGGGAAACTACTGAGTTTGTCACATGATCTTGAACAGAAAGTATCTCTTCTTATCTCAAAACGAACACACCCAGAACCCTAAGACCACATTCAGTCTTCCAGCACCAGAGATTAGTTTGCCTTTAGGTGGTGCTTAGTGTAGCCCTGAAAATTGATATGCATCAGCTCTGTAATTTAAAGGTAGTTTCCAAGGAGGGGGACTGCTGCTCCTGCTCCACCGGTAATGACCATAATGACCATAATGCCTTGTTAACCCCTTCACCAGAGGTTACATACCCCTATGACATTGGCCTTAAGTCATCCAAATGGTTGTGTATCAGGAGGGCGATGTTTTTCTGTCTTTATCTGGTTCCTAGTCACGTCTTATTCTTTCCTGAACAGTGTCTAAAACACACAGAGGTTTGAGATTAGTCATCTTCGAAACGTTATGACAACTCTAGATAGTGCATAATCATAGCTTTTAAAGCATAAGTATGGTAACAAGTCATTTAGGTAATTTAGAGAATCCTGACTGATTCTTTAACTTTACTTCTTCCTTTTCCTTGTCAATGTTACAGGATTCAGAGAGTTTATCCGAAACCAAACAGGTAGACGTAAAGGGATAACGTATCGCAATATACTTTCTCTCTGACCTTTTCATGCACTTTATGTTCAAGCTGTCACCCTCACCTCTCTCCACCCAGCTCATTTTGGAGGCCCCAGGCCTGTTCTATGAACTCTGACCCCCTGAATTTGAAAGGGAGAGCCTTACGCTAGCTAGCTCGACTGATGGGAAACCCAACACCAGCATCCTTTGATACAGTTTTCAAGCTTTGCATTCACTTTCCCTCCCTTGGTGTTCACTTATCCACTCATCCACCAAATCCTACTATCATCAAGACTTTGGGTCCAGTGAGAGGACTACGTATTTCTATTTTTGACTACATCTTTTTTGTCAGAATACATGTCATTTTCTGAACCTTTGGGTCCCTGAAATGAAACTTTGCCTTAAAGCATTTTGGCAGCCTCTCTCTAACCTTATTCAAAGTGCTCGTCTTGCCTGATGTCTCTCTTGACTCTGACCCAAAGTTCACAAGCTACTGTACGTGCATGACGTGAAACTTGAATGCAGCCATGGTTACAGCTGCAGGACAGTGGTTTTCTAATTGCAACATGACAATGAGGTCATGGGGCACAGTATCATAGTTGGCTTCACATTTGTACTCTGTACCAACAAAGGAGAAGAGAACACCTGCAATCCAGCATGGGAACTGCCTCCTACGGCTGAGGCATCATTTTTATTAAAAGGCTATGGAGCATGTCTCTGTTTCCAAGTGTATCCACAAAATTACATATTTTCACAATGAAGAAAGGAAGGCTTTTTTGCTGCAGCAGCAGACACGTTATGCTTGAAAGAATTAGCTTTGTTAGAAGTTTCAGTGGACCATGGGTTGTAAAACATCACAAAAAGATGAATCAAAGCCTAAATTAAGAAAGATTTTCCACAACGACAGTGTATGAACTGGTGGTGAACTGGTGCCACTGGAGCTGCGATACCTGTTAAACCACCTAATATGTGCATTATAATTCCACATACGATGTGGCCCCCTCCTCTCTTGTCTCCTTCTCACTAACACATGGCACACATACCCAGACGTCAACCAATTGTTCTGTTCTTTTTCATTTCTTCATAGCTTTTATGGCCCGTTTTCATGCTTTGCCACACATGCACTGATGTTTGACAGACTTTATGGGCCAAATATTTCCAGTATAATTTGTCTTTAGAGCAAAAGTGACGTTGGCATGACATTCAGAGCCTGAAAGCCTCATAAACAATTGTCCTTCTATTTCTAACCATAATCACGTCCTGATGTCCATTAGCCCCCGCAACCAAGCCTGATTACCAACAATCCCTTCAATTGCAATGGCAATCATAATTATTCATACTTCACCAATTAAATAACACTTTTATCCAGAATGACTAGCAGTGAACAAAACAAAATTATTATTTGCTAAACTTACAGTTTACATTTAACCTTACTGTTTAGGCTTCATTTAAAATTTTCAACAATTAACAATTACCCAGCATCCTTTCATCTGAACCTTGATAAACAACCACAGGATTTTCCAGCTCTAGCAGGACCCTAGCATCCACACTAAAAGCCCGGCTAAGCACTGGGTCACACTTAAAGCCCTTTTACAATAAATCCGGTTTCGGAACAAACTGCTCAAAATACTCAATACTCCCAATACTACGTTTGATTTCCAGAGATTTTAATTCAAAAGAAAATACAGTTGGAGTACACAGTGGTGTCGGGCTGCACATTTCTTATTAATACATTCTTTTTCAAAAATTTTGCTCTCAAAATGGTTGAACTATTTCCCTTTCAACTTTCAAACTTGAAGAAGAAAAAAGACACTTGGATCCCACTGCTTGCTTCACCTTGGAGCCTCCTGTTCCTATAGTCCTGGCAGCTCACGTCAACCAGCAGGATTCCTGCAAGTAGGAATCTTGTTAACATTTGAAATAAAGCTCTGTCAAAATACAGAAATGAAAGGTATGTTGGAGGAGTGAGATGAGATGGGATATGGGATGCAGTGGTGCAGGGCAGGGTTGGAATGTCAGGAGAGGAACCCGCCTGTCAGCATCAGGAAGTGGGAGTGCAGGGTTAGGGGGAGCGCATAGCGAGCCGGGAGAGAGCAGTTGAAGCACAGTTTTGATGGCACTAATTTAGTATTTCCTGTATCAGTTTTGCCACCAACACTTTGAACTCTAAAGGCGGATGTCATCTTAAATTGTACAGCACCGCCAGGCACTGAAACCCTACTTAAACCTGCAATATGAATGATGATGTGTTTATATACTTGGAGAGAGAATATTTTCCACTTTTTAAATTTTAAATCCACAAAAAATGTCCACATGTAGATTCATATAAATAAGGTTTTTCCAGTATTAAGTATAGTCACTGTTCCAGCACTTCCAGTGTAGTTACACAGAAATAAAAGCCTTTCAAAGATTTCTAGCTGGAAAACATTACTTTATCTGAAGTAAAGTTCAGTTTTAAAAAAAGCACTCTGGTACATGACTTCATTATAGAACTGACTGTGTGGTTGAAGAGCCCAACTTATCAGTTGGGTGATGAAAGTGTACAAATAAAACTCATGTTGTGCAACACAATTATTGAATGAAGCTCTTAAAAAATGATGCATGCTGCTTAGTTACCAATTTTCAGTTTATCACAACATTGGCAAATCAGTGAATGATCACACAACAATCAGAGTCGAGATACAGGGTAGAACGGCCACAGTACAAAATCCTTCTAGTTAGATTAGCTCAGCAAAGCCAGTTAGTTATTACTGTTATACTAGTGACTTCATAGCAATGAGAGGTGTAGAAAGTGGTGAAATGTATACATGAAGTGTGTGTCTGGTGAATGTTACTATTGCTTTTCTTCAGCCTTTTTAGATCATGTGATGTGTTTACAGGGATGTCGGTTACATCAGTCTCGGGTACCGTTTCAGGCGTCTCTCTCATTGTGAAGAGTTACAAAGAGAATATTTAAAAAAATAAAAGTTAAAATAAAAAAAATGAATAAATGTTGATGTTTCTAGTGTTTTAAAAGTGAGCACCAAGTAAGTGAACTGTAGTCCAGTAAGGAGAAGCACAAACAAAGAACAGATAGGAGTAAATACAGAGGAATAATGAGACTGACTGTACTCTTCAGTGGAGGGCTTTAGAGGAGAGCCTCGCTGCTTTTTAATGCAAAACATCTGGTTCAATTTGGGGGGAGCTTTGGTTTTTGTGTGTCTGTTAGCGTGCGTGCACATACATGCTGTGTGATGTAGAAGGAAAGAAAAAGAGAAGCAAAGAGGGAAAGATGAAGGTTGTAAAAGCCCGGGATAAAGAGTGTGTGTGTGTGTGTGTGTGTGTGTGTGTGTGTGTGTGTGTGTGTGTGTGTGTGTGTGTGTGTGTGTGTGTGTGTGTGTGTGTGTGTGTGTGTGTGTGTGTGTGTGTGAGTGAGGGTCCGGTCAGGAACTATGAATCAGGAACTGAGAGCACTCCTGGAACGCTTCCCTCTCACTCTGTCAAGAGAAAACATTCCACATGGTGGCTAATTTCTCTAATTACCTTCATGTGAAATGCCTGCCAGATGACAACAGGAAATCAACACTCACCCGGCTGTATTATCACTTCGATGTACTGTATCCAGTTTCACGTCTGTGGTAACACTGTGAGGTCAGAACTCAATTATAACTGCATTAAGTGTATTTACATACAACCTACTACTACATTTTGAAACGTTAGCTCTCTGAATTCTCATGCACGTAAGTACTGTGCATGAAATTAAAATGAAACGAGAGCAACCTCAAACCTTACCCGAAGCACCTGCAATTTTCTGTGAAGGTGTCTTAGATATGTACAAATAGGAAAAAGAACTAACGGGATTTTCCTTTAACATTTATCTGGATCTGCAGCAGACACAAAGGAATGCCTGTTTGCTGAAAATAACTCAAAGAAAACACTGAAAACACTCAGCGAGAAGACAGGTGCCTTTCCCAACCAAAGGCGCCAAAATGCATTCACTGTGGGGTCGAGACCTTCCGAGGGTCAGAGCAATGTTTTTCAAATGTGCTTGCCTGGACTGAAGAAGGGTTTTGGATTGTTAATTCTCCGTTGCAGGCCCTGTCTGCTAAGCAGCTGTTTGGGATCAGATGCGAGGCCCGTGTGTCCATGCGAGGCTCAGCAAACTCCTCCGATTAGTCCCAGTAGAACCGAGACTGCTGGTGCATACCAGCAACTTGATCTCATGTGATTTCATCACCATGTGGGGCAGACAAACGTCAGAGGGGTCTCACCAAGAAAAATCTAATTGTTTATCTGCCTTCGCATTAGCTTTTACATTTATATGAGCTCATTTAATATGCAATTGGAAGTGACGAGCCTACAAAGACTCACCGCCCTGCTTTACTTAATAACAGAAGAAATATACACAACAACAAGAGTCTTACCAACAATTTGAAATCAAACAGAGAATTCAAGGATAGAAGATAAACAGTAATATCAGAGTCCAGCAGAAGTTATAATAGTATTAAGCAGAGAGGTCACTATAATCTAAATATCATACTTTGCCTGTTTTTCTGCCTTTTCTCATCATCTTCAAACCAATAGTTTGTTCTGTCCACCCTGATGAAAACAGTGAGTTTGTATCTTCAGCATGTGTTGGCATCACTCTGTAAAACGTGATAATTGCTTAAGTATCATCTAAACTTTCTCAGATTGTGTTTTCCATCTGGTCTCAGGTTTAAACAACAGAAGCAAAACCATTTAAGAAGCCTTCTGAGCTTTCAGGATCACAAATGCATCATCAAAGTTTATTAAAGACATGTGTATTTACTGTAATAGTTAATACCTCCGTTTAACATTTATCATTTAAACATTTCATTCATCTAACTTTTAAATCCTCCGTTGTGTCATTCTGCCAACAAGACAATTTCTCTCTGTCAGCAGCTGTGACAGGCTCCAACAAAAATGTAAATACCTCAATTCAATTCAGCAGTTAAACTATCTGTGGTTCCATGAAGAACAACTCACATAAGCACTTGTGTAGAAAGTTCATTTTGCACTTTTCACTTGGTGTTTATCACATTTGTAGCAGCATGCATGGTGCAACTACAGCACGGAAGATTTATAGCTGCAAACATGTGGAGCAGGTGGTGCCTTGACCCCACTTCACTTCCCCTCTTCTCTCGCTTTCTCCCCTTTTTCACTTGCCCTCTCGTCCTTTCTAATAATTTGTCTGACATCCAATTTGTTCAACTATAATCAGGCTAAAAGAAAGTGAAGATTGAGATCATAGAATGGGACGAGAACACTTCTGCAGTAATATGACATTATATTCTGAGACTTTTTGTGGAAAGTATCTGTCATTTTTCACATTGCTGATGTTCTTTAGTTACTTAAAGTTTAAAGATAAAATATTTAAGGATGAAGGATGAAGGATGAAGAAATAGTCATAGAAAGAAATGAACATATGAAAGTAAAAGACACACGATCGGCGAGGAAAGAAGAGCGAATAGAGGGGAGAAAAATGAGAATCCAAAAGCACTTGAATGCCGTGTGCAGCTGCAGAATGGCATTTCATTGGGATCTGTCAGCCCAGTTCTGATTGGCCTGACATTGCTAATCCCTCCAGATGTTCAGCATTAACTGATGAGTGCGTGACTGTGTCGCGCGGGAGAAAGCAGGGAGGGGATCTGAGGCTGCCGTGGCCGGCAGGCCCACAGTAAACGAGGCCTCTCAGGGACCACTGTCTGTGGGATTTGGAAAGATTTGGAGGATGGGATGATCTGGCATCTGGGAATTAGGTGGCACAGAGCGCACATTGTGTCAACAATTTCAGACATAGTCTGCACATGTGACTTCCCATTTCCCCCATCCGCATTTTAGAGATGTTTGTTTGCTCTTGTAAAATGATGCCAGGCTCATTTTAACCCTATGAGGGAGCAAATTCAGAACAGTTCCTACATTGCATTTAAAATGAGGCAACAAAAGCACACAACACTGGCTCTGTTGTTCCACCTGTATAACCTTAAATATTTGTAACACTAAATTATATTTGTGTTTTTATCATGAATCCTTTAATTACAATTGACTGGGTGTTGGGGGCTAAGGTCTGCTCTTTCAGGGGTGTGTGTGAAAAGTCAGTCATAAGATAGTACTGAATAAATACTTACACTTACACTCACACACATACTGTACATAATAATAAATTATATATATATCTCTTATACTGTGTGTAGACTGCTGCTGTTGCAAATTTCTAAACTTATCACTCAGTCAGGATGTGGATAGAGGCAGCAGGACATACTGTGGATAAGCTGTGAGTTTAAAATATGTTGTCTTCATGTTGGATTCAGGGTGAAAAGTGGAGGTCAGCAGAAAGTGGTGTGGTTATTGTTCTGGAGACGTAACCTTTAAGCAACAGACTTTATATGGCTGCCACAACAGGCCTCCCTGCCTGCCTTTCTCTCTCCAAAATAGAAGAGCAGAATGGAAGCAGCTGCACTTGGGCCCCTCTGGGATCCATGCCGAAATGAAACTATCAAATGCCTCCGGACCGAGGACAGATTTCTTAATGTGTGAAAGCTGTGCTGTGTTCACAGACGTGTTTTGTCTGCACTTGTGGACTTGTCAATACAAAGGCTTTTTTTCTTCATATTGGTGTGAGGTTATTAAGCAAAGGGAGCTGAAGTGGTGTCTTGGTCGTTCTGTTGGGAAATCAACTGGTTAAAATAACTCTGCAAGCCCTTGGCAAGGCTGATGGGGAAGGCTGTTTGTTGGATGGTGAGACGTGGGTATGGTGTGAAACGAGGGGAACTCTTGGGCTTCCGGCCCTCATCTGAAATCCTGCCACAATTACTCTATTAGCATGCTCAGCTTGGCCTCTGTTTTTCTTTATTCAAGCAACATATCACAACCGACAACACACATGAGGCCATCAGAAAAGGAGCCTGTCAGAAGCCCCATTGTTTCTCCAGCCCTCAGCCTCCCTGCCTTCACCCAGCCATTGAAAGGGAAAAGCCAGAGGCATCATGGGAGCCACAAGTGCACTTGTGCCACTGTTTGTGATTGACAAAACTTTGGCTAAGGGAATAAATCACCACTGAAGAATGGAAGCTGCACTTCTGGTAAAATGGAGGGCAGGAAAAAAAGAACACGTTATTTGAATGTAGATGACACCTACCATCGATGCTGTGGATGTTTTGATTTTTCTGGAGGAGGCACTGAGTCAAAAGTTAACAGTTATTTTATTCTGTTTATCAAAATTATCATCAAATATCATATTTGTTGCCTGATAATGGATGTGTGAACAATGAAGATTCATGACTCTCTCCACTATCAAGTCACTGGGCAGCTTTTATTGTGCAATTTCCTTTGCAGAACGAGTCCAAATTGTAAAGTTAATGAAATGTTGACAGTGTCTTTTACAACATACAAGGCAAAAATATATTCATCTTCTGTCAGCAACCAATGTTGGTTAATTGTCAGTTTACACAGAAATATTTTTCCATGGGTTTTTTGCTTGTTCCACAGTGGCATCCAAACAATTCACTGTGATGAACTGTATTTGTCTCCTGCTGTACAAGCTCCTGAAGTAAATCCAGTAAATTAATCGGTTAGATTGGGAGCGTCCACCACATTTTTATCCATGAGGCTAGACCACATAACACACGTTTCTTTGTATAGTGCAATATGAATTCTACAGTTCAATAAACATTTCCCTAATTTGTGTTTCCAAAAGAATAATGGCAGATGGCCGCCCACCCAGAGCCTGGTTCTGCTGGAGGTTTCCTCCAGTGAAGCAGATTTTTCCTCTCCACTGATTGCTCATGAGGACTGTTGAGTTTCTCTCTCCTTCTGTAGCCGTTTTCTGGTCTGGACATTGTGCAGAGTCGTACTTGTAGCACACAGCAGGTGCTTGCCCGAGTCAGACATGTTCTCACATGTGAAGATGGTCTGCTTGATTTCAGTGACGAGCAGGGGTGTGTAGAGCGTGCATGAGGCACAACATCGCACAATGTGGATCACTTTAATAAAATCAGAGTAAGTTCCAGAGGGTATGACTCGTACATTTCCATTCTCACATGCAGCTCACCTGGGTAAAGTCCAGATATGTTTGCAGCTTGAAGTTCTGTCAAATGTAAAGCACATTGAAATGATTCAGTGGTCATTTGGTGCCATATAAATAAATGTTCATAAAAGTTCAAATGAGCATAGTCATCATTGAGGAGGGAGGAATTGTTGATAGTTTACTGTACCGGGCAGCATGAGTATTTGTTGGGACTGACAAACTGAAGACTACAGTCCAGAATCCCTGTGTGAGGTTGGGTTTGGGCAAGAAGGCACCTTGGATTGGTATTATTTTTTATATATATATATACAGTACATACTATATACTTTTTTTTTACAATTTTTCTTCTTCTTTCTAGTTTGTTTTCATGCTATGTATGCGTGTGAGTGTGTATGCTTAGGGGTGTGTGCAACTTTATATTTCCATGGTGATGACAGCGGATGAAAGCAGCTGATGAGACATGTTGGATCTCTTTGGTTGTTATGGAGAGGAGTGTACACTGGTGTGTTATCAGTGTAAAACGAGTTTGTCTCTGCACAGTAGGAAATGCTTCTGACATTTACAGAGCCCGAAGGAAGAAACTGAACACCAACACAAGTAGCTGCACAGAAGCAATCCATGATGGGCTTCTTTATTTAGGAGTAATAATAGGACCAGTGGCATGACATGACTTGTAAATGTTCAGAGCAGAGAGAGACAGGAGGCAGTCAGATAAATACAGGCTTTAGTTCAGATCAACCATCACAGGTCAGAGAATAAAAAAGCACATTGTACACTGACTTTGTAATTCTATCATGACAAGAGCTACTCAACTATAAGTATTTCTATGTTATTGTATGACAGCTTTTGTTGTTTTGTCACTGTAAACCTGTAAAAGTTAGTTTTATGCATAAAAATAAATGTGAAAAAAATCTGTTATCTTATTGTTTTAAGGTGTTTGAGTAGAAAAACATTTGGGTGTTTAAAATCTCCTTTTCATTTTTCTTTGAACTGGGTAGCCTGTGTGATGGCATTAGAGAGAACTACATTCTTGACCAGTCACTAAAAGCATAAGGGAGATGTGTAGGTGCAGCCGAGTCCCACACCGATCTGGTTCCACCCTGCTACTGATTGTTCATGATTGATGACGATGACGAGAGGTCTGACAGGCAGCCACCATCATCCCCAGTATTACATGTAAGTAATATGCTATATGCTGCTTTTGATAGGTAAAAACATAAATCTGCAACTTATTCACTCATAATGTACGAGCTCCAAAGTATGGTAGCAAATTGAATTCACTCACTCCGATTTCGTAAGATAAATGCAGTGTTAAGCCCTGTCTCGCGAGCAATAGCTCCCTCTTAACCTTATATGTACATGCATTTCAGAAACTTCAAAACAGGATCAGAGCGTGTTGGTGGTTTTTGTTGCAGCCTCTCAGTGACTTTAATGCTCGATTTAACTCTTACATCATTAGCTGGAGCCAGACAGAGTTTAAAAGTTGAAATGGAAATTGAGCAATCTCGACATGCACCGTATTTCATTAATGTGACAAGTTGACAAAATGCCAACGGGCATGCGCTTGGGCTGACAAGCAACACTAGTTACATTCCAACTGCATTAATTAACCCTGCCCGCAACAGAGGCTGATCACAGTGCACAATAGTGAAGCCAATCGCTGCAGAAAAGCCACAGTGTGGCATGTGAAGCACTATGAACACCTCCCTAAGTACAACCTCTAACTAAGAAATAAATAACATGGCTGTCTTTCCTGATGGCAGGGCCAAACATGCTGGTTTTGGCCAGGGTTCAATAAGGCTTTGATTCTGGAGAAAAAAAAACATTGGGAAGTGTAACAAAATCACCATTTACAGCCTCCGACAGCTGGCAGCTTGTTTTTTTGCTCACCACTCCAGTAAAAAGCTCTAGTTGGGCAACTGTCATCTTGAGCCTTAAAGCAGTGCTAGTGTCAGGGCACATCAAACTGGCTCCCACCACTGACATGTGTTACCTCTGAGCCATGTAACAAGTTTAGCAGAGGAAGAGAAGCAGAGGCCTGAGGAGAGATACCTGCAGAGATTACCTGAGTATATAGGGGTAAAAACATCAGCAAACACAACTCTCTTATCAGAACGATGCATTTTGGCTTGTGGGTCTCATTAATAAAACACATTTCACAGTGAGAACATTAAATTGAGTTGGCTAAGACGTAAAACACTAAAAAATAATTAAATATCAATCAAGTTATGTGCATATACACAGGAAATATGACAAGTCGACCACAATCTATTAGATAAGCAAAGGGGGCACCCAGATATTTATGTGGCTAATAGAAGATAACCTAAACCTTACCGAGTCTGAACCGAACCAAGCCCTTTTGGAGTCTGTACCTTGAACATGTGCATGACAACATCCTGCTGAGCTGACTGGGAGTTGCAGTGGTTTCCTACTAACCCACATCTATGGTCCCGATAACAACTGACAACTGCCACTGAATGACTCGAGTACATTGGAAGCAGGTGGATGAAGAGTGAAAAGAGCAGGTCAACAGCTCCAGTAACTAACTGCTGTTGACAGTTCAGTGAAACACAGTGGAACAGCTTTCACCAGCTTGTCGTCAGTGTCCCAATCCTGCCGCACGGCTGATGATCTCAGTGACATCAAGTCATATGCACACTATGGATCCTACATACAGTACTGTACACTCAGACTTTGTCTTTGAGACCTTTTTATTTGACATTTTCGATCTGTGTTCTGCGTTTTCAGATATATCTACCTCAGTTTGGACACATTGCTTTTCTTTTATGAGCTATAAAGCCTCAAATTAAATTCCACTCTATTCCTGTTAAGATGGAGACGTAATTCCAGAATCAACAGTATTTGTTGGATACTTCCAGTGGGCTTCCCCGTTTCTCTCTGAGCATAAACTTTCCTACTTTCACGTGCAGTCTCCTTCGCTCTTCATCTGAGAACTTCTCATTTATCTTCAGCAGTGGTGACACAATGAAAACAGCAACATGCGGTGCAGCCTGCCACACACAGCAAGAGCGCCTAGCCAGTTTATTGGGAGAGGTGCTCTATTGAATTAACCAGCCGCTTTTGTTCCTAAACCAATATTGCAAGACTATAAAGGGGTCGAGGGACAGCAGGCACACACAAAAGCCTGCTGTGGAGGTAGAAGGGCCTGCAGGCAGCTCTCCATGAAAGCCCAGAGTTTGGTTTAATTCAAAAGAGAACTCCTGATCTGGAAATAACACAGCATTCCGGAAGAACACAGCTGTCCCACCCAGCCTCCCAGCTGCTCTCGCTCTATCTGTCTCTCTCGATGCCTGTCTCACTCTCTTTTTGGCTTGGCATGTTTATTTTGTTGGTCTTTATGTCCTGCTTGAATTTTGATTGACAAGAGTTTATGAAGGCCAGTGTTGGTACTGTAACCTGCAGTAGGGTAAGAAGGAACGGTTCAATGACGCCATTAATTACTCGTTAAAGGGTTGGTTGGGCATTTACATGAGAAGCAGTTTGAGTATCTCTCTTCTATTATTGTGCATGTGGTCCATTGTTACAGTTGAAATTTGTTAAACTATGACTAAAAAAGTATGTATGGCTAAAAAATACAGATGGAGGACATAATAAATATTGATACCTGCAGAGATCACCTGTGTATAGGGGTAAAAACATCAGCAAACACAACTTTCTTACCATCACCACTTTGTGGGTCTCATTAGAGCCATAATAAAACACATTTCATAGTAAGAACATCAAATTGAGTTGGCTAAGAGAGAAGCAAAACACTTAAAATATGACAGTCACTCAGATGGCTTCCAGGCAACCACATTCACAATCTATAAGATAAGCAAAGGGGGCACCCAGATATTTATATGGGTAATAGAAGATAACCTAAACCTAACCAAGTCTGAACCGAACCAAGCACTTTGGTGCATGTGCATTATAACATCCTGCTGAGCTGACTGGGAGTTGCAGTGTTTCCTACTAACCCACATCGATGGTGGGTTAGTTAATAAATCATGATCACATTCAGGCCGAAGTAAAATGTTTTCGGAAGTGTCTAATTTTTCCTGTATGCTTGAAATATAAATATCGAGTTTGTAGCATAAACACTGGAAGCAGGTTGAAACAGTTCATCTGTGTGGCTTGTGTGTTATCTTAGTTTACCTGCCTGTGAGGAATCTATGTCCCCACACTTGGAGCGTCACATCTGCAAGAACACGCAGATAAACTTCACTGTGAAACGTAATGTTGTGACGAGGGATTAGTTTAGTGTTTAACCAACTGGTGACTACATCTACATCATAGGTATGTCAGGTAGTGCAGGCAGCCAGAATACATTCATAGAGAAGTTGTTATAACTCATGTCAAACTCACAACGTGACGCAGACAGCCCCCGGACCTGTCAACTGCACAGAATAATTGGAAAACTAGTTAATGTCTAATGGCTGCAAAAGGAGAACTTTCACTTGTCATACTTATTAATATTTTATATTTTTGCTTGCGAAACCTTTTGAATGCCAGTGATGACATTTTACTGTTTTACTTAAGGGTTATTAATAGGTCGGTCATCCATGGAGACAAATAAAATTCAATTCTCAAACTAAATTCTTTCTAAAAAATAAAGTTCTGCACAGGTTTATAGATATTTTAGATAGATTAGATATTTTATAGACTTTTTAAAAAAAATGATATTTACATTTTATCCTAAACTGTTTACAGAGTGAGACCAACTTGTCTAGTTTATTTGGTAGTGAATGTTAAATGTCACGTGGACCAAGAGAAACAGAGCAAAGAAATGGGTGTAGTAGCCTCAGGGATTCACACTGCACATGATTTGTTAACTTCCAAAACATCATCATATATCAGTTCTGAGAAAGGCGATGACTGAAGTTCATGTCATTTTCATATGTCTTGTTTTACTGCAAGGTTTTTTTTTATTAGTCCTTTTCCTGTGATAAGTCAGATCATCAGCCACTTTCCTTTGATGTTGTCTTGTCCTTTAATTAAAGGAAGGGATTACTTCACCTCTCCAACTGGGGGTCTTATTATGTGCACCCCTCTGTGTTTTCCTGTAGGTGGCATGTTGGACATGAACTCGATCACACTCCGAGTAACACCCCGCACGCCTGGACACGCTTTGGCATGTTTATGTGTCCCATGAACTTTATGTGCATTATGCAAGAGCCAAGTGATGAGATCCAAACAAAGTGAAGGATATTCACTTCACTTAGAGCTTTTGATAAAAGCCAAATGTGTCTCATTATATCACATGATTGGTATTTGTGTGTCTGTGCTTCCCCAGTGCATAATTGCTAAATTCTTAACAACACTACGGACGCATCTCTCTCTGCAGAACCACAGCGTGTCAATTCTCCAGCTCTACACCATGAACAAAAGGATGTTAATTAATGATTTGATCTCAGCGATGGTCCCACATCACACATCTGAAGAGACGTTTTGAGACGGAAGGCCCGGAGGCACTTGTGGGTTTCCCCCTTGTTTAGAGCTGTCAGAAGGGCAAAAGCATCAAAGTATCAGAGCCAGGCTGTTATCTCGACCTCAGCGAGGAGCTGTCGCTGACATAGGTGGAAGTGGATGAAGTGATCTGAGGGGACTGTGTTCCTCCTCAATATCCACTACACACAGTTCCAGTAGGGCACAGGTGCATGCATGTGTTGGTGTGTGTGCGTAAATTGTTACACACACACACTTGTGCTCTTTCGGGTGGGCTATCTTTAGACGAACGCAGTGTTAGTGAACTAAATGCTGATATGCTCATAACAGCCACCTGCTTCTCCTGAGAAGAGGTAGATATGTATCATCTTCCCAGGCTTTACAGACAATAACAATACCGGCAAGATTTTAACAGCAGTGAACACCTAAAGAGGAAAAAACAAAACAAGAAACTACATATTATCTTTAATAATGTAGCACATTTAAACCAGATACATCCAAATGTCAGAATAAATAAACACATTTTTCTATTATACCTTTAGAAATAAATTTATAAAGTCTAAATTTATAAAGTGCTTCTTTATAACTCTGGTGCCCATCTTCTCTTCATTCATTTGTGACACCACTGGGTTCTACAACCTGAAATCTCCTTTGCATTGTCCTGGTACATGTGCTGCTGTTTGTGTTGTGGTGTAGCATCATGGATTAGCTGGGGATTGGATTGTCACATTGATTAAGGAAGGGATACAACATTTCACAGTAAATCAAGCAGGATGTGGTAAAACGGTGCTTACTGATATAAGAGAGAAGAGACTAGATAAAAGAAAGAGGTGAACGTAATAAAGTAATTCTTTATACACAACATTTCTTCCTCTGGGTGGGTGTGGTGGAGTTGACCAGTATTGTGTAAAAGCATCAGTGCAGAAATGTATGAGCATTTTGTGCTGTTAATCTTCCCCCGATTAGAATATAAATGTATTATTTTTAAAATGTTGTTTATTCATCAGATTTTCTTCAAGTTGGAGTAATTAGATTAAGCACACTGACAAATAATCATTGATTCATAAAAGAGGGAAGGCCGTCGGCATGCACCATGAAAAGTAACTTGGATTTATGGTGAGGCGGCTCGGCTTTACGTTAAGCTGACTGCCCGGGAAGCAGCATCCCTGAAGAGGGAGAATGAAATAAGGGGATTTATCCACAGACACTAATCATTCCCAACTTAGAGCATTGGCACAAAAAGGAAAGAATGTGTAAAGAGCCCAGGGACACAAAGACTTCTAGGTGATCAAAAGGAGAATTAAGGGTGACTTCTTCCACTGAGCTATTGTCCGTGTGTTTCATGAAGTATCACTCTCGGCAGAGGGAGGGGGAGATCAAGGATTTCTTGAATTAAAGAGCCTCTGCACTTTTCTCTATCACCTTTTAATCCAGCACCTCGCTCTAGCCATCGTTCACCACTTTTTTCATTTCCCTTTTCCATGAATAGATCCCTCCGAGCTGCAAAGTTGGCACGATAACACAGGTCTGTGTGTGTTGCAGAGATTTCCTAATTCAAAAAGCTACGGACGTGGGGAGGACTGGGTGGGCGACCGGCAGATTTGTGTATCTGGCTGAAGGCGTGTTTCATGTGTGAGGGAGGGGATTCAGAGCCATCAGGATAATGACCATGACAGCCACCCAACAGACTCACCCCCCACTGTCCTTTTAAGTCCTTGTTTAAAGTTTGGCTTCGGCACCTGCTTTGAACTATGACAATGATTCTCGTTTGCTGCAGGACTCCCAGGATTCTTCATCCTTTGGTCCTTTGGACATGTGCACGGCTTTTGGCTTCACAAAGTCCTGTCCTTCTGACCAGTGAACAATAAAGTTAATTATGTCTGCACTTGATTAAAGAGTGCAGATGACAACAACACACACTCATAATTAATTGCACAAGAGCAGCTCCAGATACTTAAGGCCGTCTCCTCTGCATTGTTCAAATACTGTGTACTATACTGTAGTGACTCATAGTGTAATCATTTGTGAGCAGAGATGTAGGAAATCCCCAACATTGCTGCTTCTAGTCATCTAACAAATTGGCCTAATTGTCATTGTGGTTGAATAAAAATTGTGGGTAGGCAAACTACTTTTTTAAACAACTTTTTTTTTCCTGTGGCAGTGCCATGCCCGTACGCTGCTTCTCAAACAAACACTTGTCTCTGTGGCGAGTTTCATTTTGCAAGAAAAACTTGAATTCAAATTGTCACTGCAAAACCCCCAGAGCAAGTGGAAGATGGTCTACCCCTGAGAAGCAACGAGTGTGTGTGGTGTAATTTTTCACCACTTAAATATAACAAATAGATCCCAGTAAAGTTTAAGGTCCTCTGCGAAGCAGCGAGGAGACCGTGTCATTGCTGCTTCTGACGGCTGAAGCCAAATGAATTCAGAGCTGCACAGAATCAGTTTGTCTGCCACTTGAGAGAAAAGGATCAGAATTAATTTAGAGGACCTCATTTTGATCTTAAATACAGGTGTCTTCAGTGGATGGCAAACAGAAACTTCTAGTCTCGCTATTCTGATACTTTTGTAGAGGTTTAAGTTAGAATTACTTCAGAGGTCATGAGCATCCTGTAAAATGAGGAATATAAATATTAAATTCCCTTTTACTGCTCGTCACCTATTGATTGTTGCCTGAATTCACCACAACACATGTTAATACAACACATAACCACAAAGCAACCGTCTGCACCAAGTGGAGTACAAACACATCACCAGGACGCTTGATGAAATTAAACGAGACCTTTTTTGTGCTAGTAGCACTCAGACTGTAATCTGCTCTTAATCTTTGTGTTTTCCAACAACAGGGTAAAAGGAACCTGTCTCACAGCCAGTCCTGCCAATTTGAAGGGTTAACTTGCACTTCCTCCTGATCCCATCTCTTCGGAGGAATTCACAACCCGCAGTACATTACATTAGCAGTAGCCTTTCCTCTCAGCCAGTCACTTCCTGCCCTTAGGAGAACTTGAGATAAGAGCAGACTTTCTCAAACACACTTGTGTAGATACAGACTGAACAAATTTCCCTTCTGAGCTCTGTCTGAAAAACAAAATCCACAACTAACAAAAGATAGCGGTTCAAAAAACAAACAGTCGTGGCGGTAGGGGAGGGCGGTTGCTCCAGGCAGTGTGTGGAGGAGATCTGTGACCAAACAGTTTGGGGAAGTGGAGATAAACAAAACAGACAATATTCAGTTATCTCCAAGAACTCCATAAAACAAAACAATCTTCTCCACCGCTGTGTCCTTGAAAGGATCCAGAGAGATGTCCTGAGGAAATGCCATTTCCTTTTTGCTGGGAACAGCCTGGGAGCGTTAAGCGACCAGCAGGCCACTCTGGAGTGGAAGGATGAGAGAAGTGCTCCTGATGCTGGAGGAACTAACGCCCCAAGGACGACAGGAGCTGGAGAAGTTTGTCTGAAAAGTTTACAACACATCCACCTGAGGTGACGAGTCCCCGTGTATTAACAGCAGCTCTCAACAATAGTTCACTAAAGAAATCTTAAGTCACTTTTCCTCATGTTACCACGAAACTTGAGATGCAGTTTAAAAACTCCCTCAGTGTGTGAGTTTAATGTTTAAGATGAACTTTATTCAACAATATTTTTTATTAAAGGAATAAAAAGATCTGACACATAAATGGACCACTTCTAGAAATAGAGTATATGTAATAATAGAACACACGGGTAGAGGTTTGAAAAAATTAAAAAGCAGATTTGGGGCATTTATTTATCCCTCTAGTTTTGTGGTTGTGGTTCATGGTTGGCATCATGACTGCCAGGCCACCAGATGTCCCCTTGTGGGTCGGCCTTCTTTTTAAAATAATACTAATAATAGTTTGTAATAAGCAACTTGTGCTCGTTTTAAATTTACTTACAGAACAGTTTCTCCATTTTCTCACACACTTGCAGGACTCAGAACTTCAGTTTAAACAGCCGCTGTTTAGTTCATACAGACTATTATTATTCTTTCTATTACATGCTGCTGAATGAAGTTCAAATGTTATTTCTTTAACTGGGAGAGTTTGCTGAGTAGAGTATTTTAGTAGTAGTAGTTTTTTTTTTTGAGCTTTCAGTCTCAGTCTTCCTCAGCAGGTGGAGTTTACTCAGTTGCCACAGTTTTCTAATTTTCTTTTAACATGCTGTCAATTTTAAAACAGCATCATAATGTAACAGCAGAAACTTACTGTTGTTTTATAATGAGAGCAGAGGTCTAAACTATCTCACCTCATCAGAACTAAACCTCTGCAGTAAGTGAGGCTCTCTCCTGCTTGTAGTTTGATAAAAGCACCATCGGGGGGCGCATCTCTCAGCGCTTCTGTGCAAAGAGACTTGATGACGTTAAATTCGGGGATAGAGTGTCACACTGTTTGTTTGCCTCAAATGTTTGTCGGCTTCTTTGTGAATATGAGTGAATAGCCACACGTTGGTGTGCAGGAAGGAGCTCATTTGTCTTTGTGCGAATCTTTCTGTTGGGTGTGGGGGGGTGAAATGTGCTGCTTGTCTGTGCATGTGGACACAAGTGACTCCATCTGTGTGTGTGTGTGCAGCTGGTTGTATTTTGTGTCTGTTTTGTGTGTGTGTGCTGGGCATTAAGCCCTATCTATTTACAGAATGGGTATGTTTGGCCAATATTTCCTGACTTCCTTGCTCTTGGCAAACAGACAGACAGCTACAGTTTGTGTATTGTTTTAGAACGGTGGAGATTGTTGGTACTTGAAAGAGATTCGGGCCTGCTTGTGTTTGATTTATGCGGTGTGTCTGTTTGATATCGATCATAAACGATAACACAGCTGAAGGAAGGAAAACGCATCTCCTGTTGAAGCTCTGCTCTTTGATGTCAAGGTTGAAAAGAACAATGCTCTAAGGTACAGGAGCCTTTTCTCCATTACACTCCCACATTTCTCTCATGTGTCACATAGAAGAGTAAAAGGAGGTCGTTGTCCAGACGCTGATGATGCACATCTATGTCATTAGACAGAATGAGACAAGGGGGAAATATCTGTTTCCAGTTCGTCTGAAACTATAAATGAGTGCGTTTACATTTTATAACTGACTCTAAAAAAACGAGAATATGTTTCTTTCCCATTTGCACGAGCCCTCGCTATCCCAAAACAAGTGTAACTGTCTTTGTGGAACTTGGAACTCACTCAATCCCACTGAAATGAGGCTGAAAAGAAGTTCACCATCCTCAAACCGGCCACTAGTTTCTCCAGTGCTTAGTTAGAAAGTGTTGACTCTGAATGTACTAAACAAATGTTGAACACGTGTGTCCGAGAGCACGTGAGAGCTGAGTCTTTGTTCACATTTACTGTTACCATACTGGCCTCTGCTGGCGCTCACTGACTTTGCATGTTCAGCACAGAACAGTTCAGTAAAGTCATTAAACACGTCTCACACTATATGAGTTCTTTACTTTGAGAATATGTGGTATTTTGAGCCAAATGTGAACAAGACTGAGTCTAGCGTATCTTTTTAGGTTTGATAAGCCATTAAAAATAGAAATAGAACCGTACTGACACTACATTAAGCAGATTATTCTTTTTTAATAAAAAGAGCAAGTTCAATAATTTTTAACATTTGTCCAGTGGTGAATTTTGTATTAGAAGTAAAAAAAAAATGGAACCCACACTTTAAAGTATGCAAAGTAAGACCAGAAATGTACGTTCATGCACATAATGCACAGATTGAAGTGCAAGTAATCTTTCATCATACACATAATAATGTTTAAACTGTGCGTTCACATCCTATTTCCAAAATATATTATATAACTTAACCTCCTAATGTCTAAGCCTCTGGCCTCACTGTATTAGAATAGCTCTTGGCTTCTAGCTGCTCATAGGTCTTGGTCAAACTGCCCCTCGATTGTTGGGGAACTTTGAATCTTCTACAACCCAACAGTTGTCAGCAAATACTTTTCATTCTAATTTTCATTGACTCTTATTTCTGGGCAGGTTGCAGCATTTCACCATGAGGACACATGGCAGCTGTCACGTATTGCCTGTTATGTGATCTGTTTATTGGAAAGTGGCAGTGCACATAAGGCAATAGGTGGGGAGTACACGGCGTCCTGTGCCCTCCCAACAGACTAATGCAAACATGCAAAGATTTACAATCCTGTGAAAGCTTTCACATCCGAGTATAATCAATAATCCATAAGTAAACAGCTTCTAACTCAGGAATGACTGCTGCAAAGGCTACAGTGTTTGAAATAACATATTCCTCCTGTTAAACCCAAATGAAAGACACCTCAGTTTGTTCAGATAGATTATAGGATATTTGGAGTGTGTTTGCCTTTAAGCTGCGAGGCCATAGACGAAGGACAGGAAATGAAATGTTTTACATAGTGCAGTTAAAATTTATGACATGGAATTTGTGGCACGACAGTCGTGTTCTGGGCTCGTTGTGGACACGCGCTTTGCCTTACTTGAGAGATGGTGTAAATTTCCAAATAGGGATTTTTCTTTTCAAAGATATAATCTTAGAAGACTTTCTGACTTTCAACCTCAGTGCAGTGGAGCAAGAAAATGATGAATCATCTTAAGATGCTTAGTAAATACTGTAACTGCTGCTGAGGATGGACGTGTGTTTGCTTTTATAATAGTGACTGATGAATTTAAAGGAGAACGTTTTCCCAAAAAGGCCACAGAGTTTTTTTTTTCCTGTTCTGCATGCGTGGTTTGTAGCAGACATAGTTTAGACAACACATTTTTTATATCAACCATAGGACAGAAGAAGACTCTGTAACTGTGTTAGCATTTGATCTGCATTCTTCGTGCTCCGTGCTGTTCTGCTATGCTCTCTAGTAGTTATCAATCTTAAAAATGCCAACAAAAATCTGAAGAATTTCTCCAGGGGCACTGTGTGTTTCCGTGTGTGGATGTGCATGAGTGTGTGTGCTTGGTCACCCCCACCCCCATCTCCATCTCACAGTGTCTCAACCTGCTCACTAGCTAATGCTTGAACTCATGGTTGTTGCACCTTAAAAATGGAGCTATGGAAACTATTGAAATTGATTTAATAATTAAAAAATAATTAAGAGGCTAAGTGAAGATCCTAAAACATATTCTAAAGGAAAAGTAATGGTGGTGTTCAACAACAAGCACAATATAATAATGACAGGGATGATCTCTCTTGTCTTTATTGAACCCACCCAACCCAACCGTGTTGATAGAACCTATAGCTGAGGAATTAGACCTGCACACTGTCCAGGAGGAACTTTGGACCGTTCACCTTCACAGAACCACTTCAGCTCAGACAGATTCCCAGGACATCTGCGGTGAACTGCTGTCTTGAGGTCAATCCACAACAGAAGAAGGTGGGTGCTGCAGCAAGACAATACCACTAAACATCAAAGTACATCAACTAGGGAACGGCTTCAGGTACAAAAAAGTCACCTTTTGAAGTGGGATGATCCAAAGTTCCTCCTGGATGCTGTGCAGGTCTAATCCACAGCTGCAAAAAGAGCTTGTTGAGGTTATTGCTGCCAAAGGTGGTTTAACTAGTCATTAAATCATTGTTAGCGTTACTGTCACCATCACTCTGTATGTTGGGTTCAGTAAAGACATGACAGATCATGTCTGTGTGTTTCATAAGCTCTATTGTTTGTTCTTATTTGAAAACCAGGACATTACAAACGGTGCCATTACTTTTTCTTTCCACTGTACATTGGATGTGCACATATCTGTGTAGAAAACCAATGAAGCATAGTGACCGAATGTTATGAGCAGTAAAAGTAGTAACATCAAACTAACACATCTTACAGGATTACAGGATCTTCTTTAGGATTATAATGTTAAAATGTATCATCAATATTTTATATAAATATACATGGATAATCTGCAGTTTCAGTAAGAAAACATGTAGAAATAGACAGATGCAGAACATCCTGACTTGTCCACATTAACACTGCACCAAGATTTTAATCCAAGTTCATTTGAAAAGAACCCACCTTCTGTCTGCTGGGCGAAGAATGTGAAGTCAAAGAAAGGTCCTGATGATGTTTTGGCTGCAGACTATCCAACTTACTGCACATCAATCCTGCAGGCAGCTCCGCTGAGTTTAGACTGGACAGCAGACCCCAGACTCACCCCAGTGGGAATGCTGAGGGTCTGGCCGGCTCTGACATCCAGGTTACCCCATGCCGCTGAGGCCTGGAAGCTGTAATTAGGGAGAAGCAGAGAGAGAGAGAGAGAGAGAGAGAGAGAGAGAGAGAGAGAGAGAGAGAGAGAGAGAGAGAGAGAGAATGTCTTGCACACACAAACACAGAAACTGACATAAATGGACAGAGACTAATGCCGGAGCAGAGGCACACACTCACGTATGTTTAATTCAGACATGTAGAGGCAGAAACACACACATGCTTGGACAGAAACGTGCACACATGTACACAAACACCCAGCTCTTTAAAGTCAGACACTTTGGTGCAGACTTGCCTGCACACAAGACACATGCATAGACAAACAAGAATGTAGGAGCACACAGAGACACTCACAGAGATTTAAACCTACACTCACAGGTACACACACATGCTGAGTAGCTGCCAGCGCTGTCACAAATATGTCAGCTCAATTAATCAAGTGGTTCCCCTGGGGGGCTGCTGGAGCCAGCCTCAAACCCTGCTGATGTGCCCACAGTGCCGCAGAGCACTCCCACAGGGCTTTAGAGCTGGCTGCTCCCTGGAGAATGACAGGAGGAAATAACTGTTTCATCTGCAGAATGCGACCAGACTCCCATGTGTGACCTTTCTGCTGTGTGATTTGGGAGCACAGAGAGACTGAGTGATGGGCTGAGTACAGAATCCACTTTAGCTTCTTCACAGTCAGTGAGGTAGAAGCAGAGTTACTCAGGAGCATGTGTGTAGTATTCAGGCCTAAGTGAAATCTGCTTCTTTAAAAATATGATAAATACCAGTATACATTACATGAATATAACTGTTGTTTGTGCATCGTTGGCACTGTAATAAACTGATATATTAGTTTATAACTGTATTATAAACTAATATTACGATATTGTAACTGGATTATAGGTAACACTATACACTGCTACACTATGAACAGAATGTCAGGATGTCAAGGTGCTATTCTGACTTTACTTCTACTTTTCCTTTCTTCTGTTCCCTGTCCTCTGCATCCTCTTCTCTCTCTACATCCATAAATCTCCTCTTTGGTCTCCTCTACACCTCCTACCTCTCAGCTCCAACCTCAGCATCTGTTTACTGATATGTTCACAATCTCTCCTCTGAACGTGTCCAAACCACCTCAATCTGACGTCTATGACTTTATCTCCAAAACATCTGACATGTCCCTCTGATGGACTCATTCCTGAGAGAACCTCAACATCTCCAGCTCTGCTACCTTCGTTTTTTCTTCAGAGCCTTACAGCATCTCTGGTCTCTCCACCGTCTTGAACACCTTCCATTTCATTCTCAATGATCCTCTTTAATCACACAACTCACCTGACACTTTTCTCCACCAGCTCTGCACATCGCATTTGTTCTTAGAAATTGGCACCAGTGTGAATACAGGTATGTCATCAGGACCAACTGCCTTTCCACTCTTCATCCTCTTCAATGCCCTCCTCACTTTATTCTTGCTTCTCCAACAGTCTCCTCTTCTATTCTTTGTTCTCTTTCATTTTCCTCACTCACCAACTCTTCAATGTACTCCTTCCATCTTCCCATCACACTCCTGGCACCATCAATACATTGATCACTGTAACCTGCTGCACATCCTTCCCATCTATAGCTCTTTGATTCACCAACTTGTGTAAATCCACCTCTCCCTCCTTACTGTCCATCCTAACACACATATACCCATTGTTTGGACTTCACCACCTTCACCTTGCGCTGCGTCTCCCTGTACTCTTGTCCACTCTCTTCAGTCCTCTGTGTCCCACTTCTTCTTGGGTAACATCTTTCTCTGTGTATACCCGGTATTCCACCACCAAGTCTCCATTCCAGTCTGACATTCTGGCTGTACTTGGAGATCACAGTATTTTTTGGTTTAGTGGTTTGTACTGTAACTGGCTCCCTTTGCTCCTGTAGTTTTTTTTTCCAAAATCATTAGATTATTTCCACATATTTTGTTCAAGCAAAGAAGCACTAGTAGCAACAAGCAATGTAAAAATACTAGAATAAAATAAAATGCCTTGATTGTCATTGCATGTCAACATGCAACAATAGTAAAAGCAAAACATTTAAAAATTAAAAAATGCTGCTGAGTGGCATATGATTCTACTTAACATCAAATATTTATTTTGTGTGATTAGTAGAGTAGCTACAGTTGCAGTTAACACACATGAGTAAAACCAACACAAGTTATGTGGAAGAACCTGAATGTTTCAGGGAAACTTGTCATATTACTAAAGATGAATTATTGTCAGGAGCCCCATAAACTGCAGTGGGACCATTTACCCCCCAGCTAGAAGGCAAAACACTGACTGGTATGTTCTATTGGTCCCAAGGTTACTGACTGACCTATTAGTAGATGAGTCAATGATATTTTCTGACAGTGTAAAAGACCAAACACTACTTTATGACTTTATCTTCTGTGATTAATCTTTAATTACCATCAAATCAAATCTGCAGCAAGTTTGAAAAAAGTAAAAAAAGTGAAAAAGCAAAAACATCCATGAAAAGAAGGAACAAAAAGCCAGAGGGTGCTGTTAGGCTGGTTTTATTGCAGTGCTCACAGAAAAATAACAGAAAACAACTATTTATAACTTTTTCTGTAAATTAATAAGAACTTTTTGTAAATTATTATAATAGACCTTTATAAATGAAGTCAGATTTTGATCAGGTTTACGTGTGGTGTTTCTCTTTTTTTAAGTATTACAATTCATTAGATACTCTGGTGGCCTGGGCCAGTTAGGAACCATGCCACAATTTAGTTTTAGGTGCAAATGAAAATGCTTGAAATGTAAAAAAACGCACTAATTCCTTTGCATATGAAAGAGTCTAATGGATTCCACATGGGGAAATCATCTTGAAGCACATACAGTTTAATACAAGAAATAGTCCCACCGTCCCCTGAAGTAAGGCATTTAACCTTTGGCAGTACACGGTCGAGGTTGGACACAGCAGGTGGATTGGAGAGTGGGAGAGACAAATGCCTCAGAGAGAAACTACAGCAAATCTAACTGCTGAGCCAAGAAGATGTTCTGACCTTTTCTGACATTTGTGTATGGCCAAGTGGTCAGAAGCTGTCAGTCGGCCATGTGCGAGGTTCATTTTCACAGTGAACCAGCAGGTGGCAGGAGTGCACTGCTCTGACTTGTGCCGATTTCCTGTCTTGAAGGATGTGGGCGCTGTGCCTGACTGCCAACTCAGGCATTATCTCACCCCAGTTTGATTCCATTACACAGGCAGAGGAGGAAAATAAGGCTGACTCACAGCGCTGCTGCTCTCTGTCAAAGAATTAAACATTCTCTAAGACTGAATGAGACGGGGCTTCACTAAGTTCTCACTTAGCGTCTCATTACAATCAGCAGTGCTTTTTGAATATGATGAATAAGATAATAATAGCAGGCAGGCTGAAATTCATTAATACAAGGTCATGGTTGCTTTGTACGACAACCTGATGACAGTAATCATACTGGTTGTGGAAACGCTGGTGCGACTCAGAGTATATTCAGGGATCTAGCTTTTTATCATTTCATGCAAATGTAACAAGCCTCAGCTGATGTAATCACTACTGATTTCAGGGGTTAAACATGAAGTCCACTGAGTAAAGGGAATGACGACGCCTCCGAGTGGGTACAAAGAAATAAAAGGAGTCGAGATAAACCTCCAGATAATCCTTCATATCTTCAAGTGAAGCTATCACTCAGTGAAAGGCCAAACTAATCCTAACAGTGTAGAATCATGGTTATTGACGGCCAATACTTTCATCATCAGATGTTATCAGACAATTTTCACATCAAACACTTGATGTGTTGAATAATTTCCTCTGCTTTGCAAACAAACCTTAACATACTGTGTTTTATCTGAAGCCAATAAAACTCACTACATCTGGTCAAACACCAACTGTAATTGAACAAGCATTTTATTAAAGCTAAATAGGTAGATTACCTGTGAAGGCAGAGAGGATTGATGTAGTGGACAGTGCAGGTGAAATCCAACTCCCATTATGACATAATTCAACCAATAATGTGGTTTAATGTAATAATCCTTTTTTCTGATGGCTGTCTTATTATATCTGACACCTTCCGTATCACACAGATGATTAACCTCGCCCATCTTGTGCTCAGCACAAACGATTTCACCCAGGTCTGTCATCCTCAGCTGTCATTTCTTTCTCGTTTTGTGCAATATGCGTGGTCTCTGGAGAAACCGAGCAATTCACTGCACACTGGACTGTGTGCTGTATGTGTGATGAATAAATCCTTCACCTAGAATCTCCCCTCAACCCTCGATTCAGATGAGGAAAACCTCCCTTAAAATGCTTTAATGGGGAGAAAAACTTTAGTATAAAACAGATTTTTTGTACATAAATATGAATGATCCACACCGTTGCAGTGACATGTTTCTTTTATCACCATGAAAACTATAGTTAACTCTAAATCAACTCCACATTCAGTCCGACTGCTCTAAATGCTCACTAGCAAAAATAATGTTGGAAGCTAGTTGCATAATTTAGTCTTTAAAAGAAGTACAAAGATTCTCCACACTCACTCTCTAAATTACACATTTAGTGGTGTCTGTAGCGCCTCCCTGAGGATAAATGCTGAAAGGACTGGAACATTTGAAGATGTTTTTGTTTTTCATTTTTTATTCATGTTTCTTACTTGCGGTGCTGAACTTTATTTCCAAGAAATCATTCAGTCAGTTCTTTTTCCTATAACCACCACTTCTTTCCTCTCAAGCTATTCAAGTCCAAAATGGAATCATTCCAATACAACGCATCATTATCAACCAACACACCAGAGCAGCACATACTGCTTCAAAAAGTCAGCAACAAACAAGTGGTCTGTTGTGAAGAAACCAGTTCTTAGTACTTGGAAACCAGAGATGGGGGCAGCCATCAGAGAGTATGTGGCATTACCTGACCAGTGGGGTGCTCAACCAATCAGGTGACGTATAAATAATAAAAAATGAATTACACTGCCTGTCAAAACAATAGTCACCACCTGGATTTAACTAAGCAAACAGGTAAGAGCATCCCACTGGATAATTACTGAATGGATGATTATGTTTCAGCTGCCAACAAGTTATTTAACTCTGATGCAGTGAATAGCTTCTCGTTTCTTAAACAACCATGTCTGAAGACACATCCTGTAGTCGTGGAAAAGATTCAAATTAAGTCAAATTATTGGCATCAATCAATCAAAGAGAACATCTAAGGAGATTGATGAAACTTATAAAACTGGGTCCAGATTTAGAGACTTTATCATTAAGGTATCATCGATACAAAATCTTGGCAAAAACAAGTATAAATGTTGTGACACTGCAGAAGCTAAAAACAATGATGCCATGGTGAATGTGTGCTGTCATCATAGCTAAAAACCGTCCAACAAAATATTAGTGGTTTATTTTGGTTGGATAGTGTATGTGGTAATGATGGTCTTGATGCCTGTTGAGCAACAGAACACCATGCATTAAAAATAAAATAAAACTAATGTCATAAAATAAAGAAACAAACAGGTTAAAAATAATAAATGAACAAAAAAGTTCTTCAAAAATGAAAACAAAGCTTGAGATTACATTCCTACCCTTCCTGCAAGAGTGAGATCACCAAATATTTTCCATCCCTAAAACAGTTATGGCAAGAAAACACTATATAATTAGAAACAGATACCCAGATCACTCTACCGCTGCTCTGATTAATTTCAATGTGTCAGACCATCCATTAATCTTCAGTGTTTGTGGCTCTTTACAGTCCAGCAGTTGTACAGCTGCACACAGAGAGGAGCCCGTGTAAGGTTTACGATCACTCCAGTGATGTCTCCCACTCTCCTGCACAATACCCTGAATCACTAATCCTGTGTGATGACACTGTAGCCTACGGCTTTTTTCTTTTTTATAAATGGCAGCGGAGCAGTTGAACATCGGGGCTGTCGCTTCACAGTTACACAGCGTGACACAGTGTCGGTGGTACCGTTTACCTCCATACGCTAATATGGCTGTGTGTGAGAGGATGTCAAGCTTCTACAACAATGTCAAACAAGTGTGAGTCCCCGAGTGAAATATCACATATGAGTCATCGCTTCCTCTGCTATTTTCTATCTGACTAATGTTTACATGATATTAGGAAGCTGGTAGCGGGATTGCTTCCTGAAATCAACCAGACCGCAGTGAAATAATTCCCCCTTTTGAAATCAGATATTAACAGTGTTGGTAATTCAGGATTACATACCCAGTGACATCTCTTTGACACCTGAACTGCAAAATCTACATCTGACCTAATTTAGAATATTTACATTTGGAGACATTTGACTGATGCTGGGCCAAAGAAAACAGTTCACTGTCTGTCATTAATATATCAACCACCAGTAAACACTGTAGGTGTCAGAGTCACAGTTGATCTTAACTCAACAAGAAACTAACAATTCAAGTACGTGATAAGGAATTGCCTCACGTATTGTTTTTATGGATACTTCACTAGTGCATTGGCACCTAAATAGAGGCTGGTTTAAAACAACTGTGCAAACAAATCAGTTTGGTTGGCACTGAGAAATCATAGTTAGGTTTAGGCTCTAGATAAATAAATGTTTATTAAATTACTGTGTAACGCATAACTTCACATAACATTTGTCAAGTAACTTGAATCACACGACTGAATTACAACTCTGCAAACCATTCAAACCAATTTCCTCTTTGCTGAGGGAAACAGTTTGGGGTCTTCTTTCAAACTAATTGAAAGTGGCTCCACCTCCCAACTTATAACTTGTATATTTGTTTATAAATGTCTCCAAGAGACATTCCTGACTGTGTAATCTACCATCCTCCTTTTCAGAGCTGCACTGATCTCATTGGACTTTCCCGTTGTGTGTGTTGCTCAATCCAATAAGTGCTGTCAGTACTGCAGAATTAATAAACTATCTTTGCGTCTGTGCACAAACCTTCTATGTATGCTGAGCACGAAAAACAAAGGTAAAAAATATTTAAAATCAAATGATGTTCATGTCCATCACGAGTAAACGCACCCCTCTGGTGAACTCTGAGCTGCAGAAGACAAAGACTAACAGAGTGGAACTTGTACAGTAGTCATGCCACAGGTATTTCCTTTAAAGCCCTTTGTGTTGTTCCGTGCAGTACAAAGTAGTACTTAGTATGTAGTATATTTTAGGCAAGCACTTGCAGGTACTTTTACTACGAGTATTGAGCTTATCTACTTCTACCACCTCTGGTTGCTTTTGCTCGAGTTTCCTCACAGTGTACTGCAACAAATGAAGAGATTTAGTAATCAGGCCATCTAACCATTTCCATGTGATGTTACAATTACTTTATTACTTCAGAGTAACCCAGTGGTGGTTCAAGCTTATGCAATTCCAGTGTGACCGATTTTATTGGAGTAAAAACGTTAGCATGAAGTTTTTGATTGAGTCTCCCACCCCCCAGCTCCAATCCAGTTTCCAATTGAGAGACCTGAGCGAGTGTGCAATTGCCTCATTCTCCTCTTCATCTAGTACTGTACTTCTGAGTGGGGGACCTTCCCCTGCAGGCTCGTGACCAGCGCACAAACTGGAATTAGAGCACCCACTCCAACAAGGTAAATCACGGTGGCATGATATCATCGATATGACCTGCAAACATGCATAGATACTCCATGTGTTCTATCTGCTCTCACAAAGCTTTTATCAAAGGAAGAAGAGTGTTTAAAAGAGGCTGTGAGACTTCAGTCCTCATTGAAAATACTGGACCGGTGTCAAGAGAAGCCTGTGAGGTCTTCTCAGGTGCTGCTGGGCGACATTTATTTTAGTAAATGTACTGTGTTACAAACGATTTCTCATTTCCCAGGTGTTACTCTGCATTCGATGGTGTATCAGCTGTTGTAGGCCAGAAATAAAAGAAAAGTCGTCTATGAACCCGAGGGTCAGCTACATGTCAAGGTGTCCTTGTACAAGACACTGAAACGCCAAAGTAGTGTTGACATGTCGGCCAGTCTGGCTCCTGTCTAACAACAATTTCCCCAAAGGGGATCAACAAAGTATGTAATTATTATTATAGTGAAGAGGAACAAGCTAACAAACACCTTGTTTTACTGACCTCCAGTGGTTCCACTTGCTGCTGTAGCTGCTGGGTGTGATTACAGCTGCAGCAGAGGAGGCTGTTTGCCACACCTGAGACACGAACCCCTAAACCAAAGAGGGCAGCAAAACACTGCGTATCAGCCCGGTCTATTCTGATATTTTACTAAAATATGTCTTTACTGAAAAAGTCCCACAATTTTCAGATCAATCTACACATGATAATGAGATCTAATCAAGTTTTAGAATGATCTCAAGGATAATAATAAGTAACTGAATGCATCTGACTATACATTGTATGTCCCAGCACAGGGTTTGCAGAGCTCTTGCACATGAGAGATTTTCAGTGTTTTTTGATAAAGTGCTTTTACTTTGTCATTCTAGGTGAATACATGTAGATTGAGGAGTGGAATGCTACTCTTATCATTTCAGAATTAAATCTACATCACAATAAAATGTGCAAAGTGAAAAGATTGGAGAACTTTGTGAAGCCGTAGCTTCACTGAGCTCCTATCGAGGCCTGAATGTGACAACTCTGCCACTTTACTACTTTAGTGCAACAAGCGGAACCATTTACCCGACAGACCTCATTATTTTAGATCAAGTATCCCAGGATACCTAAAAGATTGAAATAAGATAAATGGGTATTGTGCTACATTTGAAACCCGTTAAAATACATCTTTGTGATGTTTCCATCAGGTTCTATTTCTTTTGAGTATCGGTCTGAGTAAATTGAACCTTCTGAGCTGCTGAAATCCATTGTGAGTTATCTGAGTGATGGACTGTGCATGCTTAAGAAAGTTTAAGTGGTTTCTGCAAATAAATACAGCGCAGGTCAGGCTTCGACCTTGTAAATTTAAGAGCAGCGATTTTATCCACAGAGCGCCAGGTCTTTTATATCTGCAGTCCCTTTAATAAAGGCAAACCCTTAAGGAAACAGTTGTAACAGATCCAATATGTGTAATTAGAAGCTATATTTTTATACTTAATGGATACTGTGGAAGTTTAATGAAACAAGCAATAACACTTTCCTAAGAAATGACTTTTAACCCGTGTTATCAGCAAGTCAGCGTGTCTTTCAGCTGGCCCTGACACCCCCATCGTTTGTCAAGCTGTATTGATTGTACGTCTGTCCGCAACCAGCATCTGATGACGCCTGAAGAGATGAGGCATGTCACCATCTTCCTTGTGCCTTCTCTGCAGGGAGCGAGGTGTTGACCTGTCACTTTGCACCATGTGCCTGTCATTATGTCTGAGTGGGAAACTGCCACACGTCTGCTGGTCTGACCAGCTCTGCTGAGGTTCAAAGGCTTCAGGGAATAAGTCATTTCAGTCTACCAAATGGATTTTTATAATAGAATTTTCAAGGGCAGTGGAATAGTGAATAGAGTGTGCGGCTGTATGAGTGTTTGATGTGAGCTGATCATAACTCTAACCACAATCACAAAACTGCCCGGTCTAATGAAAGGTATTGAAATCAGCAGTGTCCTAAAATATAAATCTTACAATATAAGTTTGGTGCATGCCAAGTGGGTAAGGGCATTTTCATTTTCTTACATGCATAAATAATATAAATAATATTGAATCAGGACTGGTTGAGTGTTGAGGCACCGTAGACAAGTTTCCACAACAACTTCCTGAAAACAGAGAGGTACCAGCCAACCACCAGGTTTAAGTGCAGATACTTGTCTGCACTGCTACATGATGTTAACGATATGAAATCTGTTTACGTAAACTCAGGCCAAAAAGCTAGTTACAAAAATAATTATTATTATTTAAATTCCAAAAGTGCTATCTGCGATTCAGAGTCTCATTAATTTCAATAAAAACCAACCCACAGCAAAATAGCACTGGTTTCATTACAAAACTCGACTTTAATTAGCCGAAGCCTGAACTGAAAATGTGTTTTACCATTATTTACTTTTACCAAAACTCTACTGTGACAAGCTTTTGGTAATAATTACCTTCATGAACCCTGAATAACTGAACCTAATTCGCCTTCTCCAAATCAGTCATATTAATACAAATGACAATATTTCTGTCCCCCTCTCCAAAGATTATTAATCAGACAAGTACTAGGTGTATTTCAATATCCTAGAAAAGTCTCCACCCTGACTCAGGAAATAAGCTGCATGCTGAGCTCAGTCCTTGAGTTTTTCTAATTACCTTAATGCACATCCAAGCACAAGACAAAGCCTTGACGATGCAGTCTCGCCTGGTGTATTTCTGAGAAGCAGGAGAAACAGAACCATATAAATATACACTTACCCAATAGTAAAGGTTGGACCGGCTGTCAGCAGTACATCATCCTGGGAGTTGAACAATGGAAGTTCACTTGGCAACGAATCCTTCCAGCTTCTGTTTTTGAACGTTACAATTAACTGTGTTCATTTAAATGGGTTTACAACACAAATCACAAACTCCCTCCACGACGACAGACACTAAGACCGTTCACCTCCACCACATATTGCTAGTTTAATCCCTCAGCATAGAAAGTGACATGAGCGACTTTGACACCAGTCTTTATATCACTTGCACAGAAAGAGACACTTTGCCAGGCACATCATCACATGTCGGCCTGAATCACTTTCCTCTCACTCCATTTCCCACTGTGCCCAGATCAGCTCTCCATCTTGACACTTGCTAATGTCCCCTCTATCCTCACTGAGGCCGTCCTCCCTCGGTGGGGGAAGGATTGTCCCCCTGAGGCATAAAAGCGGCTCTCCAGCTCATGTCAGCTGCTGAAGTTAAGGCCCTGTGGCTGCTGTAGTGTCAGTGTCGCCCTGAGTTAGCCAGGTCTGTAAGAAGGTCCTGGGGGTTTTTCCTCTGCCTCTGTGGGCGACAGCACAGCTAGGTGTGAATTTGCACTGGGTGATGTGAAATCAAGTGAGTCTGCAACTGCAGTAGTTAGAAATTAATCTCAAGACTCTGTGACTTTAGATGAACAGATATGGATCAGCTGGTAGAGCAGGTTGGTGGATCAATCCCAGCTTCTCTATCCACATGTTGGCAAGACGCTAAAGCTCAAATGGCTCCTGATAATCAGGCAAATGCTGCGATGAGTTTATGAGTGTGCGAATATAAACATGGAGTTAATGTAGTCCATTTATAAAACCATCCTGCAGTCAAATGCTGAAACTAGCAACTGCAGCAAGCACAATTCCTATGATTATCCAGCCGGTGGTTAAACTGTTAACCATAACTATGCTTGAATTTTTGTTGCGACGAGACCCAAACATACATAGAAACATACAGTGACCCAAGTGATGAGTCAGCAAGTCTGCGATGATTTAGTGAAGCAGTGAAGCACTTTAGTCAGAATATACTTAACTACTGGTCTGAAAGGCTAACTGTATATCTTATTTTATGCTTGACTACTTCTCTGTTCACCTACAGCTACACTTCATGATCTACTGTTAAATCACCCTCAGCTTCAGACTGCTGAGTGCCCTGGATGAGGAGTGAAATACGCTGCACATTATCATTACACACTGCTTTCAACAAATTCCCATACTACCACGGTCAGTTGCTGCTCTTTTACTCAAAATATTCATTATACTGTGTGTGGAGATCCGATTTAATATCCCAGACACCAGTGTCTTTGCTTTTCTATTATTTATACTTTTCTATAACTTTTTTTTTTTTGCCGGGTTGCTTTCCCATTAGTCTTTCTACTTTTAATTCTGTTCACATGCACTAAGGCAAGTCGCCATGCACAAATCTAGCTAAGGGCTCGGTTTGATAAGTGATGGCACGAGGAGTTAATGATCTCATAACAGTAAGTTCTTCTGGTTTATCCTGCAGTCATACTGCCCTCCATTTTTTAAATGGGACGTAATACCTGCTCCTTCACCAAGTAACACTCACCACTAAATCTCAGAGACTTTAGAAGCACTAACATCTAACTCTCTGTTGCCATGTTTTATGTGCTGCCTTTAACCAAATATGTTAATAAGGTCTATTAGTATGCTCAGTCAGTTTTGCTGGAAGAGTTCAAAGACAAAAGAACCCCAATCCATCAGTATGCATTATGAACTACTGCTCAGCAGCCCTTCCACGGCGAAGACACAGAGTTCATCTAGAGATTGTTTATGAATGTTTTATATCACTTTTTAATACAATGAATATTTTGTGAACCACATCCATGTGGTGAGGGTAAAGGGGGCCTCACACAGTCAGCTGAAGAACTGAAAACCTAAAAGGGCAGACTGTCTGACGTTTAACTAAAAAATTGAAAAGTGGTAATTTCCCTAATTGAAGTATTTTAAATTTTAACACTCGTTTGTGACGTGCAGTGTCACTTCAGTCTATGAACAACCTTGGAGACAGAGTGCAGTTTTTCAAACCAGGCCACCCTGTCACTGGATTTCTTTCTTTCTTTCTTTCTGTCTTCTGTCAATATTTATGATACAGTATATTGGGCCACACCCCAAACTGCCACACAAAAATGTTCCACATCTAATGCAGTGTTTTATCCCTAATCCAGTTTAGTGCCTCAGTGTCAGCCTCTGTGGGCCCTTGCTCTTTTTTCTTCTGTTGAAAGACATGGCTTTGTTGTGTGGAAGGTCCAGCTCCTTGTGTGGTTGCACCAAATGGAGCAACATGATACACTCCTACACTTTTCTGCACAATGACAAAACATCAAGATATAATCACACACAAGCTATTGGCCATAATTGCTTCCCACAACTACTGTACACATCCTCTTTTGCTGCATATCCATGCATTGTAAACAGAGCCCTGCCTTTGTGGATGGGCCTGTGGTGCCTTGTGGGACTGGATCAGTGCCACGCTGTAATGGAAAAGGAGAGTCAAAGACCACTCCGACCGTCTGCAAGGTCTTTGTTCCTGCTATTGTCAGCAAACGCCTGCCAATGATTCTAGGGCCACATGCAGTAATCATTTCTGTCTCTCAGGGACATGACATTGTGGCAGTTCGTTTGAATGATGATGAGTTTTTTCTTCTGTTGCCATTTCATCCTAAGGCAAAGCACGGGCTCCTTGCTACTGCCACAGATTGTTTATGAGTTTTCACCCGTTCGAAAGTAATATTTCATTCTGAGTTCGGATTACGATGATGCAAATTTATCTTTACCCCCTTTTGACTGTGTCTCTTTGTGGTGACCCACTTTATTAAGTCATGTCAGTCAGTGATGGCGACCATGTCACAGCCTGCCTCCTCCCATGAACATAAATTATTAATTTATTCTAAGTGTCTTAAATCCAGTTCCTGCCACTCATGTTGTAACTGTCTCTAGGATAACAACGAATAAAGGGCTTTGTTTTAAGGGGCTGCAGCAATAACACCACCCTTTTACCTGAGGGAATAAGCAGAGTAAAGCATCCTCTATTCTCACACACACCTGATAGATAAGTAAACACACCGGCACGATTAGCAGCATTGTGACCTCAACTTTTTTCTCCTCTGCCCAGAATTTCCTGACTGGGTTCTGAGCTGCAGTGATGAAATTCTTTTCATCGAGATTCGCTCATGCCAAACTTCCCTTGGACTGGACGTATCTGGGTGGCGGGTGCCTTTGTGCTCACTAATTAGAAGCAGCTTGGTCCAGCATGCCTGTGTGCTCAATGGATCCACACAGAATAAACTCTTCCCAACCTCGCCTCATGGCACACAGCAGTGTAAAAAATTAAAGCACTGGCAAAGACCTGTACGCTAAGAGCCGGGCTTTTTGTATAGCCTGCTTTTTTAGGGTATTCATACTTTAATTATCTTACCGGACCTGCAGGTAGTGTTGCTTTGTCTACAACACTAGACCTGGAACTATTCATTTACTTCTCTACATCTGTTTCCATTGTTTAGTTTTAATAGTTACCGTAAGTAACCAGTAATGACGGCTGTGTTACAAAGAGTCCATCCCTCCATTTGTAGCCTCTACAGCTTCCTGCAATGCTAATAAAATCAGTTGTATTAGTGCTGATCTTTCATTTTGCACGTGGTCATGGTCATACTTACAACCAAGTATGCAGTACTGTAGTAGGTGATGTTAGCATAACTTTTGTTTTTTTGTATTTAAAGGCTGATCTGTGTCATCTGTGCACTGCGGTGCTGCCGTCTACCACTGTGTTAGAGGCCTCCCAATTTGAAGGAATCAAAGGGAATGTTTTCAAATATTAAACTTTAATCAACTCATTAAAACATAATCTATTGTGCGCTCACTCTATTCCCAGTGCCTGAAGGAGCATATTGTGAGCCAACAGAATAACAATTAATAGTGCATCTTTATAAACTGCAAATTCAGAGTCATCTTGGTTTGTGCAAAGAAGAATCTGGAACAGGGATGGAAAAAGATAAGAAAACTCAAAACGTACTTTTCCTTTTGTGGGCCAGTGTCTGGAGACAAATACTTCACTATCTGATGACAGTGCCTTGGAAAACATCTCGAGTGCAGAGAGACTTTTGGATGCATGAAGCTGTGAACTCTGACAGAATTTGTCTGGATCCCTCTTGTCCACGCATTACTGAGTGACTGGAGCCAACAGGAGAGGACGATGGAGGCGTGGAGGGGTTTAGATATTGAGAGAATGTACTGCACAATAGTGTTGCCGCAGGTTTAATTGGGAGAGATTTGGCATTTTTCCAAAATGAAACAACGGGGAAAAAGGAAATGCAATTACACCCACAGAGAAATGTGTCAAACAGTTTGCAAAGCTCTCTCGCCACACAGTTTCACTCCTCTGTAATGAACAGTTCCCATAGCCAAAGGCACTCAGGGTGGCTTGTTTCACTAAAGGTGTGAAGTGAAGCCTCTGTGCTGCGAGGTTTTGAGAGAGACAGCAGTGCTCTCTGGGCTCGGTGAGGGTGAGATAAATGGTGTAACGCCATTGTATCTTTCAAAGACCTTACCATCTGGGCCTGTTGTGCTGAGGATGACGCAGCGGTTGACAACATATCTACCCCCCACGTTACGATTCGCTCCTGGAGTCAGTAGCTCCTTTGATTAATGTAAACATATCATTTAGCAGGTGATGACATATTAATAGCTGATCAAAAGAGATCCAGATTAGACCAAATAATGGCTCTTTGAGGGTTGTAGAAAGATCCTCAATAAACTGTTGTGTGCACTGTGTAATTGTCTCTTATCTTCAAATGGCATGTTGCATGCTGGGATAATGAGCAACCGCCACTCACATGGCTCTGACATAAATGTCACAGTGATGAATGAGGAGGTTGAGAGAGGACAGTGGTGCTAATCGAAGCGTCTTTACAGCACTTGCTTCTTGTTGTTGCCTTTTTCAAACAAAGACTAAACAACAACGTCGTCCTGTTGTAAAGCGAATGAAGCGTAAAAAGATTTTTTCTTGTATAAATGTGTTTGTCCACTAGTGTTTACCCTTGTTCCATCCGTCTCCATCTGTTCTCTGCCACTCATCTGCATCCATGTCACCATGGCAGCAGACTCAGAAAGGTATCCCATGCATCCTTCACCATGGTTACAACTGTCAGCTCTTCCTGTCAGGTCCCGGTGTGATCATGGTAGATATGTTAACTTTCAGTGTGTTCTAGGTCTGTCTAAGGCTCAGCTGGGGGGTTAGGCAGTGTGCTCGCAGCCTGTCTGTCAACTACAGCATCAGCTTTAGGTTCTTTAGGATGTCATGACACAGCCTAAACTCCTTTGTTTGAGGCAGTGACTCCTTTCTAATGCAAACCCTGGTGTTATTGCTAGAAGCAAGGACCAGATCAGGGGGACCGGGCCCCCCTCTGAAGCCAGGTTAGGTCCTGGTGAACAGATGCAAAGATCCATCATAAATACCAGATATCATATATTTCATGTTTCTTTCACATCAGGCTTCTACGTTCCACCTTTAGTTACAGATTTCAGCTCTAACTTTTATTATTTAAACAGTAAATAATTGATGAATAATAGATTCAACCGTTTCTGACCTTCATCACTTCAAACAGAACCATAATATGTTCATATTCCCTCTTTTATGACAAAACAAGTAGATTATACTCTGATTATTTTCACTCTGTATAATTAATAACTAACTTCTCTTCATATTTTACCGTCTCAGCATGTCATCATATTCTGTTTAAGTCTGATTTATCATCATAGCTGCGTCCCTGCTCTGCTGCATGGCTTTAAAAAGCCTGGAAATGCTTGTTAGTCTTTCTTTGTCAGGTCACACCGTCGGGGGGGAGGGGAAGGCTGCTGGTCGTTGCACACAGATGCAATATAGCGATCTTTCCACATGATATAATGTTGCAATCACTCAGTGAGTGCTACAACACCATAATCCAACTCTGCTGTTGCAGGAAAGGCTCACTTTGATATTTTCCAAATGGAACTTTGTGTCAGGAGGGCAACAGCTTACAAGGCTGATTCACAGTCAGTGATATTTGTAATCACTGTTTGCCTGGATTTACAAGTTTCCCCAGGGTCATGTTGCTTCTTTTGCACTGTGGGACACACAGTAAACATCTGGAGTCACAATAGGCTAAATGCTGGTCAAAACAAGCAATCATCAGCCATTTCATAAGTGTATCGAGCTTTGGAGCTGTGCTTTGATCAAAGAACAGCTCTCTTGAATTGGCCTGCTCTCCCCCTCAGGCTTTTCATCACGTGAAATCACACCACAAGGACAAGAGGAAGCCTTGAAAGGGTAGTCACCCAAGTCAGAGTCATTAAAGCATCAGGGCAAAGACACAACATCACTGCAAGGAAAAGAGGAAAAGAGGGCGCCTTTCAGATAGAAGACTGTCACATTTAAAGTGTAACTGTCCATTTTTATCTTGGGATTAGAGAAAAGTAAATGTCAAAACTTTAGTACCTGTAAGTTATTAATGTTATTTATATCAGAACAAGTAAAGATCCCGTTTTTAAATGTGAGTTTTTCATGAACTCTGTTTTAAGCTCTTGTATATAACTTTGTCCTTTAGACTTGAAAATGCCTTAAAGGGTTGAACTGAATTTTCTTGGAGGGTAGAACTATCTTAATCACTCAGTTAACATAAAATAAAATAATTTATCTGCTAATGCAGATCATTAAAGGAATCTATGCCTGTGCTTTCTGTTCAGCTTGGTCTAGTTCAAAGGGATGTACAGTAAACAAATCTAATGATGAAAGTTCAAGAGAAGGCTTCACTTTCGTGCACTTTCCTTTTCTCCTATGTCAGGGATTTTTCTCACATCCTATCATGCAATTACCCTGCCTTCACACTCCCTATCTGGATGCATCTGGGTGTATCACCTACTGCACACTAACGCCTCACTTCACTTCATTTTTTCTGTATCCCTCCACCCTTACTCCTCCCGAATGACATCAGACATCACATCCCCATCATCCTCTAGAAATATTAAATACAGTCCAGCTGTGGTGTTTCAACACAGCCTTGAACTGGGATCATTACTTCACTGCTGCTCAATGGCAAAGCCAACTATGTTGCACAAGCATTCCTTTGCACTGTACCTAATGTGTTTCTCTGTCTTGCTGTGGTATAATATGAGAATCCTCGACTGGTCAGTAGCAATGTAAACAGGGATAAAGTGCACGAGTTGACCTTTCCAGGTTTTCTGATAATGGTGTTTTTTTTTCCTCTCCTTCCTTTTTAAATCTGGCATTTTAAAAAGCTGTTTTTTCCACAGTGTTTTTAATACTAAGTGCTGTGGTGTTTCTCCACTGCACTTTCTAAAGATCATCTGTCAATCAGACGACGCACCGTAGTTCATCTTGTGTTTATTGCAAACTACTGCTGCTGTTCTTGGTGACATTACACAAATCACTAGAAACCTGACATCGAAGCTTTCAGGGGTCGTGTTTTAGATTAAATCACTGTTGTGAAGAGCACTTGACAGTACCATAAAGCAAAAAGGGATAACACGTTAGCCTGTGAAGGACTTGGAAATCAATTGTGTCCTGGTGACAGTGCAAAAAAAAAAAAAAAAAAAAACCCTCAGTAAAACTTCAAGCCAGACTGTTTGAAGAGGAATTCTTACTGCAAAACCCTCAGGGTTGTTTTGTTTCACACAAGAATCCAACCTAAAGCTCAGAAATGGAGAAGCATACTATAGTTCTGTCTCTGGGGCTTCAGCAGCATTGACCTCTAAACTGTAAAAATGCAATGCAGGAAGACAGAAACAGTGGCACTGGCTGAGTTTTAGGGGTTTTATTGATCGAGTTAACGTTGACATAATGGCATTTTGTAAGAGTCGCTCCTCAAAACCTCCAATTCTGTCCTTGTATTACAGCACAGGACCCCAGGAGGGAAAACAAATGTCTTTCCCTGTTAGACAATCAGATATTGATCTTGTATGCACCCCCAGTCGATCCAAGATGGATCAACGTATACATTTGTTATTTTAATGTCTGAATTTGTCTCTGCTCATTCCTCTCAATCTCATAAGGGCCAAATGTGGATTTATTAAGTCTGGAAAATCGATAATCAGCTTTCACCTGAATTCACCTACACAGCCCATTCATCCTTTGTCCTTTATAATTTGTCACAACTAGTACAGCAATTACCAGAAGGAACAAACTGTCGAGAGTTCTTAATTATCTGTCAGCTCTGGTAGAATAACTTGGCTGGAAAGCACTGAATGGAGGAAACCTTTATCATGGGAAGATGCTGACAGCACAAGTCAATGACGGAGGACGGATCCATAGTTTTCACTTTTCGTAAAGGTTTGTATGTCACTTATCTTAACAAGGTATTTGTTCACATTTCTGGTCATTAAGTGTCACTTGCATAATTTCCAATCACATACTGCCTAACACCATTCTACCATTTGGGGGGTGTTGACATCATTGGCAAGTGGATGTCTCATCTGAAAGTCAAGCCAGTGACTCCTCGAGAATTAATTCAAGCAACTGCTTCTCTGTTGGGTGACAAGGAAGTCTGATGTTCGGTGACAATATCGCATTAGTGAAAAGGTTACTGATTTGTAATGCATCTTGTGCAGGTGTCCTGAAGCAAGACATAAGACTTTGACTTGCTCCGTCGTTGTAAGTTAGTGTCAGCTCAGTGCGATTCACTGTGGTCTTGCTCTGCCTCGAAGCTGTTACTGTTTCTCTGCTCAGACTGACTTTAATTTGATTGATGCTTTCTGTGTTTCTGCCTGTGCCTCTCTCCATTAGAAAATCTTGCTATTGTACATTTAAGTGCACTCATCATGAACACACGTCGCTGCAGTATTAGACTTTGAATGATTTCTTTGAACTGTACAAGTTACATCTTTAACAGAAGAAAACTCTGGATTTTGGTGCAAAAGTAATTTGTTTTGTTTTGTTTTGTTTTGTTTGTTTGTTTGTTTGTTTGTTTGTTTTGTTTTGTTTTGTTTTGTTTTGTTTTGTTTGTTTGTTTGTTTGTTTGTTTGTTTGTTTGTTTGTTTGTTTTGTTTTGTTTTGTTTTGTTTGTTTGTTTGTTTGTTTTTTGTTGCATACACACAATTACACACACAGCATCTTTGTCCACATGGTCACTTGCAATCTTTAGCTTGGTGTTCAAAGTGTTGATTTTGGAACAGTGGCTTCTTTCTTGTACGGCAGTCTTTCACAGTGACACTGGTGTTCAGGCCTGTGCCTTTATGGTTCCTGGGTTGTTCCTGACCATAAAAAACAATTTGGTCTCAGCTTAGCGTGACAGTCTGGGACTTATTCCAGACCTTGGCAAAGTGTCTACACCTCTGAATAACTTTTACTTACAGTCACTTGAACTGATGATCTTGGACTCCATGGGACTGTGTAGGTCTACAGTACCATCCTCAGAACTCTCTGGACTCAGTGTCCTTTGCGTTGGTCAGTCCAAAGAATGCTGTCAAGCAAACTCTTATGTTGGCACAGAGAATGTGCCAGATATAGTTTTTCATGATCACTAACAAAAAGTTAACTTGGCGCGGCCAATGAAAACATTTCAGATCATTCAGCAGCCACAAATTAATCATCTAGGTGGGTGTAGGTACCTGTGTTGGTTTCAGAAAATCCAAAATAAATTAAAACATTTCCTTCCATTGATGATTAATGATCAGTACCCAGAAAAAGAACATTATAACATTCATGTCCATGATGAGTTTATGTAAACCTCCAACCTTTTCCTAGAGAAAAGAATCAGAGTCTGTATTGTAATATGACTTGGTTTAACTATAGGCCATGAGGTTGGAAGTCTAATTAATCAACAAATTAGTCAATCAAAACAACAGAAACTATGCCATTACATTCAACATCTGCCAACCTGGAACCAAGAAATATGGTTATTTTTAATGATTAAGTAGCTCAGACACAGACAGAAACATACAGGACACAGTCTCCAAGCATGGAGGGAAAGGGTCAAATGCATGAATCATATTAGTGCACAGGGGGAAACTTTACAAAAACTAACTAACTGCAACTAATAATTTTATTAACGGTCAAAAATAGTTCTAAATTTCTAGTATTTATAAGAACAGTTAGAACAGTCTTTGGGTTGTCAGACTGTGAAAAGTAAAAATCACAAAGATTATTCAATTTAAACCTGAAGTTCTAAATATTCATATATTTATATGTATATTTTATTTGCCTTTTTAAACAACTTACACATCACTTTACAAATGTTGACTTGTTATAATGTGGAACTGCAGACATCACCTGTCTGCACAAATCAAAACACATTTTCAACTATTTTCTACATCTGTCAGGACTGAAATGCCACGAACTAGTAAATATGTGTCAGAGACAAAAGAATGGCAGCATGGATTGGTTAGAAAAATCTGGATAGGGAGAGTAAATATTTAATATTTCCCTGACTGTGGTTTAGAACAGCTCTTACCCACCACCTGCTCTAGTGCAGCTGCTCAGTAGCTAAAAGAAGACAAACTAATTGTGCTGCAAAGCTCCTGGGTATGAATATAAGCACACTGCTGCTAAAGTCAGCGTGCAGGCAACACAAAGGTTTTCTAGAATAATAGACACTAAAAGATGCATGAGTAGATGGATAAAGATTTGCATGGGTCTTTTCACTCTAACAAAATCATATCTTCCCCCAGTGTCTGGTACGATCACCTTCTGGTTAGCTTTATGACAAATGTACCACTTCAGCAATCAATTCCAGGCTGGTGTCCCCCTGTTTATCTGCCATCAGGAGACACTGGGCCCCTATTCGCAGTATTGATGTTAGTACTGGAGAGGACGCTAATCTCCTTCTATGACATGCCCGTGACAGCACTTTGTAAAATATCATCTGTGTCTCACACTGACTTGTTGTAATTGTATAAGATAATTCTTAATGCAAAATACCAATAGAAAGAAGAACTTCAAGCACAATAAAGTTAAAGCAAATAAATCATAAAGTTTAACATAAAGTACTTTTGAATAATTGACGTCCAAAGTTTTGTATAATTGAGTTTTTTAGCAGTCCAACCAAATATGATGAATCCCCAAATCTGTTTGGAATTAAATGAGCTGTATAATGTAAACACATATGGAAACTCCACCTGGTCCACACACCTTTTCACAATAGTGAAAGAAAGTGAGCAACAAGTTTTGAATTTTAGAAACTGAATGTCCAAAATTTTCTAAAAGATTCTTCATGTTTTTGTTTTTTTTTTTTAATTTTTGGGGGATTTTTCTGCTGGATACTTAGAAGTCATACAAGAAAATAGTTATTACTTGACTACACACTTAATTGTGTGACATTTCAGTTGTGGTTTTCTCTTTCTTAATCGGCACACACCTACTTGTGTGAACACCTCTCCATGGACAAGCACACCACGTGCACCTCTGTTAAAAGGGGCTCGCATTCTCTTTAGTCTTTCTCCAACCATTTCTCTGTTTTCTTTGTTCGTGTTTTCCATCTGTCTTCCTCTCGGTTCAGGAAATGTGATTTCTCTGTTTTGCCCCTCCTTTTACCTCCACATCTTTCTCTGACTTGCGGGAAGTAAAGCTTGACTCTTTGCAAGCAGCTCCACTTAAGCAATATAAGAGGACTTGAATGCAATGCCACAAGCCGATGCACTGGTAGCTCTTGTCTGGCCGGTAAACAAGCCACTTGGGAACTTGTGTAGTGCCTCCCTGGAGGGAGAGAGGGTGAAGAGACAAAGAGAAGAGGCCAAGAGTGCAAGGTTAATGGAAACACAATATTTAGCCACCCAGGAGACACAAAACCTCCCCAGAAACCCTGCCACCATCAGCTCATTACCTGTAAAACTCAAGGATTTCATGCATCAGATTGCATCTTATATCAAAACATGATTTCTTTTTCAAAAAAGTCAGTTCACCAGCACGTAAAAGCGTCCTCTTATCATTCTTTGTGCAATACTTGAGCTAAATGAGGTTTCTCAGTTTCCTGATGATAGCTTTGTGGCCACCAAAGCACAGATTAGATTTAATGAAATTAATTATTGACATTGTAGTTCAATTAAACAGCAGATGCTGATAAAGACCATTTATATCCTCCTGTTTACATTTAATCCTACAAGAGTGTCCTGTGTGTACAAAGTGCACAACTGGGTTTTTGTGCTGTGTATTGGTGAGGAGCTGTAGTGTTTGAATTGACAAGAATACATGATAATGTGTCCTCTAATTACACTGTGAAATCGCTTCGAGCAAAGTCCTCCTGTAGTCTTTCATGGTGTTTGTGGCAGCAGGCTGTTATACCCAACAGCAACATGTTGTACTGTAGTTGGGAAACCTCTGCAGCCGTAGCAATTATGACAAAAGCAACAACAAAGTTGTTTGACGTAGCTATAAAGCAAGAGAGTGTGCGCTGGGAAGAGGTTGGGGTTGATGGATACCACATTCCCACAACAGACAGACATTTTAGTTCAGTGTGAAACAGTGTAATTTTGTCCACAGTGCTGTGTCTTACTGTACACACAATGACAAAGCTCCTGTAGCATTAAAGAAGTTATTTTCATCTGAACCACAACCTGTTTACAAAACCTAACCAAGTTATCTTTGTTTTTAAACCAAACCATAAAGGTTCTATAACTGTAATTGTTTTCATAATTAGCAAATATAAAAAAGTAAATGCTCAAGAGATTAAAAGAACAACACACATATGTGTGACACATATGAGGGATGTGACTTAAGAGAATAGAAAAAACACATCAGCATAAGATCTGCATAAAGATGAAGCTGTAATGTTAAATGAATCTATGAAACTAACACAATTTAAACAGTGTTTGAAGGAAATGTTTGATGTCTGTTGTCAGTCAAAGGTTCACTAGGAATTTTGCAGCCACCTTAATAAATCTGACGTCCACAGTGGTGTAGTGGTGCAACACAGAGTGAGTGCCACAGAGAGATGTGAGGCTGATGCTAACAGGGTAAAGACAGTGAAATTTGAACAATTCTTTATGGTTTTCTACTCTCCATGAATCAATTCTAACATTTGATGCAACCAATCTTAACATTTAACAGGTCTCTTTGCACTGTCAGTAAATGTTTTGTCATTTACCTTCTAAATAATCTGATTAGTCAAATGGAAATTTGTAGATTTATTACTGGGCTCTGCTGAGGCATAATGCCAAATGGCTGTGAGTTTTAGAAACATGTGCACACACACACATACACACACACACTGTTGTCCACTACATTTATGCTTGGCAATCCATGGAGAATGCCCAATGTGACAGCTGTTGGCACGTTTATTTTTGTCTAAATCAGGATAAACACAGTCTTTTCCCATGAACCATTTTGTAGACCCTGCCAGGATCCAACTAACCCCGAACCCAACACACACACACACACACACACACACACACACATACACGTCTTTCATCCTCACCATTTTCCACACATACCAATGATACATCAACAGCTGTACATATGTCTGCATATGTTCTCGTTTAGCAGTAAAATAATGGCCGAACACAACTCGAATCACTCAAGCTGAAGAGTGCTACATGTCACATATCCCTGTGTGTAGCCTTTCATCTGGCCCCACTGCACAACATATCCCAGTTAAGCTATACATTTTGCAAATGCTTTTTTGTTTGCATGAGGACAAATAATAAATATATTATTTTACACAAAGAAATGCAAAGAAACAGATGTTAAACAATAAATAAGTAAATATATCAACCGAATTGAACCCTGAGGGGCCTTTTTGTTATATTGTCACCCTCTGTGTGGCGTTAGATATAAAAAAATATGTCTAACTATTATTTGCGGCATAAACAGAGCTCTAAATGAAACCAGAAATGGCTCTGAAGTGTCTTTGTGAAATGGTTTGGTCGACTTGCATGTGAGCCTACCGCTGTCTCTGACATTGTGTGCAACAAAAAGTAATGCAGTCTCTCTTAGCAAAAGCCAATGACTTGTGCATTAACTCAAACTTCATTAACTAAACAAGAAAAAAGACATTGCAGCACTGCTGCTGCTGCTCTTTTGCACCAATAGTTGATAACAAAATGTTCAAATAGATCTGGTGCATACATGTGAATTTGTTTTATTTGTTGGCATGTAGAGATGTCTTTTATTAAAACAATAGATGCAGACCACATGCTTCCTGATTTAAACAGCATCAGGGTGTTATACATTAGGCATCTGAAAACCTTTTAAAGACAGTATAACTAAAACAATACCCGATTGTTATGCACTACAAAAACAATGAATTCTCAAGGATCTTTGTTGCCATGTCTCCTAAAAACAGTTTTGAATTGTAAACCAGAATTACCTGCATGTCTGTGCAGACTCGAGTCCCTTTCAGACATGTGCTCCTTTGTACTAATCTGACTGCATCTGAACGTTTTGGCTTCATGTCTGAATGAGCATACCAATATCCTAACGCATCGAGAAGATCAGAGGAGCGTGGCCAGCTCCAGCCAATACAAACACTTCATTCATCATGTGAGATTTGAAGAATTTAATGCTGCACTTCTGAAATTCAAATACTCACAGGGATGTGTGAATCAATTAATTTATTGCACTGGAAACATTTTTATTTTGTATCTGAATGACAGAAAAGTTCATCCATGAGTTCAAGTGGATGTTTATATAATGAAATTCTCTGCTGACATTCCACAGCTATTAAATTCACAAGACTAGGATGAACATGGGGTCCCATGGATCTTGATCTTTGACCTTTGACCACACAAATCTACTCAGTTCATCCTTGGGTTTAAGTGAACATTTGAAATTCCCTCAAAGCATTGCTGAGATACTAGGATCTATGGACACTGATAAAATGGCTCTGGCCATGGCTACCACCTGCACAGAGGTATACAAATAAAAGTAGATACAAATAAAAGTAGAGTCACTGCTGATGTGAGAAAATGTAAATTTACTAATAATACTGAGTTGGTAGATCAACAGTTTGCTAATCTTTTTTTTTTTTTTTTGAGAGTATCATGTTGACAGTGGATGCAGAATGCTCGTAAATTCAACTTCCCAACCTTCCAATGCTGGGCAACATATCAGGATCTTTGTCCCTACATTTATGTGCAAACATGGGTTATTATGCACATGTTTTCAATATGTGTCATTAGAAGTCAACCACATCATTTTGTGGACATCAAATCAGACTCTCTGTATTGTCGTATTTTGGATGTTCTGACTATTCAAAAGAAAGCTATTTGAGGAATTTGCTAGACTGTATGCTGTGGTCAGTGTTTTGTAGTAACTAATGTCATAGCAATCACTTGTTTTGCAGCAGAATATTAGCAACAGAGCATTAGACACAGTCCATCATAAAGAAACATGAAGTGCTGACTGACTGGGGAGCAGTTATCAGAGGTTACAAGGGACATTACACCACGTTGTTACTGCTCCTTCTTTAGGGAGGAGAAGATAATGCTGTAAACCTCCTTCCCTTTGTCATTCTTCCAATATGGTGTAACCACCAGTAAACACCCTGTATACAGCATCATGTTGAATCAAGTATACTGCAGCTGTCTGTCAAATGTTGTGGCCTAAATGTGAAGTTCATCATCTTACTAATTTACAAGGAGGGATTTCTTCTTTTTTTTTTTGACAGCCTCTGCTGCCAGAATCCAACAGCTCATCAGACAAAATACCCTTTTTACCTTTGCACTAAAGAACCACATTTCCCTCAAGAACTGGTGGACACCAAAACAAGTCTTTCCTTTCTAGAATTTCTATGCTAGAATGAGCTCCCTGGTTTTCAGCAGGACTGACAGCAAATCCGTCTTAAGTCCAGTCATCAGTCTGTCCTCGCTACTCTTCAGGGATGACATTTCAAGTTGAAGAATTAATGAATTCATGCTTCAGAATTCCCTATAAAGAGCAGAAAGAGGGTTTGGGGCCTTTAAGGAGCCTCCTTACAGGTTGAGAAGAGACTTTGATGTGTTTGATCAGGACACACTCTGAGCTTAGCATTTTAAAGCAAGACATTCTTTGTGAGTGCACCAATTTAAAGTCTGCTAAATATAAAGAGCAGTGCTGCAAATGTGAGCTTCAGGTCCTGTCAAATAACATCAGCACTTGTCTTTTTTATAATAATCACCACTGCAGTGTGCCTTTGTGTCTAGTGATGCCATATGTTAATGTATTTTCATTCTTCCATCCTGCAAAATAAGTGAAACATCTGGTCATTAGATTTAATAACTGAGAAGCAACTCAATCTGTTTCACCAATTTCCATTAATAAAATGAGTCTCATGAACCGTGCACATTATTGCTGTCATCTTGAATAAGTTGAGTTTTTGAAGCATCCAATCCAGCTGAATCCAGCTGCTATGTAACACAGCTAAAAATATATAATTTTACATATACTGTTTTGTGCAGGATCAGCCTTTTACTTCAGAACCCAGTCTATGGGAGAGTGGGCGGCTGGGTTGAAACAGACTACAAAGCACTACCAATCAGCTCCTGGCCAACAGCCTCCAGCAGCCACTTCTCTCTCTCCCAACCCCCACCGCCATAATTGTAGGGCCCTTGCACCATTCAACCAAAATGGCTTCCATTGACAGTGCTGCTGTTCGATTACATGAGAGGGTTCAGTTGTATAATCATGGAAGTAATCAAAAACAAGAGCAAGAAAGAGGAAAATGCTCACAGCAAGAGTAATTTAGATGGATTGGACTGAGATGGATTGTAATGCATGAAGGACCTTAGAAATTAGACCAGAAATAAACCGATAAATGGCAAATATCTCCAAGTGTTGTGAGCCAAACTTAACCAAACTAATGTGTAAAAATATTTTCTACAGTTCTGTCATATAACTCAGACTTTGCTTCACCCCTTCATCCTATCACATGCTCACCCTCTGCAGACAGAGCACGTGTTGCAGACTTAGACAAATAGGAACCAGGAGCTTCCTGCGGCTCGGGGGTGAAGCTGGCCAGGCCCCCCTGCTGTGGCACCCCGCTTTCCTGTCCAGAGCTAACTGATGCTGGGTGCTAACAAGTCAAGCCTCTCTTTCATCTGGGCCTTAGGGGGAGGCTGAGTGCTGGTGGAATTGGGGGGGGAGGGTGTGTGTCAGTGGGTGGAGGTGAGAGGTTTAGGCAGCCTGGCTTGCATCCGTTGATAGTCATGAAATATGTATAGACACCGTGCCTCAGCCGCGCCATAATTGATCAGAGGACGCCATTAACTGTGGCACATCCCAGTTTGGCTGCACCTGTGAACCCCACCCCCATCCTGATCTGCCCTCCCCACCCCCGTCTTTAACGAGCTGTACTGATCAGACAGACAGAGGGAGGAAGAGCGAGATAAATGAGGGAGACACGCCCAGAAGCTCAGTCAAAGCCAAAGTAATCATTTTCTGTCAACGTTAGCATCTGTCATTAGAGTCGTCGTGAGCTGCTTCCATGCAGTCGAGCTCAGCTTAGCAAATATTTGCAGGAAAGTAATATTAGGTGCTATCATGTTTATGACAATACAATCAATATTACAAAAAATTAAACTGTCGGTCTACTTGTGCAACCACAGTCTTCTTTCTGGATGAATTGCTGTTTGAGCACCTTTTATTAGTTTCTCCGTGATCGGTAACCTCAGTCACGCTGTGAGAGGAAATGACAAAAAGAGAGACATTCTTCACTGTGGAGTGATGGTGCTGCTCACGACCATTTCATCAGGCCACGAAGACACAGATGGAAATGCTGGCTCCAGTAAGGTCTGATCAACACTTGAAGTTGAAGATTAAAAAAGACAATGAGGGAGTAAACTGAGAATGATAGATTAAACAGGGAGTCTTCTCAGCAGCATAAAAATACTAAATAATAAAACAATAAAAAGCTATAAAGGCCATAAGGATTGACATAAAACTTTAATGCAAAATGTGCCTCTGGAAATCATTCATCCAAGTGGGGACATAATGGCACACAGTATTGACATTTCAATGCTTAGTTCTAGATTATTTCACTGTGGCCGGCTCAGTAATTGAGACAGTCTCCCTGCAAAAAATAGTCAAGTCCTGCGCTTCTCAAGACAAACTCAGCAAAACAGAAATCAATGATCAGTGGAGCGCACAGATCAGTTCCTCTTTCAGAGTCGGCCCGTGTGCTCATCAGATACAAGACGCAATACCAGTTATTGTCCTGGGGGAAATTCAATTTGCAAGGCAGAAAAGAAAATGGTGCCCATCAAACAAAACAGTGAACTGCACAGGACGGAGACAACACACTGACTCATCAACAGTGCTCCAAGTTAAAGTGCATTGTTTTACTGTATTAACACGATAAATCTTAATCAGGCCGATGCTGCACTAATCTGTCCGACTTTACACTAATCGCTGTTCTAAGTTACTGTAGTTAAAAGTTGTACCTTCAGGTGTTTCTGATTTAGTTTAGAGTTCATGATGGCTGCTCTTTCTTCCATGTGTCAGCTGTTTATATTTGATCTGTCTTACATTTTAGGAACATAAAAACTCCCAGTTTGATTTTTTTACAGATCCATAAACACATAAACCAGCAGATTTCTCCATTTAAAGGCTGTCATCATTCCATTATTCCTATTTTCATCGAATCAAATGAAAACAATACAATGATATGTTCTATTGATACTTTCTGACCTCCCCATCCTCTCTCTGACACTCAAGACCATAAACCCTGAGGTTGTAAATCTTTAAGAAAACATATCATACATATAAAATGTAATCCACATATCAAAAGCGTTTGAATTATTCTCCTACAAAAACTGGAAAACATTTCTTTTTTCAAAATAAAACAGTAAAACAGAGGCAGTTAGTGAGCACTGTGAAGCTGAACTCTGCATTTCTTTCTAGCACATGTGAACTGTGTGTTGCCTGACACATCAGTTGTAACCGCGTGTGTGTGTGTGTGTGTGTGTGTGTGTGTACTAATTGGTGGAGGGTAGTGACTAAGGAAACCTTTGTACTACGTTTCTATAGCCTCTATGAGGATATTGATTGGCTGAGTTATTTAACTAAGGCTGTTGCTGTGCTGCAGGACTTGATTTCAAATATGATTGGTACAAAGACAGTTCGTTTTGTAGAGCAGAAAGGTTTTTGTGGCTTTTAGCAAATAGACTTAAAGGTTAAAGAACGTGTCATCGATCTGGAGAACAGGCCTCGACAGTCTTTCCAACTAAATGTGTCCCAAAAATTACATTTCTATGCAGCTAAACTGCAACTGCAAATCATTTTTTAAGGAATATCACTGCAGCAGGAACATGTTTTCTATCAACATAATGAGTTTATGTTGACGGAAATTAAAAGTTGCAAATACGCTGGTAGTGAGCAAATCAATCAAATGTAGTCAGATAAAAGACTTCCTGTTTTCTTTCCCACCAAAATATCTGATCTTCCTGTCCAACATGCTGTTTTGTGAGAACAATCTTATTAATTCTTATTTTACTTCACTCATAACGTTTATTAAAATTTAACCAAAGTGAGTTTCAAGCCGTGATTACACAGACTCAGCACCTGCTTGCAACAAGTTTTCCATTGATAAATGTGCAGCTTCAATTGTTCAAAAGAAAATGCTGGAACAGAACAATATGATCATGTTTGCTGCTTAAATGTTATTGGAGTTTAGTTGCATAGGAACAAGTCTTTTTAGCAGACAGGTTTGACCCTTCAGTTAATGGCCACTAAACAGAGAAACAGTCATTTTCCATGATTACAGTCTGTTTCTGTTTTGCTGAATTGTGTCGCCTGAAGGTAAAAATTATTAATTTGTGCACACAAGTTAATAACTTAAGAGCATTTGTTCGTTTTCATTATTCAGAGGATAATAGCAGCTGTGGTTGTTTGAGGATTTGTGACTCAGCTGCAGAGTCTTGATAAAACAATATCTTTATATTTTCCTTCATGATCAATCGAGCATCAATTCATATTCAGGATTGTTTTCTATAATAACAGACATTATAACTCAAGCTCCACACTGAACAGTCTGTTCTGTGACATTGTGAGAGCCGGTCGTTTGGTGAGCAAAGTGTTGCTTCATACTTCAGTCCCATCTGATTTCAAAGTGATTACAGGCTTCAGATTGCTCTCTGTTGTTTATTAGTATTCTGGAGATTAGAGGCCGTCACTGAGTGCATCCATTCCTCTCATTTCAGCTCCTCAGCTGTGGAATTAAACTGTATTAAAAGTTTGGTGCCTGCATACAGATCATGACTGTTTAATGACAGTGTGGGACGTTATGATCAGTTGTTTCATCTACACAGGACATGGTGGACAAAGACAGTCGTGTAATTTAATGTGTCTTGTTTCAGACAGAAGTTGACATGAAAAACGTCAAAAATGTGGAACAACAGTGGTTAATGCTAAACTTAACTACACAAAACAACAGAGACTGATGCTTTGCTACATCACATAATAAGTTTTATCACATGTTTATAGAAATCTACCAGCAGAGGTTGCTAATGGCAACAAATCATGCAACTTAATTAGCTGCTGGGGGCAGAATGTGGTCTGATAACACAGCAGCACTGTGAGTGTTCGACTTGCTCAGCACCTACGTGTATCTCTCCACTTCTCCAGTTACTGGTATGAACTGTAAAGGCCTGAAAACAAAATGCATGGAATCAGAGGTATTTAAACAGCTGTCATACACATGGAAACATTTGGATTTTTGTGTTACTGGGTAACTGAGCTGTTTTAAGTCTCTCAAGCAAATCTAATTGATCTTAGTTGGTCTTAAGAGGCTACGAATGGTTGCAAATCAAAGATGCAGAACAATAAACAAGAGGTAAACTAAATATACTGCGATGATGAATTAAGAAGTCAGCAACAATTGGAGGGGTACACACAAGTGGTGTCCAGCTGAGCAAATAATTTCTGTGCCCCTTTGTAATGGTTCATGATGCCAGGAAAAAAACAAAATCATAGCTAGTAGAATTCTGGCTTGATCATCTCTAGAGCAGTTTATTTAATATCTCGAAATACATACACACATAACAGATGTTGGTTTTATACAGTGAATAAACTATGCTTATCTGTATTTGTATTATATTTTACCATATTTATCAAGTACTACATCTGGTCGATGGAATAATGTCAGTTAAATGGTGATAGAACTGTGCCAAGAGATGTTTGAGATTCAGAAACTGAATCTGAAAAGTGCTGGTGGCAGAATGTGGATAAGTTTGGATGAATGGCCAATATCCAACTGTGATACTCAAGGCAGCAGAATGGATTTTATTTTATTTTGTGCTTTTTTTTTGCCAGTATAGAAGCCAGTAATGACCATGGTGATTTGAGTCTCACAAGCAACTGAAGTCTTAGTTTTGAAAATAAATTATTCAGGGACAATTCCTGCTTTAACAAATCACTAGATGAGTCCAAGTCCTCATTAAACTCTAATATCATACACTAGACTAGTGGGTCCTGCACATTACAAAAGTAAAAATGACAGATCTGAAATCTGTAAAATGTAAATTCTGTTATTGATCTTTTAGCTGCATTTACCATTGTCACAGAAAATAAAAAGGATGCAGGCGATAAAACCTCCCACTACTGCATTGTTAACGGACGGCTACTCACATTTGTGGCTTTATGCGTCCTGTAATGACTTCCTGTGGCAGCACAAGGCAAGCTGAATGTCACCGTCTCATAGGATGCTGTTTGCTCATCACATTGTAAAGTGTGACCCATATTCTTTTAAAAACCGCTACTTCCCTCACAGCAGGAGGAAGCATAGTGGTGAACGTACAGAGAGTCAAACAAAGGCTCATTGTGTGACAGACATGAAGCTCCTACACAGGTCACTGAGTTGAATAAATGAGGTGAGCGAGTAATTGTGGCCTAGTGTAGATACTATAGGCATGAATGGGCTGTGAATGGATGAATGTGAGTGACTTATATCCACAAGCCTTTTTTTTTTTTACCCCTTTACAGCCAAACATGAACACACAACACATTTTGAACAACAGCTACAAAAACTAATGTGCATGCAGTTTTATTTAGGTCATGTATTCCTTCAGTAGGTGTTAAGACTTAAATTACAACTGCTTTTTATTTTTATTTTCTTGTTCGTTGTCCTGTTTTGACATTTCATCGACCCATGTCTCATTAACAATTCTCTGTCGTTCACTGATCATTCACACTGCGTGCAAGCTGAGCAGTAAATTGCTGCAAGGGTGTTGATGTGCAAGAAGAACCGGCCGTCTTAATGGGGGACATGAGTGGGTGGTCTGCTCTCTGAGGGCTCAGTGCAGCTCCTTACCTTGTTGTAATGACTCATTCAGCTTATTCACCCTGCTGTTTGCTGCTTTTACATGGTATTGAAACATGTTGTAAAATTGCCAAACGGGTGAATAGTCTCTGTTCTGTTCCTTTTATCATAAACTGAAAAGTCGTTATTAAGTATCAGCACATGTTTTGGCAGCTTTACAATCATAGTCATCGGTCTGGTCAGAGCTGAAACCAGGGTACCTATTCAGTGAAGGTGCCCTGGGAGTGAACGTCTTTGTCATGTTTCTCTTGGCTTTTGTTGGTTTATGTCCAATCCCTTTTTCCAAAGCAATTATCTAGTTACATATCAGAGCCTGTAAACAAAAGAACCCAGGGAAATCTAAATACAACTAGGTTGTTGGTGATTGTCTTCAAAGATGAACCATCAAACCTTTTCAGAAACAAACTCCTGGGAGCATTTTCTGTCTTGAATGACCTTTGATACAGAAAATAATTCATCCTTTTTAGCATCAGTGTAAAATATGTCTCCTTCTGCCTCTGGTACTTCTGGTGGACCACGATTGTTTGCAGCACCACAGAAGGTTAAACTTAGTTCATTTTGCTGATAAAACAAACTGCTGCTTCATTGCTTACGTATCAACTGTCAGTTAACCGTCAGTTCAACTGCTTTTGGCTTGAACATACAAACTGACAGTTGAGCCTTTCTCAAGACTTCAAACCTTTTGTGTACTTTTACTTTGACTGATACCTCAGTGGCTTTGGGTACAACAGATTTCACAGCATTTGCACTTAAATATTTACAACAACTAAACTGTGGTTCTCTCCTGCAAAGAATTCACATTTTAAGACTGAACTGTTAGCAGCTGTAATTGGAAGAATAAGAGAGTATATTTCTAGTTACACTCAGTCTGCTATGTCATTTTCACTGTCCCGTTTTTTATGAGGTTACACTGTTTGTCTAGCTCTATCAAATGCTGCTCTGTCTATAAAAAGGCAATCAAGATAGGCAGATGTATATTTATTACATTTGGCAAATAAGGAGTTCCTCATTTAGAATTAGATTACGATCAATCAAATACCCTGCATTTTACTTAACACATAACATGACATATTGTGGGTCTGCTAAACATTGTTTACTTACACAAGTGTACTGATGAAAATAGCAACAGCTCTTTTAGTGCAACATGCAATTATACAGCGATTTCCTTGGATATGCTGGCTGTTTACAGCACTGCATGTTTGAAGGTTACAACAAACAGTGGGCTTAGCGAGGCTTTGCAGAGCACTAGCTGTCTGACTCATCTTTGGTTGAGGAATAAAAAAATGGAGTTTAGAAGCTGTGGTACTGAGATAAACTAATTAAGGTTGATTTGCACTGCGAGGTGTCCATCACATCATTCATTTCACTGAGCGCGATGCTGTAATAATCTATTTCAGTAATGTGTACCCATAAGGTGAAATCATTTCTCCTTGCACATAGAAAATCCATTTTGAAAGTAGACTGTTTTCTCCACTAAAAAGAGATACAGATTTTAATATTTAATAACTGATTAAATTACTCAGAAGACGTTTTGAGACGGTGTACATTCATCTCCTTCACTTGCATAATATCCTGAATGCCAAAACCCAATTTAATGAAATGAACACCACCAACAACTTCAGCTTGCAGAGTGTATTTAGGCATTAACTCTCTGGCTATTTGATCAGGCTGTACAGTGTATTAATTATAGGTTTGTTTTTCTTCTCAAACACATCAGAGGTATTTTTAGTACTCTGGTAAATAAACCTCAACATTTATTTTTTTTTTGGCAGAACATGCACTTAGAAATTATTTCTGTTTCTGATTGGCTGAGCATATTAATATGTTACGTGATCATTACAAGTGGAAACATTTCAGGTGATTCATTTGGAGCGTCCTTAAATTTCAGGACAATGTTTTCTACTATCAGTGAGAGAGAGGCTTGACATCCATTCCAAGAGACACCTGACTGTCTCCTGCTCCAAACCTGTCTGACTGCAGCTCATTGGTGTAAACAGAGATGAAATGAAGGGCAGGATCTTGCCTGTAGTTTCATTTATATGTTAATCTGTCTGAGGACCTTGGTTGGGATTTGAGTGATTCCAGCATAAGGTTTGGTAATGCATTCAGTTGAACATATTCTGATGGCAGTGGAAAGCCTATACATCCTTGTAGTGCAGAAGCAATCTATCATTTGTGAGGTTTGGCATGTCGATCCTCTAGACTCCATAACTGTTCCATTTATTTAGAGGACAACCTGTAAAATATCTGTTGAATATAGAGCAACCGCACAGCTGAGGTTAACTTTTATCATAAATCCAGAAGACAAAGTAGAGATTTGCCTGTGTATGACTGACCATACTTTCCATTCAGTAACTGTAAACTATAAATGGTAAATGCAAGGAAAAGGAGGAAACGATTTTTTCACAGACTGCTAACGTATAAACATTCCTGTTGAGAGCGATGGAAAGAGTGGAATGAATGATGGATAAGTTATTGTCGGCAGAAGAAATGGATTGTGGTGTTTGGTAGTTTGAAAAGTTGCATTCCTGAAAAGTGGCTTGTTTCATATCTGTATAGTATATAATACATATTGCTTTGACTGCATTTGTCATTATGCTACTTTAAGTGTATGTAATTTAAAGTAACAGAAGGAACAGACACAACCTCAGCAAAGAAAACATCGATATTATCCAATGTAATCTGTATACACACATATATACAAAACTTGGCAGTGTTATAACAAAGTTAGGTGAATTAAATATATATATGATCCGTCAAAGTTTGCACAATGATTCAATTCAAGAAGAAAAACACTACAACAACACGACACCTGGCTAAAACGTTAGCCTACATGTAAAGATGTTAATGGCCACATCCAGCCAACCAAAATAAACTTAGATTACCTTCGTACACAGTGAAACTTGTGAGGTAAGCTAAACATAATATACAGCAACTAGTGCAAAAGTACTTATTACCAGGTCCAATGCCCTAGTGTGTTATTTAGAAAGTGTAGTCCCTCTGCGGTATTTACCTGACGGCTAATGCATTCACTTGACAAGTGTCAACCCTGCAATCTCTTAGGTCTCTGGTCACTCTTTCTCATCTTTGCTTCATTGGTCTTCTGTTTAGTTATTTATTAGATAAGTTATTTGTCTGATGTAGACCTCATCTAGAAAGAACAAACACATCTCAATAGGGGACTCACCAGTCCAGTTACAGCTTCAGCTTGTTGACAAATGCACTTACTGCTGTCTCGAGAAGAGATTGAAGCATGACCGGTATTTACGACAGTTGCAACTGAACACACTCAGCAACTGTAGCAGGACTACCAGCTCTTGTTAGCTGTTGCTTACATTTTGCATTAGCATCTCACTGCACTTAAAGTTTACTTTTGTATACAGCTCCAAGGCAAAGGCTACCTGCAGAAAAGTACAGAGAGAGGGAGACAGAGAGGAGGAAACACAACTACGGGAGAGAGAAGACACAAAGTCATGGCATGTAATGGTGGCATTTGAATGGATAGAGTAGAGGAGAGGAGCTCAGTGTATCAGTAGAGGTCCCCCAGCAAACTAAGGTTGGTTCAGAGTCACCTGATCCATCTCTAACTATAAGCTTTATAAAAAAGGAAAGTCTAAGTCTAAGTCTTTTAAGTCTAGTCTTAAATGTAGAGAGGGTGTCTGCCTCCAGAACCTGAACTGGGAGCTGGTTCCACAGAAGAGGAGCTTGATAACTAAAAGCTCTGCCTCCCATTCTACATTTGGAAACTCTAGGAACCACAAGTAAACCTGCAGCCTGAGAACGGAGAGTCCTGCTGGGAAAATATGGAACTATGAAGTCTTTAAGATAAGATGGAGCCTGATTATTAAGTGATTTATATTTGAGGAGAAGAATTTTAAACTCAATGGAGGGAAGCTAACGTAGGAGAAATATGATCTCTCTTGTTAATTCCAGTCAAAACTCTGGCTGCAGCATTTTGGGATTATTATTGGGACATCCTATTAATAATGAATTACAATAGTCCAGTGTGGAAGTAACTAATGCATGGACTAGTATTTCAGCATCACTTTGGGACAGGATGCTCCTGATTTTAATAATATTTCTCAGGTGGAAAAAGGCAGTTCTAGAGATTCCTTTTATGTGTGATATCCTGGTCAAAGATGACTCAGAGTTCCTCACAGTATTACTTGAGGTCAACACTAAGTCATCTGAAGTAACAAAATAATTAAACATCGTGTCGCTGAGGTTTTTAGGACCAAACAAAATAACCTCTGCCATGTCTGAATTTGGGAGTAGAAAATTGTTCACCCAGCAGCTGTGAATGCAGCTCGCAAATATGTGCCAAGGTTTTTGGCCTTTCTGTATCCTCCTTTCACATGTTGAATATAAACCAGTGAGTTATTGTTCGTGATAGGTACATCTGGTTTTTGTCAGCATCAGCAGGATGATCTGCATTTTTTCATACTTGTCATTTGAAAACTAGGTCAGTGGAGGATGTGTCGCTAAACTATTTTGTTGTGAACTGGCCGCAACTGGTTGCAACTTTGTGCATCTGCCTGTACCCTGTGGCACATGGTGATGCTCACTTGTTAATGGTTACTCTAACACCAACAGTAACCCTATGGTTCTCTAATGTCTGACAGCAGATATTCAAACATGAGACATATCAGTAATATTGTATATGTATTTTTATATAGAGAGTGTGTATATAATGTATATAAATACATAATTGACACCCATGATTATAATCAAAAGTATAATCCACGTATGAAACCACAACAGGGAGAAACTCTTGGATCAACTCATGCCACACTGCAGATCAGTGCTCCCTTCCCAGTTTGTCTTGGTCATTCATCGACAGACTTTCGACTGGCTGGCTGCCATGGTTTCTAATGAGGTCACAATCCTGCCTCCTCGGCTGCCCTGATTACCAACATGTGTGTCATTATGTGTCTGTGTACGAGAGAGTCAGGCATAAAGCAAAGAAGACAAAGAGAGAAACTCAGAGAATACCACAGTGTGCCAAACTTCGAAGAAAAGGGAAAGAGGGGGGTTTAAAAAGTGTGTAAGAGAGTATGTGTGTAGAGGGGTGTTCTCTAATGACTTGGAATAGGGTTAGTGCTAATGAGGAGAGGGAGTGAGAGATGTGAGGAGAAGTTCAGGGATGCCAGGTCAGGCCTAATTCACATTTAGGGCAGTTGAGATTTGAAAAGTCATGCACTGGTTGTGCTGAAAAGCAGCTACTTTCAAGGTTTGGTGTCACACACAAAAGCTTGTTCAGTGAATTGAATGGTGGTGAATGAAGGTCTACAACAAGAACAGAAACCCCCGCCAGCAGTCAGTACTTATACTGTAGCAACTGTGTAGCAACTCGGAGTTTCATTTGCAAATGTGGAGATGCAAATGTATCTCTGAGGTAAACACAAGACTAGAAAATCTGTAACTGTTCTAACAAAGCTGGAATACTCATTTCACATAAAATAAAATAAAATAAAAATATAGCAGAGTTTAACCTTACAGTTTTGTACCGCTTTCTTCTGAAGAGCTGCCCATAGAGGTCGGCTTCATGCACTGTCAACATCAAAACACCAATTTCACATTTAATGTTAATGTGAAGTTGAGTAAATAGCAAACTGTGCATGTTTTTTAACCACAATGACTGCTGTGTAGTGCTTAGCCTAAAACATGGATGTGGGAGGCTGCATGAGTGGAAAAGGTACAGAGATGTCAAAAGTCAATGTGGTGCAATTTTGAATCATTCATCTTTTTAATGATATTCCACAGGGGTGTACTCTGTTTTGTAGTAAGTTGTATATTCAACAGTCAAAAATATTTCACACTGAGGTGTTGGAAAGATGAAGGACTGGCCAGCAGTACAGTAGCATCTCCAGAGAAATGCTGCTAGTGTGGCTAATCTCACTAGTTGAGTTAAAATTCACCATTTGGAACCAGGAAAAACAATATTTGGCAACGCGGTTTTCCCCCACAAAGTGATTTTCTTTTATCTTACTGCTGCATTGTAGTGCGAATAAAACTGATAGATTTGCCCCAAAGCTGACACCTGGAAAAGTATCTTTCAATTTTCAACTCGCTTGTGCTGCATCCAGTGTAATGAGAATGCTGATACCTAGAGAGGTCTTGAGACTGCTGATTAACATCTGTTACAAAAGTCAAATCAGGTCAAATCTGTTAAGCACTCTTGACAAAACTAATTTAAATACTGGCAGAAGCACGACGCGCCAAACTGAGGCCAAGAGCCTGTGCCAGCTTTATGTGATCATGTGAAAAACAGCAATGAATTGCAGCCTCCATTTTTGATATGATGTGGCATATAATTGTTAGCCTCATTTTAATATTTTTCCCTCTTTCTCCATGTCAGTGAAATACTTCACTGTTTTCCATCTGTCCCTGAGCCCCGTTACACCCAAGACTTTGATTTGGCTGACTTAGGAACAGTGTGTGGGCAAGAGCAGCGGCAGCAGCAGAGCACGGTTTTGTCCTGAGATGAACTCTGCAGCAGCCGTTGTGAGGGCTGCTCACCACTGACAGAGGGAAGCAAAAGAGGGAGGGAGCAAAAGGGTAGGGAGGGCAAAAAACAGACAAAGAGAGAGACGCGACAAAGAGGGCGGACGTGACAAATAAGAGTAAGAAGAAAAGTCTAAAAGAGACAGAAATGAAAAATGAAATTGCAAGAGAAAAATTCCACAATTACAGAACAAACAGGGCACGAGTGAGTTGAAGACCACAATGGGAAAACAAAGGAGAGACAAAGAAAAGAGTGAAAAAATGGATGAAACAAGGTCAAAAAGAAGAACAAAGCCAAGAAAATAGACAAGAGCGAAGAAAAGGCAAACAGGCAAAGAATCAACAATTGTAGGGGATGGGGGTATGAGCAAGAGCAAAAAGAATGACTGAGACTATGAAGCAGAAATAAATTGGGGAGAAAAACAATGACAGCAAGAGTCATAAAAGCAAGTAAGAAAGACATGAACATTTTGAAAAGAGAATAGAAGTGGCAGAACTAGGTAACAAGAGGGCAAGAGTCCGGAGTCAACACTGAAATCACAAAATTTCACTGACGTTTTCTCAACTTCTAACAATAGTTCTGAATAATAAACCGATTTAGCAGCTCAGTACCAATAAAACACCCAGGTGCTGCTCACTTTTCTCAGCATGATGGGCAGAAGCTGTGTTGATGCAACATCAGCTTTGCATCAAACACAGCTTCTTCATGGCAATCAGGGGTGTCAAAATAAGTCAATAATTATGTCAGTTTACATAAAGATTGGATTTCTCTAGGCAGGTGATATTGTGCTCTGATAACTCTTTTTGTGTTTCTTTTTATACTTTTATATTATTACATATTGCTGTTATTGATTAAACCTTTATGCAGATGACATGTTACTGTTCAGATACAGACATAAAATCAAATTGTAGCACAGTTTTGGTTGTGTACTACAAGTTCACGTGTAAAGTATAAATTATATGACTAATAAACTAGTGACGTATCGGATTGTGACCTGAAGTCAGGCGGTCAATGACATAGTTGTCGAGAAGTTTCATGCTGAATCAAAATATTTTAACCTAGCAAACAAACATTTCATTGGATGACTGAACTATCTGACCTGTTGGTGGCCTGGCTGAAAGGGGAAGGATTGTTAGGAGCCATTCTTCAGGACTGTATCTGTACCTATTTACTGGTTTTTGGTTTCTTTTCTGCATCACTTGTGAACTTTATGCCTTCATTTTGAAATGTTGTATTGTTTTTACTATTAGCTTACAATTGTTTTGTAATATGTAGTGAGCTTACTCTTTCCCAATGTATATATTTAAAGCTTTCAGTTTCCAGCGGCTTCCAACCACCTACATATCATCAGTGACAGGAGCCAACCTGGTAACTCCAGTAGGGGTGAATTGGAGGATTATGTGCTTCATGAGTTGGGAAAGTCCTCTGACCTCTTGGGCTTATGGAACAAAAAATAGTAACTGTTCTCAGAACTGAATTGCCTTCCAGCTGTAAACAAAGTGATTTCCCTTATTTTCTCAATCACTGGCATTTGTGAGATACAAAGTTTGCTTCTGAAAGAGACTGTGATGAGAAAATGTATGCAGCTTTGAAATCCTGAGCTCCCTGTTTTACAGGCAGCAGCTTTTGTCTTGGACCAGAATATTCAGTTGTGTAGAGCTACAGTCATTTCATTGTGTTGAGTTCTGGTCCATTTATTGTCCTTGGCTACAGCCGTAATGATTAATGATGCATAGTATGATGGTGCACTTTAGCCAACTCACCCTTTGTCAAAAGAGCAGTGCATCAGTATTTAGATTTTACAGTCAGGTAGTCAGGTGTGTTCTGTTGCACAATGTTTAGTGAAAGTGGAACACCTGTGTGCATGTTGGGCAACTGTGTTGAGCTTCAAAGAAGAAAACAGGTTTTCCACAGAGGGTTGATGAAAGCTTTTCATCCACGCTCCTTGATGAAAGACTGTAGGGATTATGTAAACAGGCAACAAAGAGGAATAAAGTATGTATAATCTCTCATTTTCCAGCTTTGTTGGCCATGAGTTATTTCATTGTTGCAGAGCGGAGGCTGCTTTCAAAGGTGCCTGTTTTAAAGCACAGGCTTTTTTCCAAATTTTGAATTCACCTTTTCAGGTAAAGCTACATGCCAACAGATAGTAAGGTATAATTATATATATTTTATATATATATATACATATACTCTTTGAAATTCTTCCTTTTGTTAAATTTGAATTCATGAATGTACGTTGAGGCCTCTTGATAGAAATGTGGGCTGTATATAAAGACATATGAGCTCTGTTAAGGTCTGTTAAGCTACAGTACATTTTAAATGGCCTCACTTTCTGAAAAGGCTATGAATACCCCTGTCCCCACCTGCTGTACTACACCTACACAAAAACAGACTAGAATAGCCTTGTTCAGTTCTAAAGCTCTGTATTTGAACTCTTAGCAATACACCGCTCAAAAAACGTCTGAAACCAACTTTGTCATTTCATATTGGTGGCATTGTAAAATAAATAAATAAGATTTGTTCTCCCCTAAAGCAGAATGTGATCATAATGTATCTACAGAAGTTGATAGGTTTTTCACTGCTGCTGCTACCTCAGAAGTCTCAGAGATTCCTGGTTTTCAACATTAATCTGAAGGATGTTAGAACAATTGAATCGTTTGAATTAACTTGAAAAATCTGCATGAGGATTCTTAATATACTTTGGTTTTACCAGGTTTGGAAAATCATCTTAACTACTACCACACCAGATGTTGGCAACTAATAGATAATGGTAAATGCTAAAATGCAGAATAATTTACTGAGTAATATCATTAAACTGGTATCATGCTACCATAAGGTAGCACAAAATTCAAGGCTGTTTCAAGTTCTCACTGGTCACAATAAAAATGGTCTCACTTCAAGGTGAGCTGCTACTTACAGTTTGTTAAGGGCTTTGAGGTGTGGTCAACAAGTTTTACTTGACTGAATAAATTGTAGGTAGAAATGGCATATCTAAATAAGTGGAAACTGACAAAGCCCTGCCCTACCCAACCCTGACCCTACCCTCTGAATCATGTAAAAACGACATAGCACTTAGTAAATGTGGCAGTGAATGCATTGAAAGCTTCTCTCAAGGTCAATTGACCTCAAGCTACAACATGAATTTCCATTAAAAGTACTTAAATTGCAGTCATTTCCTCCTCTGAATTGTCATGTAATTGCTGTGAATTTAGGGGAAAAACACATTTTTTCAGCTCACATTTTAAACTATGCTCCTACACTGGCAACTACACTCAATCTAATAGCAAACCTGGTATGAAGAGGGGCCCTGCATGGCTGCACTTGTCTCACTATTAAAATGGTTGGTCAGATTTTAATACCCATTTCTAATATTTCTCCACAAGCCCACTACTTGGCTGCCTCTACACCAAATCACTTCTGTCACTCTTTTTAAGAAGTTGACCATTGCTTGTGCAGATCTTGCTTGTGTATTTATAATTAGGTTGGTGCACGTCTTCTGCAATGTCACAACATGTTTCCCGTCCATTTTTCTGAGTTCCATTATTTTTTTGCAAAGATCTTGTGTTGATGATGGGAGAGTCGGATGGCTGTGCAAAGTCTTCTCCAGCACATACTAAAGATTCTCAGTTTGGTTAAGGTCTGAACTGTGGTGCACAATCCATGTGTGAAAATGATGTCATGCTTCCTGAACCACTCTTTTACAGTTTAAGTCTTTTGAATCCTGATATTGTCATCTTTGAATATGCCTGTGCCATCAGGAAAGAAAAAATAAATTGATGGAATAACCTGGTCCTAAGGTAGGTAGGTAGTCAGCTGACCTCATTCTTTAGACACATAACGTTGCTGAACCTAGATCTGACCAACTGCAGCAACCCCAGATCATAGCACTGCCCCCACAGGCTTGTACAGTAGACACTAGACATGATGGGTGCATCACTTCACCCTCCTCTCTTCTTACCCTGATGCTCCCATCACTCTGGAACAGGGTAGATCTGGACTCATCAGACCACATGACCTTTTTCCATTGGACAGTTCTTAAGCCAGTTGTAGTAGTTTCATCAATGTCCTTAGATGTTTTCATTGCTTGATTCATGCCAATAATTTTTTTATACCACAAGATGTGTCTTCTGAAATGGTTGTTTAAGAAATGAGTAGCTCCTCGCTGCATCAGTTAGAATTAAATAACTTGTTGCCAGCTGAAAAATAATCATCCATGCAGTAATTATCAGATAGGAGGCTCTTACCTATTTGCTTAGTTAAATCCAGGCGGTGACTTCTTTTGTGGAGGGGAACTGTATCTTCTAATCTTCAGATGTTATGTTGTCAGTTACAAAAATCTACCAGATTGACTTGTCTAATGTTTTGTATATTTTGTGTAATGGTTACTTGATAACATGGAATTGAAACTGTTATGTTTCCTCTCTGCAGTTATGCCGTACAAACGGGGATGTGATCAACAACATAAACTGGGAAGAAGAACCTTGACATCTCCAGAGGTTTTCTGAGTATGTTAAGTGCATAGTTACGTGATTCAAGATGCACTTAAAATGCATATGTTTGTCAGTTTTGGCCCACTGAGCCTGCATTTTCTTTTTTTAAAAACCACACTGTCCAGGTGTCACAGTGTACATGTGTACAGAGCATGTCAAAAGATTAATGAATCTCATTACATCTGCACTGTGATTAACCATACTGAAACACAACAGATTCAATATGAGGATAGAAGTGAGACATCAGCAAAGCCAAACTGCAAAGAAATTCTCTTCAAAGTTTGGACTTTTTGAAGTTCCCGAGGACACAAGAATCAATAAAAGTTTTTTGATTCGATAATTACCTCGAGCCAGCTGAGAGTCATGTTTGCAGCTCTCAGTTCAGCAGAACTAAAGACCAACTGATTGTACTCTGTGGTTTCCGTCTCCATGTGCAAAAAGTTGCTCATCAGAGAAAAGTGGTTTTCTGGAATTAAAACCTGTATGCACATGGCTGTTGATGGCACATAGATGGAAGACCACTAGATTAAAAATAGCTTCTGGAATGAGTAGGACACAACCATCGCCATGTCGTGTATGTCGTGTGAAAGCTTGTTAGCACAGTATCCAAAACAAGGGCATGAGTGGAGAAGAACCAGATGTGGCTTTCCACAGATGGTGCACAAGGAGAACCTTCAAGCTTGGACAGTGCATACTACATGACATCAGTACCAGATGGTTTATTCATTAACACCCACCCTCTCAAAACATATAGAAAACACAGTGCTAGAGGGCCAAAAGTCTGAAAGTACAGAGAGGCCCATTGTTTTATGAGCATTTGGGTAATGTCAGTCAAGCCTAACATCACTGTAACATCTTGTTCCACCCTCACTTAGTGTGACAAAAGCTAAAATGCCCTTCCTTTAGGTAAATGCATTTAAAACACAACTGGTTAGTGATGATGTTGTTCAGATAGATAATTCAACTAACTCGGGGAATAGACAATTCTTAAGTGCCATCTTTTTAAGATTCTTAACATATTGCCATCTCTGTATTTAATCTCCCTTGCAGTTCCTGTTTGACTTAGATGAACTGAGTGAACTGGAAAGAAGGGGGGTAGCGATAGCACTTGGCACGCTTTCCTGTTCCACTTCAGCATGATCCATGTGTTGTGATGCCTGCAGTGTCCTGGTTTGGCCCTCCACTATGACAAATAGTGAAGTATGTATTAACAGCATTGTGAGTGGTTGTGCAGCCTTGCTAGAGGGAAAACACTTCAGTAAATAAGAGGCCTCTATATTTGAAAGAAAACAAGAGATAGAAATGGATATCTACAGAAAAAAATAATCACTCTCTGCAGGTTTGTCTATAGTTCTCAATCACTTTTTTTGTTTTTTGCAGACTAGTTTATCATCCATCTTCAAATGCAGACATTTTTCACAGTTAATGGAGCATCAGTGCTAACACAAGCAGACATATCAAACTGTTGTGAATTCCAAAAGCTTTAGCACTTTAACTAAGAGACTAAAAATGACAAATAGTTATAATTTTATACGTATTAAATGTCTTCTGTCTTCATAAAAAAAAAGGATTGGACTGTAATAACAGATTATTCCGTTCCTCAGCTTTGTTTATGTCATGCCCTCTTTAAGTGAATAAATTGGCAAAATATTTCATTTTCAGCATTAAAGCAAATATGTTTATTAAGCACTTTAATATACATCAGAAAATTCCACTTCATATGATACAGGAATTCTTTTAAATGAAATGAATGTACATGGTAAGCTATTTACAATCCAATCACTGACAGTCAAATCAAAGATGACAGACAAAACACAGTCAAGACAAACAAGATAACTGCCTAATAAGACTATACAGTATGTTTTCCAACACTGTTTCTAGACCCAGTCCTGACTTGAATCCTTCTATTGACCCTTCATGGCATACTTTTGAGCTACTGTAGTACTGAAGAGCTGAGAGCTTTCACTAGGGCTTGTAAGTGATGTGCATGCAATAGGTTTGTACTCCCTCCCCAATCCTACTTGTTGGTGAAAAATAGCTCACTGTTAACATTATGAAAAGCCTGAAAAAATGAAACAGCCTGTAAACGCTAACACAGCTCCACGTAGTTCATGAGAAACAGATGTTTCAGTTCCCTCAGTGTCAGTGAAGCACCCCCTCCCCTCCATCTCCTGTGGGGTTAAGTCTTGTTGAAGTGATATTCAGCTTCTCACCGAGGGGAGGTGGGGCAGAGTATGTTGTTTCAACTTTGGCTTTACAACTCTGCATTTCAAACAATATCACTGGCAGCTACGAATTTTATTAATGACTGAAAATTCTTTTTGAGCCATTTCGTGTCATGCCCCTGAAAAATCCAGCAAGAATTACTGAAAATTAACCACATGATAGTAAGGAAACAAAGCTTGGATTTTGTTTCTTGCATTGCAGTAGGTAATACACGTAACTCTGCAGGAAATGCATTTTTTTTAAAGTCACTGTTTTCACTTTAAATTGCTGCGTTTAGCACCAGACTTATGCTGACGGTACACAATGAGTTATTTAAATATTTATGCACACACAAAACATAACACACAAACAACTGAAAAAATCCCATAGGGACAAAATTCCTTTTTTTTTTTTTTTACATTTTCATTGAACCTCCCTCTGTCATAGATATTTGTAATACACAAATGCACAAAGCCAACAAATTGGTAGTCCAAAATAAATGCAGGCAACGTTTGAACACAGCACCATGGTAGATCATAATGCAACACAAAATGCAGCAAAAGTGGCTTTTTTTTCCAAAAATAAATATGCTTGTACTACACTTGTGAAGTAAACTGCCATAGCTATTAACATATTACACACAACATAGGTTTTGCACATTAATCAAGGTTCACACAGATTATTTGGGGTCTCTAGAAAGGCAGACTATCAATGCGCTTAAATTTATACCATGGCATCAGTTACTGTTATGTCCTCTGATTTGTGACAATGTTCTCAGTGGTACATTGCTGTCAGTGTGGAAAAAGTAGACAGAACAAATATAAAATAAAAAAAGCATTGGTATGTTTCTCTCAAACAATTACTTTGATAAAACATGGATGGGCTACAAAGTGAATAGAACAAATGAATGTCTGTCATTTAACTTGTTTAAAAGTGCATACACTGTTTATTAAATAGCATTACATTAACATTAAATTAAAATGATATTTTGCATGAATACATGAAAAAGGCTGTAACAGATGTAGGCACATCGAAGTATCAGTTCACATAAGCCGTAGGCAGCAATAATAATCTTCCCTAGGTATTATTTGAGGTCTCCCACTGACAAAAAAATTGGTATTTTTAATGCAGATGAAAACAGTTGCTTTGGCACATTCCCTCCATCGTTTGCATGACGAATGACATTCAAGACATCTGAAACAATACAGGAATGATCTGGGTTAATGATTTGTTTGGGAAGACAAAGTCTGCTTATCTGGATAGAAGGATTATTCATGCAAGTCTGTTTAAATCCAACTCATGATGCTTCTGTTGAGTGCAATTGAGTAATAACTAAAGGTTTATTTGCCTTTGTTTTGTCACTGTAAACGAAAAGACAACCGACAGTATTAAAATGTGCTGCCACCCCGGCCTAGATGTCAACTTTTAACATCATTGCTAACACAAGAGTTTCAGTCCCAGTCAGTCTGTCTTGAATTTAGGAGGATTTAGTACTTACAAGACTAAAATTAAATATCAGTATAACTTCAGACATCTGAAATGTAAATGTAAAGTCTAGCCAACATATTACAACGTGCTGCCAACTTGACCTTTATGTCAACTTAATAACTTATTATTTTGAAAGGTATCTCTTACCAGCTATAATGGAGTCTCCTTTTTGTAGTTAAACCCAGGGTCTGACCCTTCAATCTGTAGTTTCAGGGCTTGTTTAAGGCTTAGCTCGGTTTCCCCGATGGGATAGTTCTCCAGAACATCTTGGTGGCCTCTGTTGTGTACAGTTCGAGGAACCGATACCCTACCCAGGAAAACCTGATTACCCTGTAGATGATAGTTGGGGTTGGTCATGATACCATTCCTTTTCTTGTCAGAACAGCTCTGCTGCTGGATAAAGAATTGATCTTGGCCTTGTCCCCTGTCCTGCTGAATTGAACCACCAATCGTGATCTTACAATGTGGGTCCTTCACTGCAATGTTTGCTACAGATTTGTTGAGGGCAATTCTCTTGTCAAACTGTGTCATCTCATACTCTAGAACCTGTCCTTGGGTTGATCCGCTGTTCTTGATTTTTTTCTTATCACCACCTTTACCATTTGATGTACCATTTCCTGTCTTACTTCCCTTTGTTGACTTGAGACCAGGTTTTAATTGAGACCAGTCATAGTCATTGGATGGAGACGACGGCTGCTGACCAATGGACTTAGTTGTGGAGGAAGGGGACACAATAGACTGTCTGCTCCGGCTACGAGGCAGTGAGTGCTGCTGGATTTGTTCTGTGAATGTCAATCCATGAAAACTATCAATTGGCACAGTCTGTGCTGTGGCTGTAGACGATGTGGTTCTCAAGGAGGAGTTCTTTGAACTCTTGAGGGAATTATTTGACAACGAGGATTTCTGTCTATCTACAGTGGAATCCGGAGATTCCGAAGGCGAACTGAAAGCATGGACAGGGCCATTGGGTAAACCACGCCCGGATGACTGCATATCTCCTGCCCCAGTGCTGCCAGAACTACTTGATTTAATGGTGAGGGACTGCATTTTACCACTCACAGCCAATGGTGTTTTTTCTTCCAAGGTATGTACAGGAGAGGGATTGCATCCATTTAGAGTTGTGGCCCCATATTTTTCCAAAAGTTTTATGATCATAGAATGGCCACCTTTTGCTGCAACTCTCATTGCTGTGCGTCCAAACTGATCAGCGTGGTTGGGGTCAGCACCATTTTCAAGAAGTATTTGCACAACATCAATGTGACCCTCTTGTGCAGCTATGCCTAGTGCTGTTGCTCCCTGGTTGCATGTGTGATCCACATGTGTACCATTCTCTATCAAAAACTGCACAACTTTTGTGTGACCTTGCCATGCAGCAGACTGGAGGGCAGATCGCTTCTCATTGTCACAGGCATTCACATCAGCATGATAGTTAATCAGCAGCCTTACCATTTCAATATGCCCTTGCCAGCAGGACACGTGAAGAGCTGTTCTGCCTTCAGTGTCACAAGCTTCCACATTGGCTCCATTTTCAAGGAAATACTCTGTCATGGCTAGCTGATTTTCAAGTGCCAATATGTAGAGTGTTGGGCGTCCATCTGCATCTTTGTAATCTATATCAGCACCATGGCTCAGCAGCAGTTCAACAATATCCCTGTGGCCTTCTAGTGCCGCCACCCGGAGTGCATTCCTCCCATCATATCCCCTCTGATCAATGCATGACTTGTTTTCCAGAAGAATTTGCACACAGTCATAATGTCCTTCTTGTGCTGCTAATATCAGCGGTATTCTACCATCATTATCTACCTCTGTACAACGAGCACCTTGCTCAATAAGAGCATAGCACACTTGACGGTGACCCTCAAATGATGCCATGTGTAACGGGGTCCAGCCTGCATCATCCCTGTGATTCTCATCAAGACCTCTGTCCAGCAGAGTTCTGACCACTTCCACGTTACCCTGAGCAGATGCTATGCTCAGCACAGTCCTTCCCTCGCTGTCGATGCTATCGACAGCAGCCCCCCAAAAAAGTAATGTGTTGACAACAGAAGCATGGCCCATTGATGCAGCCGCAAGAAGAGGGGTGCGACCATTGTTGTCCGTGTGATCCACATCGGCACCACCTTCCAAAAGCAGATCAACTACATCAACATGTCCTTCATAGCCAGCCACAAGGAGTGGTGTCATGCAGTCTTTGTCACAGTGGTCAACCTCGGCTCCCCTGTCAATCAGAAGGCTCACAACAGAAGCATGGCCTTTACTTGCCGGAATACAAAGAGCAGCTACTGAGAGTGCAGTTCTCCCATCCACATCTTCATGATTAACTTCAGCCCCGTGGTCCAATAGGTGCTCAACAATCTCTCTATGTCCCATGTAGGCTGCAGCAATGAGAGCTGTTCTTCCTTCATTGTCTGCTTTGTTGACCTCTGCCCCATGCTGAAGAAGGTTCAACACTATGTCTTCATGCCCCCCCCAAGCTGCAGCTCTTAAAGCAGTTCTACCATCAGCATCAGCACAGTCAACTTTGGCACCGGCATAAAGAAGCGCAGATACAACCTCTGAATGTCCACCCCAAGCTGCTGAGCGCAGGGCTGTCCATCCATCATGATCTGTGTGGTTTATATTGGCCTCACAGCCAATTAGGCAATTAACCACTTTGGTATGGCCCTGCCTTGCAGCAAGAGTAAGTGTTGTTTGTCCATGGTTGTCTTCTAACTCCATATTTGCTCCTCTAGATATGAGCAAGTTGACCACATCAAGGTTTCCACTGTATGCAGCATTGGCCAGCAAAGTTCTGCCACTGGAATCATACTGGTTCACGGATGCCCCATTGTCAAGCAATGTCCGTATTGAGTCCTCTCTCTCCAGGGCCTGTTGTACAATACATGAAGCATGATCATCCTCATTGTTAACATGAGCTCCAGCCTTGACCAGAAGTTGCAAAACTTCCTGTTCTCTTGGTATGGAAGTCGTCAGAGAGTCTTTAGCAGGAGTTCCATTCCAAACCATCCAAAGGGCCAGATTAAATGGCTCAATCTGCAGATTGGAATTGACAAGATGAAGTGCGAATTCTTGCACTTCAAGTGGTTTGAGTTGCTTTGCCCGGCAGGTGTAACTCATTGCCAACATCCTATGTCCCTCTGCTGCATTGCACAAGTACTTCTGGGTGCAGTGCTTAACATCCAGTAACCACTCTGCAAAACTGTAGTGAAAAAGAATTTTACTATTTCCAAGGCCGTCAACCAACAACTTGGAGAGAATGTCCATCTTTTTCTGAAATTCTTCCATAGTCATCGTCATGTTTTTAGTCCAGACTGCATGGTACAGTTGCTTTATTGTAAGTGGCCTGCAGGTTGCTAGGATTACATTAAGAATGGGCTGAACTTTGGCAAATTGTTTCCTGACAAACAGTCTCTGGCAGAGCCACAGGTAGAGGCCATTGAGAGTTCCAGGGATGTCACGGATCTCGCGGAGCATGATAAAGTTATCCACTACGCCATCCAGCACGCGCTCCAGGTAGAGGAAGCAGCCGCTGCTTTTGATGTGGAGTTGGTTAAGCATCTCTGCTGTCTCCTTGGTAAGGTGCTGCCTAAGGGCTTCTTCCTGGTCCAGCCTGTGGAGAATGTACTGTTGCACATCCTTGACAATGTAGGCCTTGCGCAGATCATCAAGGCTGATTTTGCGGAATCCTGAAAGAAAAGAAATGGATTTTATATGAGCTGAGAAACATATTCATATGTAATGCAGACTGAAAGTAAAAGGTGCACGTTGAGTCATTTTGTGAAGTCTGACCTTGAGAGTATTTGTCCATGGATATTGTGTATATGAATCTTAGAATAATTAGGTTAACCTTTAATTTCCCATGGCACAGGATAATTAATTGTACAGCCATGTTGCTATAGAAACAAAACTTTTCAGAGGAATTTAATGCATAACCCCTCTGGATGCTGGAGACAGTCATGATCAACAGGAGTTCCGTTTAGCCCATAAACAGCAAAGAAAAAAAAATCATGGCAATTGGTGCCCTATATTGTGTTTGAAGCAGAAGCTACCTGTATATGTGTTCCTGACGATAAAAATTGATTATTTCAGTGTAAGCACAACTGAATTCATAACTAAAGTACATAAAAATGTTTGTACGGCTACAGACAAATGTACTCAAAAGAGAAACTTAAAAAGGTGTGCTACATCTAGCAGCAGCCTTAAAGAACTATACAGTATTTACAAAAAAGAATACCGTATCCCCTAACCTCCACTCCTCCCCAAAAAGATCATTTTGTTCCACACTGAACCAATTTAACTCATCAATTAACTCTTCCATTGGCTGTACAGGTTATTAGCACTTAATCAGCAGGAGGAAATCTGTGTTAGGGGCTGAGGATGTACGATAATCAAAATGGGGGAGAACAAGGGAGACATTTTCATGCTTCTAGAACATCAATAGCTTGTAAGACATGTCTCCAGTCTGCCTCACTTATTATCCTGTTGCATGCTCACTGCACAGACCTTTAGAAATCATTCTGGAAAAAAGAAAATGATTACAGTGGGTTCTTCCCCCCATTCATGTAAATTCCTTTCTGATATGTGGATAATGGCCTAGGCTAATGGGAATATAGTGAACTTCCATCTATGTTTAAATGGTGTGTTTGTGTAACCTTCAACCCAAAGGATTTTTACATACTTTTATTTACAGTTCCCATGGTTCCCTGGCTTATGGGGACAGGGAAAAATACCACCAGAGGCTCTGTTAATGTTATTCACCTACAATATTTTACAATGAAAAATAAAATGACTCCATCTACAGGAAGTAGATGCAGCAGTTATGTTTTGTTGCCGATGCACTTGTATGCCAGGCAGAATATGTTGCCATTAACATGAATATTTCTAAAATAACAGCAAATGAGGTAGTTTTAGACATCACGTCACTGACTCAAACATTCTATTCAAAGGTTCAAAACAAAGTTCTGCTTCAGCCCTTTCAACGTTAATAGTGAAATGTGATTGCTTTGATTATATGACACAACTTTTCCCTTTACATTACATGAATCAGACCCTGTCCTCATGCCTTAGGCAGTGTGATGTTCATCTGACTGCAATCGAGTGGGTGGAAAGGGATGTGAAATCCAAGGCCAACAGCTGGATGCCAGTAATAATCCTGATGAGTTTAACAAGAGTTCCCAGGCAGGTGTTGACAATTTGGACAATAGATCTTGGTAAACAGGAGCAGTGGTGGATTTTCTCTATGTGTTTGTTTAAGATAAGCACCCTCACACTAACAACAAAGACCTCCTTACGCTTACCCTGCCTTTTCCTTGTACCTTGTAAGTCTGCCAAATGACTAAATGTAAATGTCCAATGCAAAAAGATTGGAAGAAGGTCATGTGGTCTGATGAGTCTTGATTTACCCTAGTCCAGAGTGTGAGGTGAGGTGATGCACCCATCATGCCTAGTGCCTACCGTACAAGCCTGTAGGGGCAGTGCTATGATCGGGGGTTGCTGCATTTGCTCAGGTATAGGTTCAGCAATGTAATGTGCCCAAAGAATGAGGTCAGCTGACCAGCTACCTAAATATACTAAATGACCAGGTTATTCCATCAATTGATTTCTACAGATGTAATTTAATGTTTAACAAAAGGCAGCTGTACAAATGGTTTAAATTAATTAAGCTATAAAGTATCTCTCTCTCTATCTTATACTAGATAATTGCCCAATAATTACAGCATCTTAATTACCCTAGCCCACTAGCAGTCTGTCATAGTTTTCAGTGACTGTGCATATTTTCTACTCTTTTCTCTGGCTCCATGATCTCCTGCACTGGCTTCCACCTCAGTCTTCAATGACTCACTGACATTATAGGGCTAGATTCATGGCAAGCATACACAGCAGATTCAGGTAAGCCAATATTGGAGCACTTCTAACGTCAGGGCCTTTAAACTAAGAAAAATATTAAAGATTGTGTATATTTAAAATTGTGGCCAAAAAACCTGATTTTGACATGATACTGGAAAGAACTCTAATGGGTTATTATGAGTTTAAAGGTGGCTACCATCAGTTTTATATCCAAAGAAACAAAAACACCTAAAAGTACTACATTATCCTATCGTGCATTCCTGTCCTCGTTGTCTGTGTACCCAGTATACTTAAAGTATTAATGATCAAATTTACTATCGGAAAATTTGCTCTTTTATACTTAAAGTATACTGGGTACACAGATGACCATCAGTTACCATCAGATGATTTTCACACTTCCCCTCCTTATTTTCTCCAGAGTTTTGTTTCACTATCTCAATTTGATGGTGTTGGCCTATTTAGCCTGAAGGACTTATTAGCTGGTGTTTATGCTTCCTTATGCTTGCATTTGTATTTAACTGAAAGTTTGATCTAAAATTTTAACTTGCATTTTTGGGCTATAAGAGTACAACAGGTAACACATAATATACATTTTTTATTCTATTTTTACAGACAGACATCTGATGGTTGGTGTGATCTCCTGCCAATGTATGACTCTTTGGGACTCTGATGTCACTGACTGGTCCTCCAACCCCTTCCTAGACCCAGTCCTTCTTTGGACATTCTGGGTTTGCTCCTGCTGGGACAGGAAACCCACTAGCTGAGAAAGGGAAAGAGGCCATTAAAGGGGAAAACAAGGAGCCCAAAAAGAAAAAAATACTTCTTTTTCCAACCCGCCAGTGATTTCAGCAAAGTGTGACATTTAATATTTAGTCTCGATGAGTCTGATTTGCTCAATTCACTGAGGGACTAAGAAAAACATTGAGTATGCATTACAGCCCAATTCTGGAGATGCTACTCTATCATGAATATTTTCTTATGGGAACAAAAGAGAAATGCTTCTGTGCTGTAGTTTATGATAAACATTCCACGGTCGCTGACATGCCAATTATGAAGATACAGTGACTATGAAAACTGGAGGAGGGAGGAGGAGACAGATATTTGACTGCAGCCAGTTTGAAATAAATAAAAAGCTTTTTCAAAATCAATTTCTGTGAGCAAAAAATAAAAGAATAAACCCACCAAGAGCCTCCAGTCAGAATTTTTTTCCTTCAGTTGCTGCACATGGTGGAAGATGACCTACAATTTCCACTTTAGTCATCAGCACACATTGCTTCATAATGCTTGGATGTCAACTGTGAAGTTGTGGCATTGTGGCATTATTAATGTCCTAGTCCAGCAGATAAAGCACTAAAATAACCAAGGGGGAATTTTCATCCAACCTGTACTTGATGCTTGTGGTGTAACAGGAGCTACTATTAAGTGTTACACAAGAATGCAAGAACTCTGACTGGCTACAAATGTTCTAATTCCTTCCGAGAACCATTTGCTTTCTTTCCAAAAACAGTCATGGAGGCCTATATTTTTGCACCACTGAAAGTGGGCTACACAAAGTGAAGCTGAGTACTTTGTGTATACAGGCTATTTATGCGTTTGTGATAGGATGGTCCAGAGTTTGAACAAAAGCAACTGCTAAACATGCAACAAATAACACATTCATCAGGGTGAGGGATGCAGCTCCCGAGTACAAGCCTCTGAGCCAGCTGCTGCTCGTTACAGAACTGGATACCAGCCACAAGAGAGAGATCCTCGCATACAAAAGAGGGACTGTTTGCCTTCTAGATTAATTTTTAGATGACAAACGAGGCAGGGTGCATGTGTCGAGAAACAAGGGGTTTGAGTTCATCAACAAGGATTTCAGAATGGCAGCTTGTCAGATTCGGCACGTTCTTTGCAAGACACCATCTTAAGTCATTGGATCCATTAAGAAAACAGAAACCCAAGCCTTGCTGCCCTCTCCTCAGGCTCTCCAGTAAACCCACACTCAACAAACGTCTGTTCGACAGCTGCAGCTTTCCCGGCTCCAAAAAACATGAGAGCGCCAACCTCCTAAACACAAGTATGTGGATGAGAGTCAGTTCCAACGGTCTGCAAACAACAGTCCTTTGAAAAGTGTGCTGCCATTTAAGCTTTGAAAAATGCTGCTGAGTTCCTTGTTTGATTATATACACTCTACTTTCTACTCTAACAGAAGAGTAAAGATAACCCTTTCTATTTTATCTTGGATAAATGTGGCTTATTCACAAGTGGGGAAACAACAGAGACAAGTACTGAGAGGCTTTGAATCCAATGGGTCCCTAATTAAACTGTTGCAAGAGAAAATCATTTCAGATTAGCAGCTACATTTTATGCATGCTGTATATTTCCTGCCATTCTAAACAACTAGCAGGCGAGACACTGAAATTATTACACTTTAACAATTAATTTATGCAATGCTACAGGCAAAACACATGAAAACACTCCTGCCCAAGCACGCCTCTTGCTGAATTTCAAACGGGGATGTGAAAGGGTTTCCAGTCAAACCTGTTGTGGTGCAACTCAACAACGCTGATGAGGTGGGGGTGGGGAAACAGGAATACATTTAAAACACATACAGCAGGGTTCAGCTTTAAAAGGTACATTCTGATAAAGCTATCAAGGCTACTTGAACAACAAATAATAAATCAATCATGTAATTGTCCATGCAGAACTGTCTTCTTTTTTAAGCCCATGGAAAAAAGGGACTGTTCTTTTGCATTTAAATGACAGAAGCTCATTACGATGGTGACAACAGACTGAGTCATAAGGCTCTACACCTGGTGTGTAGGCCTTTACTCACTGTGTCACATAATGGATAGCTACTACCAGAGAGTTGCCACTATATATCACAGAACCTCTTGCAGCTGCACAGACAACTGGAAATTTCATCCAAATGGAGAAATTCCAAACTTAGAGAGCTGAAAAAGAAAAATATTTAGCCAAGAATACACAGATTAAACTGGAACACAAGAACACATAAATAATACAAAGTTGAGTCAAACAATTTCTGTAATTGGGGAAACAGTAGGGTCAGCGCAGCATAGAATCTCCTGTATTTGATACACTAGGCTAAAATTAATGCTAGATACAGAGAGTTGAAGCAACAGCTCACAACGGTTTCATCAAAAATTGAACTCTACCCCATTTATAAAGCAAGACTGATGTGCTAGACTGCATTAACTTATATCAAGTGTAAAAAAAACACTGCAAACTTAGAGCATATCTCTTAAGTGCTTAATGCATTCTATGATCCAAATTACTATAAATTACATCCAAACAGTGTCTTTTAAAAAACATGTTCTTGGTCTTCATTGTGACAGTAAGTAGATCTGGGACTGTAGCCCTATGTGGGATCAAATTTTTTCCATTTCAATTTCATTGCACTGGTTGACCTCCCAGTGACCTCATGTACCCCAACTGCCATATGTTTCCATCCACCTGCACAAAAACTACTCTAGCATGTCGGTCATCAGACGTGTTTGATTAGCCATCAAGTCAAACAAGCCATTCCCCACTATGGCCATGCAGTGCTGGAAAAGCAAGTTCCAGCTTGGAACAAACTGGAAGGATTTCACAGCAAAAAGTTCAAAAAAAAAAGGAACAGATTCACCACAGGGAAGACTGTGGCAGTTGTGGAATTAGTTACTCGCAAAGTCATCCTTAGCATCCAGGTCAAAAGGTAGCGGTGCATTTATAAAAAAAAAAAAAAGTCCATCTCCATCTAAATCCATCTTTACTGAGGCAGCCATTTGACTCCAATGTGCCAGGAATTCACCTGCATGTATTCCAACTGAAGTTAATTCGAGACTTAATTACAACACCCTTCAATTAAAGCTTTAAAGTCTAGAACCTGAAAAAAAAAAAAAAAAGAAAATTTCAAGTCTATAATAATTTGGCAGGGGCATGCCACATACCAAAGGGCATCATGTCAGAAGAAAAGAGGCCAGTCAGTTTGTCCATGTTCAAAATCATGTTACTGCAGTGCAGCAACCAAAGGTGTTGTAGATACAGACACAGCAGACCTGTAATTTGCCTGGCTGTCAGACTGCATGGTGGTAAATTACAGTATTCACTGAGGATTATGGTCTTCAGCTCATCCAAAGTGAGGCTCAACATGCAGCCTCACAGACGACAACTCATACATGAATATGGACATAAATCAGCTTGTCTGTGTAAGTCAATTTCAAGAAAGGCGAGGTAAGATAAATGTCGTCCTTGCTCTTGTTACTAAGACATATCGGCACAGAGACAATTAAAAAAGTTCTAAGAACAGAGAGGACTTTTGTTATGTTTTGGTTGTAGAAGGCATTTGTTGAATGCACACTTTGGTTTTGTCTTGAAATGTTTTGCCTGTCTGGTGAAGGTTGCTGAATTAACCAGATGTGTTGGAATTGGTTATAAAGTTCTTAAAACTACTGAAATTACTGATAATAAGGATTAGAGAATAAGGAATGCCTTGGCACTCCTTCCCCTTTCAGTACTGACAACTGTTAGTGGCAACTAATCTCTCATAAAACATATTTCATACATTCATTTTAGATTCATCTATTGTATTCGACTATACATCTAGTTGTCTAAATTATGCCGCAAAATGAAGTTTACTGGGGAGTCAGTAAGCAAAGCCATCTTTGTCTCTCTTCGGGGAGCGTTCCACAACCCAGAAGAAATAAACCGTCCTCGCTGCTTTACGACTGTGTTTGTGTTGTCAGTCGGCCAGAAGATCTTGCGGTCCCTCCAGTGAGGTCTCACTTTTTACCAAAAAGAAAGTGTACACAAAAACACACATCCAGAGAGATGTTAAGAGTTTTGTTGACCTTCATCCAGAGGAACAGCCTTGCCCTTTGGCAGATTCACCCTCGGGCCCTTAGGACAAATGGCTGCCCAGAAAGGTGGAGGAGGGTGCACACTTTAAACAGTGCTGCCCTTTTTCATTTGTGATCATTGGTGATAAATCAGTTCTGTCTCTTGGTGGGTTGAGTAAAGAAAGCTCCATTCACAGTGGACAGAGTTGAGCTGGAGCTGTGGTTCATGTCTTTCTTCAATGAGATGCAAATACAGGAAACAAAAACACAAGCCCACCCAAGAGTCACATAATTTTCTGAAGGTGGAGCTTTTATTATACTATAGCCGTGGAATTTCTAATGATATGTACTGTGAAAGTATGCAAGCAGGCCTACATATTACTTTTGGGTAAAAGGTATGTGTCATCTTAGGGAGCAAAAAGAGCAAACACTGCATCAAAGTAGCTCACAGGATGAGTGTATTCTTAAAGTGGACACCATCCTGTAATATTTCCCAGTATGAGGTAGGAATATACTATAACCACTTTAATTACAGCTGTGATTCATAACTCAGAGGTGGGTTTATGTATGGCTTTATGTCGCCATTTTCCAGGTTTCTGGCTGGTAGATCTCCTTTACTCTTGCCAAATGTCCATTGTGACAAACTAGACCAACTAAAAGTAGTACTGGGAAAAGAATCAAAAGAATAATGTATTTTATGACATTGAAAATTAATCTAATTGAAATTGCTGTAACATTGCAAAGCAGGAATGTGGTTGTTTAAGGGGAGCCATTACTTTTCATGGCTCCAGTGGCACCATGATATTATATTATTAGGAGTACTGGCACTGTAGTTGACAAATCTGTGCCTTCTCCATCTTCCTCATCCCCTGCTCATATTGGCTTTTCACTCAAAATCCTAAGTACAGCACAACGTTTTGTGTTAAGTTTCCTTTAAACTGGGTTGTAACTGTATTTGCAGGTAACTCAAGATGCTTCCAAACAGGGGGAGACAATATAAAATACTCTGCTTATTCTGATAATCACAGATCTTAACACTTGAATTTAATCTCTCTAATGCTCTGATTGCATAAAAGTCTGTACAAAAACCAAGATAAACACAACAATGCTGCTTTAAAGATCTCATTATGAAAAGCATTTATATCCTAACATTTGACACACTATGCTTGAAAGGTAAATGAGCTCTAACTACATAATATGATTTCATGAGTTTCATACTGACTTCAGATTCAGTAAACTTCAATTCTAAACTCAGCTATGTAGCTGTGACCTAACATAACTTACTGACTGACTGTCAAACAAAGAAAGCCAAGTCATGTTCTACTTCTGTACTTCAATGCTATTCTTCATATAAGACAGGATTTGAGGCTAAATACAGACATACTCAGCAAAGCACAAGAAATATAAGCGAAGTATAGTTTAGTATAGTTTTGTTATGCACAATTCCTTAAAAACACATTTTAAAGCAAAAGTGCTGTGAAAAGTTTCTGTGACCTAATCATCATCATCATCATCGAACAGCCTGAGAACCATGTGGACATTCACTTCAAGAGCGTTTTGAGCTTTTTGTAAGTGATCCATCAATTATTTCTGCTTGTAGTGTTCCTATTTATTTTAATGACTAATGCCTGAAGTGCTCGGCCAAACACTGCAGTATTTGGGAGGGTTGGTCTTGTACTACCACTAGTTGACTCTAATTAAAGTTGCATATTGTATTTTAAGACTACATAGTAATATTCTATTTAAACCAGAGAGAGACCTACCCCTTGAAAGATGTCTTCACATACTTGCTATTTGACAAACAGTGACTGTGACAAGTGTGCACACTAGACAATATAGGGCAGATGGTAGGCATTACAGTTCAGTGATGCTACACATGATAACAAGATCATACACTAGGCTGGATCAAATGCTAAGAGGTTTTATGATTACAGTGAGACTATAATTATTTTTAATGAAAGTCAAAGTAAAATTTCTGAAAGCTACTCACAGAAACAAAGGAGCATCTTCCCAGTAAATCATAATTCTGCTTAATAAAACTGTGCATTATGTAGGTTTCATTTGAATTTGAGAAGTCTGCACATAGCAAGTTGTCTTATTTTAATAATTATCTTTATCAGTCTTGTACAAGTTTAAAAAATACTGTTAAAAAAATACATGTATGACAGGCTGTTTCTATTTAAACACACCTCCCCCTCCCTGTTTCCCACCTCCACTCCACCCTCTCTTCTACTTTTCCCTTGCTCTCCCTTCTGCCAGAGGCCTTGTTAAATTGGCACAGATTCTACCCTGCTCCCAACCAAAATCGCTGCCTAAGTGTTTCCACTCTGCTACTCCTATCATGGCCTTACAGTAGCACACACACAGAGAGGGGGTAAGCAAGGCAAAAAGTACGTTTCTCTCCATAAGTCTGCGTCACTTTTATCATTCTAATTGTAATTGTATACAATATATTTATAAAGCACTTTTCAAAAACACTTTAAAATGCTTTACATAGCAAAGTCCAAATACAACAACTTAGCATAATATATTAGTTAATCAAATAAAAACCCATCAATCAATTAATCAATACCTTGACAAAAAACAATTTAATTAAAAAATGGGTAAAAACTGAAAGCCGACTAATACAGAGATAATGTGCAATTGTGTTTCTGAATCTGTGAAGAACTGAGCAGCTGTGTTTTGGAATAACTGCAGGCAAAGGTTGTGTTTGGCTTTACCCTGAATACAGTGAATTAGTCAATATGCAGTTATGTAAACTGGCATATGAACTTCTCAAGGCCAAAACGAGGACCTGATTGTTGCTTATCAGCTGGAGGACGCATGATTAGACAAAGCTTGTGCCTTGTTTGTAGAAGAGTTTCTTGCCGAAGGTTTCTTGCTGCTGCTCTCTGTTGAGTACTTTGGAAGACTGTTCTGACGAGATCACATGGTCTTTGAATGACTAAATAGAATTTAATCATTTAGTCATCACATCTAGCATTTGATTTCTTAAAAAATACACGAATATGACTGATATACTTTATTAATCCCCTTGGAGAAATTGTCATTATGTCCTTGTGGATTCATGTAAAGAATTTTAGGGAGACATGGATGAAGCTGTGGGGAACACCACAGCAAATAGCCTACGGCTTCACCAATAAATTACTGATTAAGTTCCATTTGTCAAGTACAATTTAAATCAGACTAAAATAGTATTCCTAAGGTCAATCCATTTAAATCAGTTGTAGGGTCAGTTGTAGGTTTCATAAAATATGTGTAAGCGTCTCTGCATTAAAATTAGAAAGAACATCTAATTGACAGAACTAGCGGAGGGTTAAGACAGTGGATGAAGTAGTGTGCTTGATTCATAGCCACATGCTAACTTGTGTTCCTTCTACTTTTGGTAATCACCTTTGTCTAGGTAGCTGCCAGCTCACTGAAGAGTAAATTAATCCCGATCGCAAACAGAACAGAATTTATCCAGGCAATGGTGAAACTCCCAGCAAGCAACTTTTTGCAGGAAAGGACTTGTATCTACCTCTGACTTTAAAGCGGCAACCTGCCTGACAGGTTATCACATTTTATTTTATGGATAATGGGCGTGCAGGAAATTTCTTCCCACCTTGAATGGGCAGCAAGGATTACCCCATATAGACACAATGTAGAGCAGATGAGGCCAGACAGTGAGAATACACCAACCAAAGAAGTACAATATCAACTCATTTTAGTGCACTAAAAAATATCACATGAAAACCGGGACTTAATCAAAGTGAGCAATCATGTAATGTGAGTCAGACCGGCAGATATTCAGAAAAATTCTTGTACTGCTACTCACAAACAGAACAGTCTTTGTTTTTGAGCCATTAGCCAAGCGGATGCGAGTGAGGCATTCTGCTGCAGAAGTCAGAATGCCTCCTTCTTCCTGCTCAGTCTCAGAGGTGCTGAAAACTTCCCAAAGCACATTCCACTCTGAGACAGACACAAGGAATAACAGTTGAGCAAGGAAAGAGGAATTTAGAGTTTTGCTCTTGGGGAAAAAGTCATTCATTAAAGAAAGGAAATACTCTGATGCTCACCGTGTCAGTCTTCAGTGATATAGAAGTCAATATACAGTCAAATGTGCCAAAGGTAAAAAATATTCACTTTCACTCTACAGATGAAGCCTTTTAGAACTCCTAACCGCATTGGAGCTGGTCCTGCAGCTTTTCTGCAAAATGACCTTATGGTTAAAGGTCGTCCTTCAAACTTAATCAACAATATATTCATAAAACCACAAAGTTCCCACCACCACACACAAGAGTTTACTGATAAACCCACACAACCTCCACCCCAGACAAAATAGGCTGCTCATATAAAATAGGGCTTAGCTCTGTGTAGAGCATGAAAGAGGAGACTTTTGGCATGTCACAGCCACCTCTGACTTGTAAACAATACGGACAGTATTTTTAGGGGCCTCAATTTAACACACTAAAGTCATTTGGTCTATTTTAGGTTAGGTGCTGCATGAATAAGGAGCATTAATACTGCTGTATTAATAATAAAGTGCACAAGTAAACACAGGACACTTTAAATAGGAGGGTTTGTTTGAGAGCAGTATGTGTGAGGGACAGTAAGCCAAACAATGCAGAGCAATTTCCTGAATTGAACTAAAAGCAGAAGTCTTACTGTAGACAAAACAAAGACTGCTAAAAGCATTAGACAAGGAGAGAGGCCAAGGCGTATGGTTCTGTAGGAGCACTTCAATGCCCAAAGTCAATATAATCAAATAACAATAATTTAGCTTAAGTTTTAAATCTAGAACAGCATGTTCACCCAAAAAAAAGTGAAAGAACAGGAAAACAAAATCACACATGTCCTTCGCTGCTTTTAAATAGCGACACTGGGTGCGTTTGGATCCGTTTTTCTGTTCAAAAGGAGACTCGTTTTTGAAAACCAATTGCTGGGCAATTGGAATAAGAGCTCAACAAAAGCTTGGCCATCATCAAAGGGGCAGTAAAAAGGGAAAGAGATGAGAGCTGGACCAAAAAAACAGAAAGAAAGAAGATAACTGCTGTTTATCAGATTGTTCCAAGATGAGATTCCTTTCAAACCATATCAAAAACAAAAAGAACAGACAGCTCTTCAGCTACAAACATGAGGGGAAAACGCAAATAGGCAATCACAGAACTCCATGAGATTCTCTGAAGTTTAAGATAAAATTTTCCCATTCACATTTGCATCTGTAGCTTATATGGACTCCCTGACTGTTGAAATCTATGTTTTGAGTCAGACAGGAAACAACACAAACATATGTAATAAACCAGATAATATGATTTAATGCAAATTGCTGCTGAAAGAAAATCAAATATAAAACTTCTTCTTTGTCGGTGAACTTGAATTTTTGTGCTGTGGGGATGCTTTATACTACACTCTGATACCAATCCAGAGTCTAATCTAGCATGGGCACCTACACAGGAGCTTTGATGTTCGAAGAAAGCGTGGGTGGGCATGTCTTTGCGATTATAAAGTGGGCAGCTTGCAGCACAGTTGGTCCGTTGAATTAAACACATGACGCCCATAAAAGACTCAAAGTGAATTCTGGTGTCCTAAAACTCTACCCCCATCCTCCTCAACCTCCTGCTCCTGTCAACACTGATCAGATCCACTCATCTAAACTACACTTACATTCTGACATGAACGCTTAAGGTTTTACCTAATGTCTTACACCGAAGCTGATCATTCATAATCTTTCAAACTATAATTTTGAAAGCATGAGACAGTCATTTTATTGACAAATGTACGTCATTAACTTGAGCAAATACAAGGTTGATAATTTATATTATTTTCTGTAAAAGGTCTGCACTTGTTGAAAGCCGACACCTACACGTATTTGACTTCTAGCACACCTGCAAAATATTGTTGGACATATGTCACAACTATATCACTCAGTAAAAGTTGAATGCTGATCAAACATCATCCAGGCTAAGTATCACTCATTTTTGTACATTTAAGTCTACAACTGACCCTAATGGCCATCATACAATCAACAAAACAAGGCAAAAGAATATCATTATGTACTGTAATATGCTCCAATGGGTCCTGGTAGACTACCCGTTATACTCTCTGCGCAGCACAGAAGCTCTCAAACCTTCAGCATCATTCATCATACTGACAAAAAAACACTAGCAAGGTCACAAAGAACAACAGTTAAAACTCAGGATAGGGCTTGAGACTTGCTCCTGTTGTTATGCCAAATTATCCCAGTAGGCCAACACAATGACAAATTACTGTCTACAATTAACATCACTATCAGTTATTTTTCATTGTACTACATTGATCTGAAAATTACACTTCATTACACATTCCTAGCTCATTAACTCTGTAAAGGATTTTTAGAAAAACATGCATCTCTTTAAGCCTTGAACTGTATTTCATGCATGTACTAAAAAGGAAGTAGCAGCTTAGACTGCTGGGATATTACATAACGGTTTAATGTTTGAGCTGAGGGCACGAAGCTCATGCATTCAATTGTTTTGGAAAGGTAGTGGGGGTACACATAGCACTGTGAGTCTGTGGAGGAGACTTCCTCCCACACAGTCAGCTTCTTGATTAATATTATGCCAGCGCATCACCAGAGAGTAGGCTGCTGGCCTGACACGGAGATAATAACAGCTGGTATGGTCCAGTGTCAAAGGACATCAAGGAGGTCTGCAATGGTGACCAGAGTCTCACTGGGCAAGTCTGTTAGAGAGCCGTTCGCATCTGTACTGTTTACACAGCCAAGACAGAAAAGGAACTATGCCACAGGCCTTGCTGGCAAGCACATTTTCAGGAGAAATGTATCATACTGAGACTGAAAAATAGCTGCCATTGAGCAGAAACAACCATGTAGTGCAAATATTTTCTCTTATTTTCTGTTTGAGCTTATGTCTCTTTACGACATCACAAAACAATTTCACAGTGATAAATTTCAAATCCAGTGACCTTTGCTGACCAACAGTATCATTCATCAAGGAAACACCATATATACCTGTGAAGAGTTTGGTGATGGCCTTGTTCTGTCGGCGTGCAGAGCAGATGAGCAGCAGCCAGGGAGGCAGGAACTCATGGTGACTGGCCAGGAGCTCGGCAATGGTCCTGGGGGAGCCAGGTGAGGACCGCTGGTCCCCCTCACCCAGCTGGCAGCCTTCATCAATGGAGTCCACCAACAAGAACAGAGATTGCTGGGGCGGCTTCACGTTCAAGAGGGGCAAAAGGACGCATCTGGGAAAATAAGGAATCGAAAAGAAAGAAAAAGGAGGAATGTTATTGTTTTTATATCACTGATGGTGTCTGACTGCCTGGATAAGCTCTCATTTGTGTTTAGAAACAATTTTGACAGGCAGTGCTTGTGCAATAGCAGAATTCTATGTTGTTAGCAAATCACATTTTCCTTCCATGTAGGTCCATAAGAAGCAAACTGTGAAAAATGTTATAAATTCAAGAAACTTTCACTGAATAGTCCAAAACCTGAAAATCTGAAATGTGCAAAGAGAAAGCTAGAAAACCCCCAAAGCTAATCTTCCTATTGGCATTGTTAAAATCTGTTAACAGACTTCTAAAACAAGGGATCCATTTGCTGACATAGATCATTGTTTAGATCTACTTTCATGACTCTCTGAAACATTACACAGGCAAGTTAGCTGAAAGTCTGTTATTCTTGGAAAGAGCAACAGGCGAGCTTGAAATTTTTATTTTTATTTAATTATATTTTATTAAATAACCCATTGTTAATGACTACATTTTGACCCTTTACCATTAGCTGGTTTTGTAACCTTTTTGTGAACTAAAACCTGTGTTTAAGCCAAATTTAAGAACAAATTGATGCACTGCTTCCTAAACCAACTAATACTAACTAAATTTTAATAAGCTAAATCCTGGTATACAATACAACTTCCTACTTTTATCCTCCAGCGCACGGCAAAGGTTTTGATGCAGATTGTACCAGTTTGTGTGATACGATGCAGCACTGCTGCTACAATGACACAGTTGCACTGAACAAGAGTGATTTTCTTCAGGCCTATCGTAGTTCATCAGTCTCAACTGGGAGAGAGCGTAGGCGTTTAAATATGTCTCCATCCAATCCAAATTGCATCCATTAACAAGCCCACTGCAAATGATTTGAGCTCACAGAAACAAACTGAGCAGACACAGTCATTTATAATTTAGTGAACAGTTTTGTTCAAAAAAAAAAAAACTTTGCCTGAGAGCTAAATGTTCAGGCATGAGATGATATGAAAAGATGTAGAGAAAATGTGTTTAGCAACTATCATACTAACAAATATCCAAGTCAAAAGGCAACAATAATATTTACTGTATTTTTGAATGCCCAGCCAGCCCTGCAGCATCCAGTGGTGAACCAAACATGACATATAGCTCTCTGTATCAAACATCACATACTCACACATGCATTAACACTCAGTGAAGTGAGATATACAGTGATACGCTGCACTATGGCAGCCACCAACCATTTGAAGTCAGCCATAAGACATCCGTTTGAGACATTTCATTGCTCAAGACTCATAAAATTACTTCTAGTTCAACTGGGCATGATAAAGAATCTGAGGAATTCATATTAGTGGCATTTTAATGTGGGACTGGGTTAATTAAAGATTTAAAAGAGGTTGAACAAATCAATTAATTGACCCGAAAACCGGAGACGGCTTCGGGGCATTTGAGGTTGTTCTCTCTCACACAGATAAAATCAGTGACCGTCCGGATGATGGGACAGTCTATTTAACTACCACTCTTCCGTAAAAGAACAGACATTACTTGTTAGCTTTGTCATACAATACTAAAACACTGTTTTAATGAGACTGTCAGTAACCCAGCCGTTCCCCTTTTAAGCATCTTCCACTTTAACCTTAGACTTTTTTGAAGTTCATTATCCTTAAGCACACGGGAGCAGAGTGAAGGGTGAAGGTCTGTGCACTTTCAGTCCAAAGCACAGGAGGCAATTTTTTTACAAATCTACTAAGTTGTTAAATAGAAATACAATGGTTTCACAACATAGCAGAATACAATTTACCTTAGTGCAACAAGATATAATATATTACAGTAACAAGCAATTGTTGATACAGAAGTTTTCTACTGACAGTTTTCACTTTCTAAATCATTTGTAGGTGTTTTGAAAACACACAACACTTCCCTGTCATACAACAGGCAAACAATCTGTAACACAATTTGCATAAAATAAAATGCTGATTGCTGCAGTCAAGCAGCTTCCTTACTAATCAAAGGTAAAACCTTAAGCTTGACAGTTTATGAAACTCTTGACAAACTTCAGTTTGCTCTGAAAAGATTTTTCAAAATCAATTTGACCTTTCAACATGAAGGAAAAGCAGAGGTAAGGCTCTCCAACCCTCATGCTCTGCCATGATGTTTCTGAGCCTTTTAAAAACACAGTCAATCACTCCTTCTGATGGCCGCAGTCCACAGAGACCCTGCAGTGCCATCTGGGAGCATTGCCAAAAGGAATGTCCATCCACAGGGGTGACTGTGTGTGAGTGTGTGTGAATGGTTGTGTTCTCGGGCCATGTTGCCTACTGAGACAATCAAATCCACAGTGACAGCAAGTGGGCAAAACAAAGAGCCATTCTTCCCTCACAATTCAGCTACTTTCAGGCTGTCAAAGAGTCAAAAGACAAGGAGTGCAGACAAAGAAAACTGCATGGGGCATGGAGATGGAGAGAGGCTGAGCTCAGGAAAAGCAGATTTTATTTGCCAGACAAACCTGCAGAATACCTGAGCCAGAAAATTAAAAGTAATTCAGCCACACACCGTGTTCTTGGACATTTGTACCAACTATTTTGGTTCTCGCTACAGTTTCCAACATATGCCCAAGTTGATGCCAAGTGCTATTTAAGACTAGAAAAAGTGGGAGGGGGGGTGAAATGCATCTAATGCACTCACCATCTGTTGTGCTGGTGTGTCCACAACGGTAGTTGCTGTCACTTGTACTACAATGTGCAAAGTGAAGCTTTCAGTGTGACGTTTAGTGAAGATGTCTAGGCAGGGGAGTGCTGGGCATCAAGCCAGTATCTTACAAATTTACACAGTTAATTTTATAGAGCGGGCACAAGGCCTGAAATCCATGCCACATACTGAACTACCACTAAGCAAGCATTCACACATATAAACACTGACCACTATGCAGCGAATGCTCAAAGACGGAAAGTCAAATATAACCATCCGTTTCCAGCATTGGCCCCAACACAAGAAAGACCAACAGGTGAGTTCAGCTCACAACACCCTGTCAAAGCTTTCCAACATCACCAGGCTGCTTCATTTGAAAACACCCATCTCCTCATTTAGCACTGAGTCAATTTGGAGGAAGCCAGCTCAGCATCTTGCAAAGTCAGGAGAGCTCAGCGCCACAGAGCTGAACGACAACAGCTGACTCACGCTATAGCTCATCCAAAGTGAAGATTCCAGCCTTGCAGTCTCCTGTGTGATTCTTCTATTATGCATAAAGCTACTGCAATCATCTTGTTCAAAGTAATCACAGTGATGAGGACATTAAGAGTGACTGGTGCAGAAGGCAAATGTTCTCAACAATCAGGCTGAGACAGTTTAACTGTATTCTTCCTGTTACATCAACCATATGCTCTTGTTCCCCCTCAGTCTGTTAACATTTCACTTCAGCGTTATCTGATTGGACATAAACTTCAAATCTAAAGCATTCATCTTTTGCAAAAAGGGTAGTTGCTGAATACAGCGTATTCTCTAAAGCTTCTTATGTATCAAGGATTTGACGCAGAGTGGTTGCACAGGAGCAGAACCGCAGTTTTCAGGCTGCAGCCACACATATTTACATTCATTTGTGCCGAGAGCCTTTCATTAGACAGAAACCTCTCTGAAGGTGTCAACCTTGCAGCAGTAAATTAGTTACTTTTATAAATTACAGAAATGGCCATCATAGCCCTTTGTGTGAGTGGAGAATTGGACTGCGTTCTAAAAAAAATCCTTAATACACTTAAATAACTGCATGCTGTCAGACACAAATGAGCTTAAAACCATGACAACATTTTTCTGATTAGGTGCATTATCAACATCTCCCTGACAGGAAGCTACATTGCCCACATTTCCTAACTTAGTAAGTTGTGAGGGTTGGGTTTTAAGCCTGTTGACGTTTGGAATTTATGTTACAATTCTGATGAATATCTTATTGAATCTTTTATCTCTTCTATCTTAGGTTTCCAGGAAAAGCAATGTCTGTCAAGTTATTTAACCCTAACTGATGCAGCGAGTAGCTTCTTATTTCTTAAACAACCATGTCTAAAGACACATCCTGTGGTTGTCGAAAAGATGTTAATCTGTTTCAGAAGGGTCAAATTATTGGTATGAATCAAAGAAAACATCTAAGGAGATTGATGAAACTACTAAAACTGGTTTAAGAACTGTCCAATGTAAGAAGGTCATGTGGTCTGATGAGTCCAGATTGACCCTGTTCCAGAGTGACGGGAGCAAGAAGAGAGGGGGGTGAAGTAATGCATCCATCATGTCTAGTGTCTACTGTACAAGTCTGTGGGGGCAGTGCTATGATCTGGGGCTGCTGCAGTTGGTCAGATCTAGATTCAGCAACTTAATGAGTCCAAAGTATGAGGTCAGCTGACTACCTGAATATACTGAATGACCAGGTTATTCCATTATTGGATTTCTTCTTCCCTGATGTCACAGGCATATTCCAAGATGACAATGTCAGGATTCATCGGGCCTAAATTGTGAAAGAGTGGTTCAGGGAGCATGAAACATCATTTTCACACATGGATTAGCCGCCAGAGTCCAGAGCTTAACCCCATTGAGAATCTTTGGGATGTGCTGGATATTACTTTGTACAGTGGTCTGACTCTCCCATCATCGACAAGATCTCAGTGAAAAATTAATGCAACTCTTGACGTTTGATATTGCAGGAGCTTATTGAAACAATGACCACGGCGAATGCATATTTCTTAATGTATTTTTGGTATTTTGACCATTTTGTTAGTTTTCTGATTGACAAGTTACCAAACTCCCAAGCATGTTCTAGTTCTGGCCACACTTTCATCAGTGATGTCAGATAAGGTGTTTTTGAAAAACTAATCAGGTCCTCTTATACTCAAGTAGTCCTGGTTTCTGCCACTCTTTAAACATTCGGCACAGTGGAAGAATTTGATCTCAGCTTAATAGATTTCCACAATCAATTCCACGCTGGATCCCAAACAGACAAATGCGTCCAGCTGTCTGAGAGTCAATGTCCTTTAGGCTGCCTGGTCAGGGTAATGTGAGGGTCACATTGGAGCCATAACAATTATTTCTTTAAAAAACATAAACCCAAATGCTTCTCAGTAATCAACCCTTACTAATGCTCTTAAACTGACAAACTTAAGCTCATATCTGACGATCTTTGAAACCAAGTCTTATGATGTGTTTTTTCTCTCAACACTGTCATGAGACTGGTCACATACAGTGATAACATTGTTTTTGTGAGGCCAACAGCTGCATCTTAGAGTGTCCTTCTGAAATCTAACCCTTTCCCTCTCTTCAACATACGTCACACCAAACTGTTGCTGTTAAATGGTACTATTCTTGTTTGACTTACTCTTAAGTCAGATCATACTTGTTTACCTCTATAATTTAGCTATTAATGGTTTGCAAATGCATGACCACACTGCTCACATCTTTTCTGGCCAGCACACATAGCTCAGATAACTATTCTAAATCTCCAAAGCTGTTCCAACCCAGACAAGGTGTGCATTCCTGGCTAGCTACCCAGTACTGTCAAAGGAATCTGAAATTACATCCTCTGCAACCCCCCCTCTCTCCTTTATGCTGACACCCCTAACCCAGTTTGCCTCCAAAATACTGTTCTCTGTTCCATGTGCGAATGAGTCTTAACACACAAATACTTTGGCCAGGACTGCACCACACACAGGAAAACCTGCAAGGTGTGCAGTGCCAGCCAAGACCTGGCATGTGGACTAACCCTAACCACAGGAAGATGTCAATCACCTCCAAACAATGTTAATATTTTAATAACCGAGTTAAAAATGGACCAATACCTTTCATCTTTCTCCCACTCTTATTTTGAGATTTTGAGTAAAAGTGCCTAAAACACATGAATCCACATGAAGACTTTTTGACTATAGCTGATACAAGTATAAAAAGTTGTAACTATAAAACGTACACAGCTGAAATCACCGTTTTGTTTGCAGTACATTGTAGGAAAGCTAGTCGCCTGATGACAAACGATGCATTATGTAAAGAGCCCTGGTTTCATGGAGGATAAAAGAGCAATACAACACCATATGTATGGTAAATGTTCCCCATAGCTTCTGATCTTGTGCTTTTTAAATCAACTGAAATGAATGCCCACTGGCTCTCTGAATTCTTCGGACAACGAACCTGTGAATTCGTACACGTCCTCATTTACCGTCACGAATGAGTCTAGAATTTTAATTCTTTTTCTATAGGCTGTGACATGAGCTTAAGCTTAAGCTCCACAATATGAGTTTATTTATTGAATGGAATAACAGTAATAGATGAACACAAGCACATAGGCGCCTCCACACAAATAACTCCTTGCATAAACACATACCCCATTAGTCGGGTGGTGTGGAGACAGAGACTGGCCTCTGATTGCTGAGTCATCGTTGCAGTTGCACCAACACTGCTGTTTCTCCTCATCTGCTCAACTTGAGCTGATGCGTCACATTGAGAGCCCTTTTTTGTTTCTAAAATGCAGCGAGTTTTCCACAGCCATGCACCACATGAAAGGCATCTGGCCGCTTTCAATTAACGTCCCTTAAACCCAGTAAGCAGGGCCGCCCAATGTGCAACAGTCAAAAAGTCAACACAAAAAAGAAAAAAAGATAAACCCACAAAGCTCCCTCACCAACTTAAAAAAAAGCCTTTTTGATTTTACTTGAAACCTAAATGCACCCCAACTGTCCAAAATGTGGCCAGAGGCAAAAGACACGTTGGTGAATATACCGTTTTCCCCTAATGCCTCTAATTAAGGTAACCATTAGCTTACAGGATGTTATCTTTGCAAACATGTGCAATTATAATTCTGGCTTTGCACCTCAAAATTCCCATCATTTAAAAAAAGTCAATAGCTGGAATTGACTTGTCTAAAAGTACTTTGTCAAGTTAGCTGTAAGCTGGTAATGCCACGCTGTCTTGGAAAATGGCAACTTAAACAAAATCAATGTTCACTGGAAGCTTTCAGACTAGACGTGAACATGCCTAACCCTTGATGAAAAGCTGAAAGCTCCACATTTTATAGTAGCTTATGGAAGTATATGAACAGTGGCATCATTTTTTTCCACAAACACATGGAGGGAATAAAACAGAGCTAAGAAACTTCAAATCTTGTTCACAGATTCCAGCTATGGTCATTCATCACTTCTGAAGTCTGTGCCCTTTACAAAAAGTAGAAACTTGTCCAGCTGCAGTTCAAACTTAACTCCTAGTCAGCGGAATAGCCCAACAGCAGACTCCCATAATGTCACACCTTAGTTAAAAGGCAGCTTTGTCCCATCAGTAAAACACTGTGTTGCCTTTAGTGTGACGCAGATGGTTGGATTAATTCCATGTATTTGAAGCCAACTGTTTTGTCCTCAAGAAAGAAGGTGAGGCATGTTGGATGACAGAAGGCCACATGGTTGTTTAAACTGCAAATCCATTCATAGTTCAGTCAAAACATGCAGCGGCCTTGCAGATTTCAGACAGAGACTAATGCAGATGTGACAAGGAAGGAGGAATGTGCTTTGGTTTAGTCTAGAAATCAAATCCTTGATGATATGACCCAAGTAACAAAGCCTTGAGACAGCAGTAGCAGCAATGAGTCTGACCCATCCAAGCAGCCACTGTAACACAAGTATCAAGTTTATTGTCTGAACAAGACATCAGTTTGCACTGGTTGACTTGTGGCAGAAGAAAGGCAAACTGAAAGGTGAAACTGTCTTTTGTCTGGAAAACTGCAGCCCGGGACCTTTGCTGGCAGGCATCTGTCCTGCTAATGCATCACATTACGTTTTGTAAATCACAAAAAATGTGGTCTAGTCAAGCTGCATAGTACGGCTGACACATAAATATGTTTTAGATAATTATTTAAACAATAGCTAAAAGAAACTGATGAGTAACAACAGAGTGGATCTGTTTTTAAAAAAAAAAAAAAAAGAAAAAGAAAACGAGGTCTGCACCCGTGTGAGTTTTTATCCTTGGTGTAAATTAGTGATCATAATGGAATAACAATTCCATTTTACACACTTGTATCTGTTGTTAGATTTTTCTGTTTTTAAACGGCCTCAAACAGCCAACAACCCCGGCTTCCTGAGAACAGATAGTATCTCGATCAGCAGGGGAGCCGTTAAGATTATTTGTGTACGCCCGCTCCTGGGATGTTTTAACACCTGAGATGATGATAAGCCATTTACCAAAGTGTTTATTTGGCTGCTGGTGATAAGCATGGCTTCTGTGTTGTCCACATATGTAGGCCCTAAGGTCTCGACACGTGCTAGAGAATATTTACAGTACTTCATGATGTAGGGCTGTGCTGATGTGACCCCTTCACATCCAGCTTGACACAGAGCAGAGCTGAAGTGAGAGGTCTATCCCATTTGGGTTCAGTCTTTATGTCCCCACCGTAACCTGCCTTTTATCTGGGGGTCAAACTGAAGTCACAGTCATTGGCAGAGGCTGGATGATTATGAGCAGACGACAAAAGGAGCACTCACTTCATCGGGAAAGAGTTTATTTAAAAGGAAAAAAAAAAGCTTGGGTTGATCCGTTGAGTCTGGTGAGCATTTAAAAAATGATTTACCTTGCTGAACGTTTGACCTACTTTTCCCTCCTGTGTGTGATGTGGAGATGGTGCAATAAGCGTCACCAGATGGCTAGACAAGAAGCGTGAGTGTGTTTTCAGTGCTGCATTCCAGCCTGTATTGCATAGACTGCCTGACCTATACTGTGTAGACAAGTCGTGCAAGTAACCCACATACACACACTCCCAGGCAGCTCCTTTTAAAGCTCGTTCCCACAATAACAGTCCATCTTGACTGTGTTACATGCCCGGGCAGAGTTCTGGAAATCCGAAAGCCTACTGTATTTCAGTTTCACATGTTGCACTTCATGTTTCTGCAGCACATTCGGTGAGTCAGTCGTAGCTGAAGGCTCGTTCCTTCATGAGTCTCCAGCCACCTGAGCTTGACTGCAACTTAAAAATATCTGACCCTTCTCAAATCGGACACTAAGCAGGGGCAGTCCCACCCAGCATGCCACACCAGGGGGGAAAAACAACAAAACACAACATCAAATAAGTGGAGAGGCTACTGAGGCGGAGCTATGGGATGAGTGTGAGCAGTTAAAAAAAGGAGGGGGGGCGTGCATGAGGGTCAGGAGGTGGAGAGGAAAGGGGGAGGGGCTCTGCATTTTTCATTTCTAGGCAAACCAAATTTCCTAGATTACCTGGACTGAGTGGAGTCAAATAAAAGGTTTTTTAACATAAGATGTTAAAAAGTTCCCACGACACTGAGGTTTTTACCCCAAACAAATATACCAGTTGATTTCTACAATTCTATGAGCCAATAAATTTGTTTTTAATTTATTATTCAATTTATAACTTGTTCCAACAGAAAGGGATGAAAACTGCCCAAAGTGACATCACTACGTTGTTCAAAATTCAAAGATATGTATCAGATATAGAGAGAAACCAGAAAAACTCCCAGTGAGGGAGTGGAAGGCTGCAAGTGTTTGGCTTTTCATCTTAATAACCAAGTTAGTATGATTGTTATTGGATCATTTTTCTGTGTAGTCCAGTAATAACTTTATGGTTAAGGTGTTCATCAGTGCACATGTGCCAATCAGTGGCAGGTAAACAGGAGGAGGAGTGCATCTGTGTGTGAGTCCTTACCTTTTGAAAGCTTCTGTAGGGTTCCTCTCACACTCTCCAGGCTGCAAAGTACTCTGCACAGCTGGGTCACGCACCTTCTCTTCGTACCCTGGTACCAGCCCGCTGCGGCAGATCTGAGCCACCAGGCCTCGGATGAACCCGCCGACACACAGCGTGTCCGAGTCGTCCGCGCGGCAAAAGTGGAAAGCCAGGCTCTGCTGCTGTAGACCGCGGTGGGTTCCCTGTGCAGACGTGGGCCATAACAGCTCTGTGCACAGAGCAGTTTTCCCACTTCCTGGCCCTCCCACCAGCAACACCCCCCAGGAGCTACCTGACTTTGTGGATCCTGCTGTCAGGCTGCTGGGGTTGGATGCCCCCCCGCTGGGCGCAAGAGGGGGCTGCTTACTGGGAGTGCTGGTCACTCCACTGAGGTTGTTGGTTTTCTCCTGGAGGCAATGCTGGATCTTATGGAAGACCCACTCCCGGCAGTAAAAACGCTTCCCCTGCAGCAAACTGGTTTGGGCCATCTTGATCTTGTGCCACCGTTCCACCTGTTCACAGGGGTCCCTTCATTCTGCCCCTCACATTTTCATCTCCAACAAAGGCCGTCTGTAAATGTGAACATCCATTTTGGCAGCTGAAAATGTACCTCTCAGAAAGCAGGCTGCACTTAAGCTGTCCTTGGTGTTGATGTTCGGAAGAAGCCTGAGTGAATACAACTCGAGTGTAAGTGGAGAAATAAGGAGAGCTGCTGCAGATGGCAAGAGAAGCAGCCGGGCTACGGTGCGTTACAGAATATCTAGGTCAAAATAAAAAAGGAAATCAAAATCGAGACTCAAACCATAGATTTTCCACCAACTTTTTCCACAGCTTTCCCACTGGTTGAACCAAGTGCTCCTTGTTATTATGAGTGTGTTGCTTTAGCATGGCGCTGGGCATGGCAGGACACCCGGCTCTTGAGTGCATCCACTGGCAGACTCAAGCCACCACTGCTTGATACAATTAGCCATGGGAGTAGCTGATATATTTCCGCTGATGCATTTCAGATGCTACTGGGGGTGACCAAAGCGTGTTTCCATTACATTAGCATGGAAGAGACTGGCGGTGCAGAGTCAGTTTCTCCAATAACATACTGAGTGTGGTCTTTCCCTGGAACACAGAGACAGAAATGAAGGATAAATTAGGACAAATACATGCCTATGCTTTCTGCTTTAGCAGATTTGACAAGTTCATTAAGAAATCAAGATATGTATTAAGACAAAATCACCACATTTATTGTTCCTTATGGTTTTAACTATAAGCTCCAACAGTTGGACACTTTATGATGCACACTACTGTTGCACACAAACATACAAAAAGGGCTCATTCTATTTCTGTGGTGACAAACGGTGGGCAAGTTGGGTTTTGGTGCTTCTATCCTCCACGGCCCACATCACTGCGCGTCTGTCTGCTTGCAACTAAATTCTTGGCAGGGGTTTGTCCAGTTTCTCTCGTGTATCCTCTGATCTCCTCTTCCTTCCTATGTGGCTTTAAATGCCAAACAGTCCACATCCGTCCTGAACTAGAAGGGGGGGGGGGCTGGGTTCAAATGTGAGGACCCCGTTCTCTGCACTTACAGGGGTCGCTAACGTGGGCAGTGGAAGGGAACCCCACCTCAGTGTTTTAACAGCGTTTTTAAGGTGACAGAGTTGAATCCAGAGAACGATCAACAGTCAGATCAGGAAATGTGTGTTTCTGTCCTGATGATGGATGTTTGAAAGTGAACAAAGCATCAAATCTAAGTTTCATTTCTGTTGCTTTACTGCAGATTATCAACCTTTTTATATTGAACCCTTCATCACAACCCACGACTGCTACTCTACACTGGAGCAAATGCAAACACTCGCCAGCCAAGAAAACACACACACACACACACACACACACACACACACACACACACACACACACACACACACACACACACTCTGCTGGTTACTTTGTAACCCTGCCAAACAACAAGGTTTCACACGATACATTTGCACCTTTGTGTGTTTTTCTAACGCGCTTCCTGCTTCGCTCCGTGGATCAGGGTCAGTGTTCAGAGCCAACGACACGAATTCACTCCAGTTGACTGAGAAGGCTGCACAAGTCTTTTGTATGGCCAGACAAACCTCACCCATTTCATACATGGGATACAATTTGCACCTCTGGGGGCTTTTAACCCCCTCCGAGCAGACGGCGCACAAACAAAAAGACGCGGAGCGGTAACGCACCGTGCGCCTTGTCGCAATCTACCGAGACTCTTCTTCAACTTCAATTAAGACAATTGCGGAGCCTTTCACTATTTTCGCTACAGTTTCAAAGCCAACGCTTTCCTCTCACCTCCTGCCGACTCCTCTTGCTGTTTTTTTGGAGGGAGGCTGCTGTGTCCGTAGTCGACACCCTTTCCGTCCACGTTAGAACCAAACGCTGCACAGGAACCATAGCACCGACTCCGCCGGTGCGTTTCAAAGCCGAGATCCGTGCATCTGAGCGACGTTCACGTCTTTCTTTGAATCGCTCTTTTCTGTCGCTGCTCCTCCTGCTGCCCGACACAGCTCCACAGTGCGCGGAGACTCTCTCCGCCTCCAAACACTCGACATTTCTGCCCACTGCATGCAGAGCACACACGCCTGCGAGAGGCGAAAGGCCTTATGGGACTTGGTGTTTTACCATCATGTCGCCATTAGTGACCCGTAATAACGTGGCTCAGTGTTGGGTTAACACACAGTGCAGAGACTTGGAGCTAATTATTGATCCTCTGCACAGTAGAATAGTTATTGGTTAATATACTGTATAATTTAAAAGAATCAGGTGTGTTATTCCAACTGCAACAAAGAAACGCAGTGAAACGCCTCTGTCAAGTGCTTTCAAATAGTTTTTAACAATGTGAAAAACAAATTAGGTGAACATTTATTTTCTTATCTTCCAAAGACAAAAAGCCAAGTGCACTTCAGTGCAAACTAGTGTTTCTCATTTTTAATCCACAGTCACAGCAGAGAGTGTTCAGACTCCTTCAACTTTTGCACAAGCAAAACTGCATTTTCGGTGCATCAATCTGCACAGAATAATCCAGAATGACAAAGTGAAAATATATTTAAGTAGTCACACCCTTTACTGTAGAAGAGGAGTCCTGTTTGTTTTTCAATCTAGAACTCGCCTTAATAAAACTGAGTAACCACACATGTACTTGCAGAAGTTTACTTTGGACATTTACTCTGCAGAAACAGGAGAACCTGATAGAAGGACAAACGTCTCATTAACACTCCATCAATCAGGCCTTTATGGCAGAGCAGTTAGATGGAAGCATTAGACCATTTGAAGTTTGCCAAACTGCACTTAAAAGCACTCTGGGTGCACAAGGGCAAAGATTCTGTTAAAGTTTTGTTCAAATCTTTGGACAGAACTTGTATGTGTGGAAAGCAGCAGGCACTGCTCATCACGTGGTTAATGGAGGTGGCAGGATCAGCCTGTGATGGGGTTTCATAGCAGCAGGAACAACGGAAGGATGAATGCAGCCAAATACAGAGAAGTCCTGAAAGAAAACCCACTCCAGTCTGAGGTGACACCTTGAAGTATGAGCACAACTGATCTTGTGTACTTAATGTATGCAAACCCCTTTTTGACACTGAGTGGATCATCCCCACGTTAAAGTTTACAATGTACGAGTTTCATAAAACTGTAAACTTTTACTTTTTTTTATATTCTTGTCTCCGCACCTTAAACCACTTAAACTTGATCTATTAAAGTATTTATATAGGTACGAAACAGAAATAAATGTATGTGCAGGTTGATCCTTCCATGGTCTAATTGTTAACTGTGTTAACTCTCACAGATAATAAGTCAGACGTCGTCTTTGTTAGTGCGCAGCTGACAGACGTGTGTTTTCTAATTCTGTTTTATTTCTGACTAGAATTTGAGGAGGTGTTCCACTATCTTTCAGTCTGAATATAATGACTGATGTTCAGTGTTTGTTTGTCTCTAAGAAATGTCAATACATGGGCGCTGATTATTAATTAATAAGTGTTAATAAAACCCAAAACAAACGTGATTGCTGCCTTGAGAGGTTTTGGCATGTCATATTTGATTATTTCCCCAGTTTTCTTGCAGCAATGTCACTTACATCACAGCTTATTGACCGTGCAACAAAACAGAAAGCCGTCTTTTCAAATTTAAGTAGAATTCAGTCACACCGACTCGTGGTTTGCAGTGTGTTTCAGCCAAAGCTAAAGAAAGAAATCAATTTTGTTACAGAAACCTATTTAGAAATGAATTGTTGCAAGTGATTTCCCAAAGTTTCTTTCTTTCTTTCTTACAATATAGATGCACCTGGGGTTTTCAGGTTGATGCATTTTGATCTAACTGAAGACTGCTGATCTTACAACTTATTTATTATTCCCTGAAGAGTTACTTCAAACGTGTTACTTTGAGGTCTAGCTGCAGCAGGTTGTTATAACTGACAGAGCTGTTGGTTGATGTTGTTCATGCTCACATGAAAAAAATCGTGTTGTTTTCACTTCAAATCATTACTTTAAATTTACTATTGTATTTTTTTTACTTTAAAAACTCTTGATATTATTAAAAAGGTAGTATTCCTATAAACATGCAGTAAAATAAAAGCGATCCTTTTCTTAGCTTTATCAATAAGCAAAACAGACACTCCATCAAGATAAAACAGTGATGGAAAAACACTATTACAACAGTAGGAAGCTTCCTGACTGGGAAAAACAAAACATGCTCTGTATACTCACCAGCTGTCTGCTGTCAAATCTGTAACAAATCATACTTCATTCCCAGAAAGGCCATTAAAAAAGCCAAGGCAAATGTTATTTAGGTTGTTCAATATCACAATTTGTTTGCAATCTATGCATTGTACAACTCTCTGTCTTTAAATTCCCAAATTGAAGGATTTAGGATTTGGAATATCATTAGAAGTCTGATCTGATATGGACAGAGAGCCATTGAAGGGAAGCTAAAATTATGTGCTAAAATGTGGTTATATTTTACAGAGCTAGGCAGACAGGAACCAAATGCAAACAGACTCAGAGACAGACAGATAGACTGCAAGTAAAATTGTTTATTTAAATAGAAACAGACTAGAGTTTAGCTGGACAAACCATGCAATATAAATTAGAGGCATAAACCAGAGTCTGTAAGGAGATCAGCAACCAGCAAAACAGTCCAAAACAAATGAACGAACAGTCCGAGGGAGCAGACGAGAGACTAATCCAGAAACAAAGCAAAGTTCAAACAGTCCAAAACCAATCATGGGAAAACCCAAAGGAAAAAACACTGGCAACACAACGAGTATGGATGGAACAGTGGGGCATGGAGGTACATCTGACACACTGGGAAACAGTGAATCAGTATGACTACTACATATACAAGGGAAAATTACTGATTGTGTACAGGTGGATGTGGCAGGGAGAGGCAGAGCTAATTAAGGTCAATAACAATAATTAAATCTGACACAATGACACACTGGTGTGAATTAGTGTCACTGCATCTGCCATATTTAGACCACACTGATTTTTGTCTATTTTACATTGGTAAAAAATGTGTACCGTGTCTTGGATGTCCTGAAAAAAAATATAGTGCAAATGTAATGCAATGAGTTTTGACCATAAGTCCGAAAAATCACACAGTTGTCAAGACTTACTGTTGACAACTGACCAGCATCTCAACTTCATCTCAGTCTAATATTTTATACTATACGTTTAGCAGTGGTCCTCTAATTAAATAATTCTGACAAGGGTTATTCACCTTTACAGACATACAGATAAGTATCATCTGCATAGCAGTGGATATTAATGACATGACAATATAATATTTGGCAGAGGACCAAGAACATAGCCATGAGGAACTCCATAATCACATCAGAAAATACATAGCTATGTCACAGGGAAACACACTGTTAATAACGCACATTATTAAGTTTTGTGTCAACTTCCTTCACTGAAAATATATAGTTTTTTTTTTAATCATGTCTGGTGTGTAACCTGTTGTGTTGTGGTTATCATGCAAAGCGGGGAGTCAAAAGGTGGCCCTGTAAAGGAAGGGAGATAAACACAATTATATATACTGACTGGAGTAATCGCAAACACAGATTGACCTTCCATGATTCTTCGTCTGCTGATGCCTGCTCCTTAAAAAACAAACAAGTGAAAGACAGAAAGAAGATAAACTGTCAAGGTTGTATATTTAAACTGTTACTACATTTAATAGGGCTGCAACTAATTTTATTTGATTCATCAATTATCAGTCAGCTACACTGTAGAAATTAAAATAATTTTTTTTCCACTGAACAAAAAGTATTTAATTGCACTATAAACTAGAACAAAGTAACTGCTTCAACTAACTATGTTAAGTTTCTTTCTAAACAACAAAAAAACATTTTAGTCACAGGTTAGAGTATTAAAAGCACATTTTATACCACATTTTACACATTGTGTGACAAGTTCTTAGAGAGCCCTTAGTAAAACACAAGTACTTTCCAAAGCCTCCTACTCTTATATCAGTGGGTCCAAGTTACACGCTTACTGCTGCCCACAGGAAAACAGCTGTTTATTCCAACTTTTCACAGCAAACTCAATGACTGTGTTTATTCACTTTCAGCTATCCTCAGTCAAATTGACATGATCAATGATTTGTCTTTTTTCATCTTAGTTACCAACTAAATATTAACTAGTCAAAACCATAGTCCCCAGGAGGCAGGATGTGCATGATGATTCCCTCTTTTGTCAATATTCAGAAATATTCTCTGACTTGTGATTTTAAGAGTAATGACGCACATTTGGTGATTGGGGTTTGGCTTAGGAACATTGGGTTTGCTTTAGAAAATTGAGCCTGACTCATTTATGTCTTCCCTGCTTTGTGTCTCCTGTTCTTTCTCAGCTTGGCTGCTGCTCCAGAGTGCTGTAACACGCAAGCTATGGATTTCATTGCAGTTTTTGTGGATGGTCGGTTTTAGAGAGTTTTAGTTTTAGTTTTTGCTCACATATATACTGCAGGTTTTATATCTGCAGATGGGTCAGTGGCTGTTGTTTGGGAAAACAGTAGGCTACCTGTGCCTGTATAAAATTGGATGAGATATGCTTGAGTCCACATTTGCTTTGCACAAAATGTTAATGTGGACTGTAGTTAGCAAAGACTAATATTTTTTTATTAATAAAAGTTGCCACTGGCCGTTTCACATTGTTTAAAGTGGCAGTGCCTAATAAATACAGGCTATGAAAGCAGGAAGAATAACTGGTCTGCCCTCGCTTAGTAGCATTCTAGTGTTTCTGTTGCTGGGCCGATAGATAACTCATCCACACCCTTGATCCAGAATGACTTTTATTCAGCTCCATTCAGTGGGCAGTGTGCCAGGAATTCACAGTGGAGCCACAAATAGAAACACAAACACAAATTCCCTCTACAGCAAATGGTTCCCTCATTGTCATTGCTGAAACTAATATATTAACCAACACAATTCAAACTTATGCAAAAAAATATAACCATAACATAAAATGCAGTAATAACATACTTTTAGATGATGTTTTTAAATTCAATCAAGTGAGGGTAGCATAAAATTTACTCTAATTGAAGTCAGTATGATTCCTTATATTGGCTTTAATGAACTAAAGTAATACTTGAATCCCGATTAAACTATTCACACATCCCAAGTGTGAATGTTGTTAACTGTGTGTATGTGATCAGGGCATTGATCAAAGACAGAGGCACTGTAGCTTCTCACAAACTGTCCTGTATAAATAAAAAATAAAACAGGAGGATAATTTCAGGTGAAATAAAGTTATCTCAGCAAACCATAATGAAAAGCCTTTAATTACACTGTGCTTTTCATGCTCCGACAAGCTAGAATGTCTACTCCCCAAATAAAGACACCCTAAATCCAGTAAATAACAAATCACCAAAGACACACAAGGAGATGTAAAAGCAATGTATGTGTGCTCATGCATACATATGAGGAATGAGTATGTGTGTGTGTGTGTGTTTGGTGTGTGTGTGTGTGTGTGGGTGTGTCCTCACATGGCATTTCATTTCATGTAGCGTACTGACTCTAGAATGAGGTGAGTAGACAATACGACTGGGGGATGGGGTCCTTTTTAAAAATTCAACTACCACCTCTCAGAATGTCCATGCACATCCCCGCAGAACAAATAGTGTGTTATATTTATGAGAACGACTTCTCCACAACGACAAGCAAAAAAAAAAAAAAAAGAAAAAGAATGAATGAATCAATATTACACCACCCAGAATTATAAAGTAGTAAAAATGAACAACGAGGATGCTGACCGTGATAACTCATGCAACAGCACTTCATTCAGTCTCTGAATAGAGGCTGAGTAAAACATAATTGCCAATCATGGAACCCAAAGCTATAGGCATGTAATCGCTAATTTGCAATCACAGGATGGGGCACCACTGGCGCCTCTCTTTTTTAATTTGCATGTGTGTGTGTGTGTGCTGCAAATGGGATATATACTGTATATGAGAATGCATGTGTGTGTGCACATGATTCACAGAGTATTGAAATAACTCAGATGTATAATCGATTTTTGTTATTGTGAATGATGATAAGCAGTGTGAAAACTGATTAAACCTGACAACTACCTTTGTAGCATTCACAGTTGATTATTGTGTCCATTTATTTATAATAGAATAGTTATTTAAAGTGTGTAGTGGCGACACACTCTCTGTTCATAAACCAGTGTTCAGTATGGCTTAAATGCATCACTTCGAACACTAGTCAGAAAGAAAGGCTACAAGTTTGTAAAAGCATATAAAATATTATCTTTGAAATCCCAGACATGTTAAAATTAAAGCTCAAGTCTTTTTCATTGTTTTTTGAAAGTGCATGAATTATTTAATCTAAGAACACAAGTTATAATTTTGTGTGGGGGACATTTGGATTCCATGTTTAATATTTAATAAACAGTTTCATGAAATGCTTTATTTAAGACATTTTTTTTCTCCAGTTATGTATTTTAAAACAGCGTTTTGTTCAGCTAATGAAAAACGAAGTCAGTCTGGCTTTAAGAAATGTGTTTTAGCAGCAGCACTGTAGTGTTGTGTATCAGTTGTAACCATGAAGATAGATTTGGGTCAATACGAGCCTACTGCACCATTTGGGTCATTTTATGTCGATCTCATCTGAACCATCATTATCATGATGTTCAGAGGGTGTACAGCTTGGTTAGGTTCAGGACAAGGCTGTGGTTTGGGTTAAAACAACTACTATATCCATGATATTCCCATCAGGCGCCATTAGTGCTGTTACTTAACAAATTATGAAGCTTAATTCGAAAACAAAAAATAACTGAACACGCTAATCTTAGCATGCTAACAGATGCATTCAGCTCCGAGCACTCCTGTGCATACATACATACAGAGTCATAACCTTGTGAGAACTCAATTTTTGACAGAAATGATTTTATAATTGAGAGATTATTTGCAGTGTGGAGGAAATTACTGGCAGAACAGCAGGTACCTTACATTACTTCACATGAATAGAAGACATATCAGTTTAGCAGATAATTCGATTTCTTTTCAGCATTTGTGTCAACGAACAGTAAGTGTGAGTTAGTTTAAAAGAATTCAGATTCTATAGTTCATTTTATATTAGCTCGTGCACTCGACGTGTTTTCATTAGATTCATCGTTTCTGTGAAATGATGGCTCTATCATGAAATACATCTTTGTTGTTGTTGTTGCTTTTTATTTGCTCATGTCTGTTTTCAAAATATGTTGCTTGTCTGTAGAGCCCAAAGCTCTTTGGAGTAAATAGAGATTTTCTTTTTTCCCTGTCAAATCGGACAAGACTTTCCTGCTCAGTATCCTCCGGCTCATACACAGGCAGTTGACAGGCAAACTGCGTGATTCAGATGAGTGACCCCTCGGAAAATAAGGGAGCACACTTGGCAGTTTCAAGGCTGCTGAGCTCCGTGGCGTTTGAGAGCAGAAAATGATGTTGTGTTTCACAGAGATCCGGTGATAAATGTGTCAGAAGTTGGGAAGAATTTTTACTTTTGAAGGGAAATGTGGAGAGACTATTAAGAGGAAAAAAATTAAAATGTCATGACTTGTAAATGACACATATTTCAAAATTAGATTATGATAAATTGACAAATTGCAGACTCATCCATCTTACAAATCCATCAATCTTACTCTTTAAATCCTCTCTGTGGACTGTTCCACACACACATTAGTTGGTAAAGTTTTAGAATATGCATTAACAGTGATTCTACATGTCAGTGCTTGAGTCTATGAAATGAATTCTGAAACACATTTCAGTTAACGGCAGAGCTGTCTCAACGCTTGCTTTAAGATGAATAAATCAAATTTGTTTTATGCTTCAGTTACTTGGCAAGATGGGTTTGTCAGTAGTTCTGTGATCTTATAGTCAATATAAAAACTGCTCCATGTACTGACATGTTGCTGTAACTTAAAACTAACACTGTCAAGAAGGGAACTTTTAACAACTTGTTTAACAGTTTATTTTTGTAGGTGGACCGGAATCAGAATCTAAATATCTCTCCCATCAGCTCTGGTTATTGGTTTTGTCTCCACCAACTCCTGAAATATATTTGGCATTTAGGTGCTGCTTGTCGCTGGTCTTTTTAAAATACCTGTGGTGGGAACGGTGTTTTCTGGTCATTTGACCCCTGGTCCGAACTGAGAAATTTATATTCATCTGTTTGAACCAATTAGACTTTTTAAACTGTTTACTCATCAATAAACTGAATCAAGGAGACAAGTTATAAAATAATAAAACCAACCAGGACTCTTTTTTAATCTTTCAGCCAGATTGCTTCTATTGGCTTTTTTTTGTCCATGTAGGTCGTGAACTCGTGTCTTTCTTCTGTAGAAACTGGTGCCTGCTACGTCCAGCTCAACAGACTGGAACTAACAACAACTCTCTGAAATATTTATTTCCCTGGAGAGAAAGTGCGTCTCTGTGTAGAAATGGCACAAGATAACATTCAAGCTAATATGTGCACTGCATTAAAGCAAAGGTTCCTCCCTGTGTGCCTGGAGGCCGTTTTCTTCTTTGTCACTGTCAATGATACCTTCACTTCTCTCGAGCTACTGAGTTTGTCATTTACACAAATCGGGGTTCCCTGCAGATATCATCAAAGATGGAGTTTTTTCTAGTGTGTTGCTTATTGTTTTAAAAGCTTTTAGATACTGATGGTTTATATGAGTCATTATATAAGGGGTTTATACCAGTTTGGGTTTTCAGCTATAGTCAGTTGTAGTCTCCAAATAAAAGGTGAGACCTGGGTATGTGGTGAGTTATTAAAAATTAAAAATCACAATCAGTCAGAAACAAGCTGATAGTTTAGTCAGATTACAAAAAACACTCTGCTCGTGTTTCCAGTTGACAGTTTGCGTAATAATTTAGTGAAGTATGTCTTTGTTTTGTCTTCTACCTAAGTTTGGCTGATCTGTGCTAACCTGGTTACAGTGTGTTAGGAATCATAAATCAAGCACCTGAGTTATGAAGTAAAGATTACTACCAGTTGTTAAATTCATAACCGCTTTGACTAATACAGCGACGTGTCAGCTCCAGAAATCTAGGACATGGAAACAGACTCGTGAGCAGAGAAAAAACGGTTTTATACAGTTTGTGAATCATTAATGACAAATCACCTGCAGGAGATGGTAGAGGTGAACGAGGTGTGTGACGTCTGTTCCTCTTCTTCTGTACAGGACTGAGTTTAAAAATATCATCCTGTTGTGCTTCTGTTACATAACCACAGCAGAACAAGTTACAGGCCTCAGTCTTCATTCCTGTTCTCTTCTCTTTAGATTCATAGTTTCAGTGTCAGTGTTTTTTATCTCTTATGCTTTTCTGTCTGTAGCCCGAGGTTTGACCTGCTAAGGACACAGTGAAAGGAAAAAGGCAGCTTCTTTGTGTGTGCAGGGCAATGACACCACATGGATACATAATTAGTTTTTAGCACAGACGTCATGTTTCTTTGCTGTATGTGGAAACTTTTTGAGTTTGAGCTGCAAAGAATGAGCAAATGCTTACACAAAGCTGCATACTAGTCATTCATTTATTGATGGTGTTTCTTTTTCATCTATGCTACCTGTTGAAGAGGAAAACACTGCTTTTCTCAATAAACACCTTTATTGCAGCTTTCACCTGGGCGAATGTAACTAGCTGGTGAAACAGCTTAGCATTTAACAGCTAACCATGGAAGTATGACTTCAAATGTTTATTGAACCATATCAACTGAAATATCTAAGAACTCCATATATATAGTAACAATATGTTAATATTGTGTTTACACTTTGGCTAAAGGATGCTTTTTTAGGTTAAAATCTGCTAGATGCAGATTTCTAAAAGTTTCTATAGTAAAATAAGAACCTCATTTTTCATTTCTGCTAGAAAATAAAATAAATCAAAATAAGAACTAAAACATTTAATAAAGAATAATAAAACTGTGAATACACAAAAAATAACCAAACCTAAAATACTGTAGCACCAAAACTTCTAATACTTAAAAGGAAAACGTGATTGTGTGAAGTTAAAAAAATGAAACATGCTTTTTGCAGTGTGATTCTAACATTTGTTAACCTCCCTCTGTGTTTATGGAGAGTCAAGTTAAAAGAACTCTCTCAGCTGAAGCTGCAGTTTGTTTTTCTGAAGGTCATAAAGTCAGTCAGTCTTTCTACTTGTTGTACTTCCTTTTTTGGAAAAGAGCATCTGATTCTCCAGCTGTTATGATGAGTTATGATGAGATTTAAGTTAGTGAGCGCTTGTATGTTGTTCATTTTGCAGCCTGCAGATTCACAGGATGATATGGGGGCTGATCGACTGCCACATTTTAGCATAAATGAGTCAGAACAGTTTTAGGCTTGTTCTACTTTCTTGTAAAAAGATTAATAGGTGTGGAGTAAATGTTTAGTTTTTTACAAATTATATTTGATACAAATTTTTGTAAATTTTAGATGCAAATATTTACAGTAATTAATTATGTTAAATTATGTGTTTTAAGTCTAAATGTTTCATCTTAAACCTAAAATCTAATGTTCAGCCTAAATCACCCCAGAGACTGATACTATCTCTGGCAGAGCATTGTGATTTTTGGATTGTTAACATGAAAAACTTTTCCATTGAGAAAAACATCCATTCATCTGCCCAACAAGTCATTTGATCTTAATATCAGCTTGTTACCAAATGGTACATGTGCACTTTTCGAAAATTTGCGGATTGAAAAATGAACATTGTGATCCTTTGATGGATGAACCAGCCCCACAGTATGAATGAGTGCAGTTTAAAAGCCACATCCTTAAAACATCAGACTTAAATAGCTGGCTGTTCTACTCTGTGTTGCCATTTGAAGCAACAAAACAACAACAGATAGCAGCAAAACAAAGCTGTTCGGCACATGTAGATAAAGTTATAAAACCCTGCCTCTGTGGCCTCGCTCTGGTCAAGGCTGTTGACAACACCATGTTTTGGGGGTGGGGTGGTTTGCTCTGCAGTGACCTTGCAACAAATGGCTCAATTATCTGAGGTACCAGCAAACTTCATGCATTCTTTGACTAACCCTTTGCTGTCACACGCAGTCACACTCATGCAAGTGTGCACTGGCCATGGAGTTCAGAGGTCACCACACTGTGAGCACAAGCTCCTCGCTTTCTTCCACTTGGACTATTTTGTTGACTAATCACCAAAAACCTTGAAGGAGGAGTTTACTTGCACAAAGTTATAGGAAGGGCAGTTGATGTCACATGCTATAAAACTGCTCATAAAAGCCACATAAAGTGTATAGAAGCCATAAAATGCACCGTAAAGACTCAAATGAACAAAAGTTAGATTAAAAGAGGACGTCTCTAAAACATGAATGCTGGTTTTGGTTCTGGGACAGTCAGCGACAGTGAAAACCATCGTCTCAGCGTATGATAAATGAAATCAGTTTACAGTATTTAAATACAACCTCAGCCACATTTTTATGTGTCTTCTAAATCAAGATCAGCGTGTATTATGGAATGTGAAATGAAAATCAATCACACTTACTGTTAGAAATTCCTCTGCACTCTTCCACATGAGATCATTCTGATCACTGCAGCCTTCATTTTATGTTATTGTAATATTGCAGAGATAACTGCGGTGTAAATAAATAATGGTATCAGCTAAATGTGTGAATTGCAAATGTAAAAACATTGAAATGAAGGTGAAAAGATGGAATTTAACTATTTTATTCCATTTACACATAAATGAACATGTTAAATATCGAAAATTTGCAACTGAAAAAGTGGGATTTGTATTATCTTACTGCTTAAAAATGAAGTAAGTAATTTTTTTAACGTTTGTCTCATGACCCACTGAATAGCTGTGGGAGTTTGGTTGCTAAGAAAAGTTGAACATATTAACCAAATGTTGTCATCTTCAAATTGTCTCTCATTACAAAAGCTTCCCTGCAGATCCTGCTGCACCAAAAATTAACTTCCATGATGAGCAATGTACTGTAGAGAAGCCATGGAGTAGACTTTTTAAACTGTCCTCTTATTCTGTTTATTGATTGTTTCTACCTTCATTAATTCAGAGGTGATTTGCTGAGAGGTCCCTCTCTGATCAGTCAAAGGAAACTTTGCTGCACAGAATGAACTCGAGACTTGGGCTTGATTAAATAAAACTGAAGGATTGAAAGTGAACTTAAAACCATATGAAAGACTAAATAAAAGTCGGGCAGACTGTGCACAGCTCGAAGGTTTAATAATTACAGTAGAGCAGTGCACTTAAAAGAATTAACTTGATGAAAGGGCAGGCGACGTTCCAGCGTCATCATTTGAAACGGTCAACATTCACAGACTTACTTGAAAGTCGGTTGCCACTTGTGAACTGACTGGCATTTGATCCAAACTTATAACAGCTCTGCTAGACTGCAGTAATCAACAGCACAGCGCCAAGTCAGCAAGTCTGTGACGCTATGAACTAAAATATGAGAGAAGCAATCTTTGCTCTGTTGGAAAGGTCACACTCACTTACTATTTGGTGCTAAAGACGTACGTGTGTGACTCGGTGCAGATGTAGATCAGGAGCATACTTTAATTTGATTTGAATCTCTTACTGATAGAACAATAAAATAGCCTCTTTCTTTCTTTTTCTTTAATTAAACCTCAGTGTAGCTTTAAGTCCAAAGATTTATCCACAAAATTAATTTCGTTCCCACAAATCCAGCGTGCAGCATGATTTCTCTGTTTCTTTAATAAGAACGCATTAGGAAGTGTTTCACAAAATCTAATCTGGAAGCACAATACTAAGACAGCAGGGACTTAATGCCTTGGGAAATATACAACTGATCTGCAACATTCGCAAGCTGTTCTGCTCTCGTCTTTCCATCTCTCACTGTTACTCCTCCCCTCTCTGTGTCTGAGCGTGCTTCAGCGCTCCGCCAGCGCATTTCAGAGAAGATTGCTCTGTCAACCTCCTTAAAGGTGGCGATTCACAGCGTGCCACTTCCTTCCCCTCCACAACCAATATGCAATTATCGCCTAAAGTGGGCTCTACGACATACCAGGTGCTGGAAAGTGTGTGTTTTGTAGGAATGCTATCTATTCAGTATATTGACATTAACTTTTATTCCCCTATGGTATTATGGGCCTTTTATCGAAGTGCACTGTCATTCTTGAGCAGGTCTACAGTTTAAAACCCCACAGTTTAAAAGCATGTGGGTTGACATTGAGGAAAATCTATTTTTTTTTTTAAACAAGAACATAGCCAGTCTTCCTCCACTGTTGTTTTTGTGCTGGGGGCAGAAGAAAGAACAAATGGGGAAGAAGCTAAAAAAACACACAGACTGTTTTGGTACAACACAGACACCTACACTCAGCTTTTATTCAAAGTGTTTCCTATTTATTTATATTTTTTACACAGATACGACCTCGTAAACTTCATGAGAAGTGGTGGGTGTGTTTATTGCTACAAAGATACTTAAAGTTTTTGTCTTTCCAGTTTTTCTGTCCTTCAGCAATTTGTCTCCAAAACTACACGAGTGGAAGTTTTTGACTTTCAGGGAAACCAAAAATGTTATTGTTATACATAAATATATATAGAAATGATTAGCTGATCCTTACATCATTAAAGTTTTTCATAAAGTGCAGATTCATAATAAAAACACATTCATGAAAAACAGAACTGATCTTATGCTGTATCTGAAGTTTATTCTTAACAATGTTCACTGTGGGATGCCATTGTGGTCCAACATACTAGAGGCATTTACATTTACCCATCTGGGATTTATACAATGCCGTTCCTTTGTATACAGCTTCGAACAGCAGTGTTGTATTCAGATATTCAGAGAGTCAGCAGGGACTTTTCTGTTTGTTGGTTGATTTTTTTCTTGGACATGGGCACCAGCCACCAACATTGTCCTGCTGGACGGTGGATACACAGCGGTATTGAGACACTTCTCATAAAAACATTGCTTCTTGTTAAATTGTGAAAAGCTGCTCCTTGTTAGAGGAAAGAAGCTTCCCTCAAGCTGAACTGCAGAGAGCTCACAGAGTGCCCACTCACGGCCGAGTCCGTGTGAATGTTGAGCAATGGAAGTGCTGAAGAAATGCCAAGGGAGCTATGAGTTCAAGTGATGGATGGTTTTCAATATGAGTTTGGCCAGAATAAGAACTAAATAGTACTGTAGGAAAAGTTTAGTGTCAAGTTCACGCATTTTCCTATTTTCAAATGGTCATCCGCCCTCATTCAGATCTCAGTAGATTCTATTTTTTTGTGGCTGAACCTACAGAACCGTTACTACAGCACTATCACTACAGTAATCAGTGATCTTTAACACTTTCTCTGCAGCTTCTCCTGCCACCTGTAGGGTTGACAGTTACAGCTGTATCCCTCAGTTTATTACATTTAAATTAACAGTTTGTAGTAGAATGCATTGTGGGAGGTACACATATGACATATTATAATAATAATAAAGGCAGTAGAACCAGAACAATGCCAGTTTTTAAAGTGATAAAAGAGATTTTACAGGTATTTCATGAGGTATTCCACACAGAAGGAGCAGTGGTTGGTTGAAGATCATGTTCAGGGAAATGTATTTTTTGAATGAATGAAGCACTACATTCATTAATGGGAAGCAAACCACAAGGAGGTGGTTGACTGCAGAGTCCCGTGTGTGGTTACATTCGAGCAAGAAAAATGCTGTTGGTGAAGGTTGAAAAAGTTTAAGTGTGCCACTTACACATATGTAAGTTTGTTTCCCTTCTGCAGTACATCATCCAGTTTTGTGAAGTTTCATATGGCTCGGTTCAGGCACTCACAGCGTGGGGTTAAGGTCAGGGAAAGATTGTGGATTTGTACCTAATAGACAGAAATCCTACAGTGAATTGATGCACAACGTCTGTACTAACATTTAAAATGTAGCTTCTCCATTTCTGTTAATAAATGTAACGTATAGGTCATTCAAAACAAAAATATAATTGCAGTGACAGTTTAGTTGCATGGGAATGTAGGAGAGGGCTGTATAAAACGGAACACGGTGGCAATGACAGCTCCCAAAAATGTGTTTGTGGTTGCAGTTTAGTTGTATAGAAACTTCAGTTTTAGGAAACAGAGTTGTGCGGAAATGTGCAGACGTCTGTGTTCAGTGTGGTTTTAGCTGTGATGGTGCATGGTTCTGAAACAAGCTTGAAAGCTTCAAACTAAGAAATGAAACCCCGTTTACCTGCATGTGTTGTGGAGAGGTCTCTTTATGTTATATTGATATTGTTAGCAGAAATTTTAAAATGTACCTTAAATCCAAATTATTTCCACAGCTTAACGAAATGAGTGACCACACTGTTTTATCTCCTTCAGCTTGTAAACTGATTAAATTCATCCACCACACTGAGTTCCCTCCATTTATGATTATGTCATTTAATTAGTCTGGCATTTTGTTGCGCAGGAACACATTGATAGGGATGGGTTTTCATACAGTATAATGGATAAAACCAGCTGAAGAAATTTCACTTAAGGTAAAAACGACTTTTTCATGATGTTAACAGACAGAGTTGCACGTCCCACAGCCAACAACCTGATGGCAAAGAGCTTTTCAACAAAAATGAAAACAGATATTTGTTATAGCTGCATAAATCATAGCAGTTCATTTAAAACAGTGCTTCACTGCTATTACGTAACTTAAATTGAAATTGAAACTCAACTCAACTCTAAGTTAATATATTGTAAATGTAAATCTTCTCCTCCTCATCTGAGAAGAAGTTCAACAGACGCTGTAAAAAGATGAAAAACAAACGCTGCAGCACGTCTGAACTCGTTTGGATCCACTATGACTGAAAAGCGTGGACAGCTGATAGGAAACAGGGAAGTCAGGCTCAGCGAGCTGGCTCACGAGTCCAACTCCACCATGTTCCTCACACCATCTGGTGATGTATTCTGGAAACCTGTGGGTGACATGTACTGTATGAGATGTCTGTGTGTATCAATGTGCATGTGAATTCTGTGTGTGTTGGGTGTGTGTGCAGGATGCAAGACGAGGACATATGGCCTGTGAACCCTATATGAGGATAGAGCGAGGGGGGGGGGGGGGTCTGTGAGTGCTGATGGTGAAGCTGTTAAACTGCTCTCATCACTCGTTAAAACATCTGAATGAGCAAATGAAATGGATGTTTCACATGGTCGAACTCAGAGATTCTCCTTTACGGCTAATAAATCAGACCTTCATGTTAATTATGGATGATTTGATTTTTATAAAGTGAAAATGGAAATGTACTATACTTTGAGATTTAGTGTAAAGATTAGTAAGAAAGAATTTGATAGTCTCAAATGGTAAAATGCTAAATGAATCATCTGCTGTATAAATGAGAATGAATGGTGTGTGTGTGGGGGGGGTGGGGGGGTGCACACACACACAACTTCCAATTCCTCCCACATACGCCTCCATGACGCAGGACACCATCACTGTTTGTGAGTAATCAGTACAGAAACTGAAAACGTGAAGAGGAAACGACAAACGCGTTTTCATGTTATTATTATCCAGAGATGTTTTACCACCTCTTTGTTAGACATGTCAGTCAGCTCTGTGCCGTAACAGGCAACATGAACATGACTCATCTCCGTTTCAAACATGATTGCGTAGTTTGCGTCACCAAGATGGTTGCAAGGGCACAGGCAGGTAAAAAGCCCCCCCCAGCCCGTTTTCCATAGCACCCCCAGACTCAAAGAGACAGTCCAGAGAGAGTCTGTGTTCCTGGCCCTGTTTGGTAGAGACACGATCACATGTTAATATATTTAATATATATATAATGTTATCCCTAATGAACTATGCTTAATGTCTTAATGCTGTTTGAATATAATGTATGGACAAAGGGAAACACACAGTGATTCTCAAATAATCCCAAATTTTAAACAAAGGGAAACTGTATGTCACATGGGAACAGAGTGAGAGGTCATCCCACAGTAGAAGTCCTCCATCTCAAGTCCTGAGTACTGACACAAAACAAATGAAGCCAAAGTTTTCGCTGCGATCCGCCACGTCTCAGTGGCATGTGGACTATGTGTGATGGCTCACAAGGCGCCTTTTGTCTGACACACTCTGTGATTCTCCAAGCTGTTAACAAATGAAAAGCAGAGGGAATTATTCAAATCATGGCGACAGCAGCAGACAAACGGCCCCATTTTATCTGATTTTGACTGAGAAAATGCTCCGTCACTGAGATTTTAGTTTCATCAGATGCAAACTGTGGTCTCTGCTTTCCACAGGCATCGTATGCTTTAAGCAACAGTAAGTGCTGCCACAACTAACACCTTGACTCTGCATCCAACAAATGTTGTAACTGTTAAATCAACAACAGTTTGTCAAGCACTCACTTCATGCAGCAAATTGGTCTGATGTGTGGAGAAGAGTTTTCCTCTTTAATCATGCTATGAATGCCTTTGAGGAAGGATCATTATAATTCCTACCTTAACTATTATCACATCTCACCTCTCTATATGTATGGTTATTGGTAAATATGACTGTGGTTCTGCTCAAATATCTGAAATCTCTTACTGACACAAGTATTCTTACTTTTACATGTGTGGGAACCCCTTTAGCAGCTGTTACCGCTTTGAGACTTCTTGCGTAAGTCTCTACAAACTTTGCACATCTGGATTTGGGCAGTTGATCCCATTTTTCCTGGCAGATCCACTCCACCAGTGTCAGATTGGATGAGAAGTATCTGTGAACTGCCATCTTCAGGTCTCTTCACAGGTGTTGGGTGAATTTTCAGATTTATCAAGTACGTCTACACAGACTTGTTGGACTCCGTTTGCAGCAGGTGGTCTCCAGGTGGACTCACAGATGTATCTCAAGGAAAACTGAATTGAATTTGTCAAACACCAAAATTGTATGAATTTTAATTGCTTTTATTCTACACACCTAGTACATATAATAAAAAAAAATCCATTATATATGATCATTGGATCTGAGATGAGAATCTGTGTGTGCTGGTGTGCTGGCAGTAGGCAGCCATTAATCAAAGCTCCACATTTGAAAAGAGCCTTGTCTGAGAATGTGAAGTATTTTGGTGGGAGAGGAGAATGACTGGCAGATAAGACATGCTCACAGATATTTCTATGACTTGAGGCATGATGAAGTGTCTTTTTATAGTCCGTCCCCCTAACATGAACACACAAACACACACACACACACACACATACTTGCATACACACCCACAGAGGTCTCTGCTGTCACAACAAACAGAGTGGTGGGTGACCTGTGGTGCTGGGAGGCGTCTCTGAAATCAGCTGTCTTTGTGTAAAAACATTCTCCTGCTGTTTGTACAAATGGGTCATTCCCAAACTTGGCAGCCTGCGTGGACTCACATGCAGAGCGCTGTGAATTTGCAGATAACATCTCCACCCTGTGTGGCGTCAGTTAAAGTCCTAACAACCAGTACAATTGGACCAAAACGAATATGCTGCACTTAGACACAGCTGCCATAACACTTTCCATAATGCAGATGACCGGCCGCGCTGAGCTGAGTGTGGAGAGGAGCTGGCAGGAGACAAAAATCAATATGTTTTAAAGATTCATTAAACTGGGAACTTAACAAAGAACAAATTGTTGTTTACAGAAATGACCTGTCAAAGTGGCTGCAGGGAGACGAAGAACTCATACAAAACACAGCAGGCTGAAGCACAGACTCCACTGGACCAGTTAGTGAGTAATGATTTGCTCAAGGGCTACTGGGCAGACGAATGTTACTCACTGCCTTCCCCTGATCTGATTTTCTTCAGGCAATTCAAACGAGTGACTCTATAACTTCACTTCATGGGTCATAAGTTTGATCATTAACAATACGACAAGAAAATAACAACGTGATTATGATCATTTGATGATGTGAAATCATTCCATGAAGTGACAGAAATGACTGGACTGGAAAACCGAAACATCTACGAGCCACCCCCGTTGACATTGCCGTTAATGTAATTAACATAAATACTGTATGTGGTACTCATTACTGCAGCTTGTTTACTTAAGATTAATAACTTGTATGTACGTGTGATGTTCCTAAAGTGAAACGATAGAGAAAATATAGCAGTGACTACTTTTTATTGCACCAAACAGGCTCTTCATGGCGGGTAAAGAGTTTTCCCCCCAGTTCCTCGCCCTCCTGTGGACAGCAAGTCAACTGTGTCATTGGCCTGCTAATGGGAGGGATCACGCATGGCTGTATAACAAGAGCAGGACAAGCTGTCAGTGGTCTTCTGACAGGTGCAGCTTTCCCAGAATGCCTTGCAGCCATGCCACAGAGGGCCACCGAAGCCCCTAAATCTCCGGCTGCTCTCTGCTGACGAGCCAAACGCGTCCATCTCCCACAGACACAAGTAATTAGGTTTTCATCCAGGCCTTACACAGCAAACTGGGAGAATACTCTGCTGCTGCTGCTTCACTCTCACCTGCATCCACTCTACCTTTCTTTCACTTCCAATCAATCTACCTCTTCCTTTCACAGCAGTTACTTGTGCATGTGTGTTTGCGAGACACAAGGAACACAGGAAAAAACAAGACACAAAGTCTGATAGAATGAATGACGATGATGCACAAAACTCCCACTGCTAATAATGATTCGTTACAATAACTGCCAAAACATTTCATCCAGCAAATGAGTGTGGGAGTGGAGCCCTTGCCATTCAGCGAGGCCCACTGAGCAAACACATCACCACAACAGCAGCTATTTGCTTACATAAGACAGTTATATAATAAATATACATGGTATAATGCAACACTACATGACTACAAAGTGCTAATCAGACTACTTGGAGTAAGAGCACTTATGCACAATCAGTCTGGAGTTTCTATGCAATTGAGATCAGAAGTGAACATTGCTTTCATCTAAGTAGGTACATTTTGAAATGTGTTCATTGGAAATGTTCTTGTTCTGCTCTGTACTGCACAGAAGGTGTAAAAAAGAAGTGATGGATTATAAAGCCACTAATATTACAGGGCAACAGCAGCTGATAGGAGGAGGCTGGATGTAGAGGAGACTCTAGAGCAGGCTACCAGATGTGCAAAGGGCAGCCTCTAAGGCACAGCAGGGATGATGGTGGATGGTTTTGGAAAGTGTAGACAAGAAAAAAACCTTGAAATCAGGTTAGGGTTAGGGATTTTGGTTCCTGCATACTGCCATGCTGACAAGGAGTCTCAGACATCAAGGTGAGGTTATCTGGAAAGTGAGTCCTGGCATCTGGACTGCTAGGTTGAAAGATTTACTACTCATCCGAAGGAGCTTCGTTAGTCTGAGGAAAGTTGGTGGGAGTGATTAGATACAGTAGTTACGACTCAGCAGCCCCAGAAAAGTGGATCACTAAGTGTGACTTTCCTGTTAATGTGTGGTCTTGATTTTTTCTGGTGTTGACAAAAGGGCGAGAAACACTGGAGAAAGACTGTGTCTTAGGTTGAGGGACGGGTTATCACTTCAACAACACTGTCTGAATTGAAAACATCAAATTGAATTTGTTCACACCAATTTGTCAGAAGGCCGTGGTCGGACTGTTGAGATCCACCCAGTGCAGGTTGGTCATAAGGTCATAAGGGATTTGATGGGAGGTCAGTTTTTTGAGTTGGGTATAAAAGCAGGCTGCAGACGCTTCTTCCTGTGATTGACTGTGGATTGGAAACAAAGGTGTGTGACTGCTGCACAGATACAGTAGGTAAGTGTTCAGCAGGTAGAGTAACAAGCTGTCGGTCGGTTGACTGGGCCTGTTAACGTGTAGCACTGGAGGACTGGTACGTGATCACGATGAAAATGTCTGGGGCTCAGCCAGCTTGTTGGCTAGCTTAAAATGCTGGCTAGCTTGTTTTTCTAGTTTCTCGCTAACATGAGTTGGCAAAAGGTTTGGCTGGTGTGTTTGATGGACTTTCAGATACTGGTTGGTGTCTAAGATTAGGTGGCAGAAAAAAAGGCCAGTTTATTTATTTGTTTATTTGTGGCTTGTACAGCTTCATGCCTAGCATAGCATGTCGTTGGCTCAGTTTGAATAGTTACCTAGATGAGGTAACTTACAGTAATGGTGTCGTGTTAACTGGGATTCTGTGTTTTGGGTCCAACCATGTCCCAGATAGGTCCACAAAAATGAGTCTGTAGCAGCATTAAGCTACGTCACAATTCTTTACTTGTTAAGTTATGTTGTTGTTTACTATTAACTTAACTCACATAAAAATACAAATGACTGATTAGAGCGGCAGGTTCTTCAACAGGTAAATAAGTCTCTGGAATCATGAGTGGATGTAGATAATGAATATGTATTTTGAATTAAATTATGCTCCATTCAGTTTTAATCATATATTTACTTAGTATTCTGGTCAAGGTTATCACTTTTAGAAAACACACTGAAAAATATGGAAAGAAATTATAGAGGAAGTACCAATGTAATTCTAATTTACTCATCTGCCACAATAATGTAACAATATCAATTATCACTAACTACTTTAATTACATTTTGTATTATTAGTAGTTATACTGCCCTTGACCTCATTACAGTACACTATCACTTTCTATGGAAACTTATTTAAGATATGAGGCTACTGCACCAAGTAAAAGAGCCATTTAATATGAATACACACAAAATCTTGGCAGACCTACCAACTAATTTTCCATACTTACCACCAGAGCCACCTGTCCTGTACTGGGAACTGTCTGTCTCTCAGAAGGTCCATCTGCTGCCGCTGCCACCTGGCTCTCCTCGTAACGTTACCTTGTTGTTGGTCATTATGGATAATATCATCGCCAAACAGCTCAGTTAGCTTCCTGCTTTTGAACCCTCATTCTGAAATGGTCTTTATTTCCACCTCTGCACTGATCCCACTTACTTTCTTTATAAATAATGTCGGACGCCACTTATTTATTCACCTACTCTTCTGCAGGTTTGACAAATAAAAAGCCTCATATTGTCAACATGTCTTCTCTTGAGATGGTCAGTATGGATGCTGGATATGAGTTTATATACTGTTTATATACTGATGTGCTTTTATAAACACTGGGTAGAGAAACAAGCGGCATGTGTTTTCTCCCCCATTTGCTTTTTAAGGCCAATGGACATAAGTAGGGCAACAGGAAGAGACACGACATTTTTCAAAGGGATGTTTGGAACACACACACTCACAGGCCAAAAGTAATGTTTCTGGTTCTATTGCTGAAAAATGTGAAATGATGCATTTTGTGCTGGGAATTTTCTAGGCCAGAACTGTACGCCAAATTCACAGCTAGTCCCGCCATGAAGTGGAAACAAATTCATCTTGGCACTCACTGCCTGGCTACAGCAGAACAAGTCTTTACTGCAGCTTCTAGCTGTCAAGTAGTTTCTGCACCATGGTAGTTTTTTTTTAAATCTAGCACAGGGTTACAGTCTGTTTTATGTGTTGTTTTTGTCTATTGCTATGAATTTTTGATAGAAATAAAGAAGTTGCTTGAGTTGCTCATCTGTCTAAACTTGTGAAAAAACTCTATCCACTTGAGTTTTGTGTCGTGCAACAATCCAGGTGTGAAAGTTGGCACAAAGTTAATTCATCTGTTTGGTGCCTAGAACCCATTTCCAGAAACGGTGCCACCAAAACCTTGTTAGACAAGCTTACCATAAAACATTTTGTAGGCAATTAGGTAAATTACATGATGCATATATCCCCCCCAAAAAACAAGAGGACTGCTTTATTTTGAGTAGGCACTATCTCTACTTTATATTTCTGCAATATTTGATTACTGAAAATCACTGGAGCTGTGCTGGAGATGTCTAGAAGAAGAATACTTTACTGCTTTGTGTTTCCTTTGTCACTAGATATGTTATGTAACTGACACTGAGAAAGTACAAGGACTCGGTGTCTCTTTGTCACTGAGAGAGACAATGATCTAACTTTCAGACTTGGTGTTAAACCATTTTAAAGGCCATTACTTTTTCAAAAGTGCTGATCCATTAATCATAAGATGAGTCTGTTTTCCTTACTGTAAATTCTAGAGAATGGACTTTGTGGAGATGCAAGGCTTTTACAGCACCAGTACCCGAGTGTGTTTGGGGAAATAATGTGCAGGGTTGAAGGGGAGGTGCTGAGACAGCCTCCATTAGTGAGAGACCAGGCTGCAGGCTGGGGTTTACTGGTAGATCAATCTGATAAGGCACACCAGCAGCTGCTTTCTCAGCCACTGTCTGCACAGAGCAGCAAAGTTTAACCAGGAACCTAGAATGGAAGAGTTTGCATGTCTAAAGAGAATCTGTTGAAATCCCAAACTTTGGCATTAATACAATATCATAAACTTATGCAAAAACGAGAACAAATACACAAAAGTCAATGCTTAATTATCACAGACTTCGTTTTGGCTAAGAAGATGCAGTGTTTTATAATTTAGACTTTATTATCTCCATATTTTGACTTGGCATGAGTTTTGAGGGGTTTCTTTTTCTTTGCTATTTATATATAAACATTTTATCATTTGTTTTTCTTGGCTTGTAGAACTGGGCTTCTATAATTAGATCAATAATAATCTTTTCAGATGAATGTGTACTTTCAGTTCCAGGAAACAGCTTTTGTACAATCTCTTATTTTTTACATTATTTATTTATTTTATTTTGTGTCACCTGTCGATAATGGCTATAATAATTTTTATCCCGTGCTGACCCCCGTCCAGCAGAACATTAACATCACCAGGTGGTATTATTGTTGCGACTGATTGGTTCATTAAGTTTTCATTTCTGTTTTCGGTGCCATTTCCCTCATCCGTTCATCCTACAGTATATCTGCAGCCACACAAACCACCGTTTGGCTTCTGAGCTAAATCCGTCCACGATACTGTGGCATTTCTGCCAAGGCTGGGTGTTAAACAGTGAAATTCAGTAACAAAAAGACTACACATTGGTAGGCAAATGAGCATGTTGTATGTGAGTCATTGCTTTTATGTCTGTTTATGTAGATTGCCACTGGTTTCACCCATCACTGTGATCCATATTTTAGTGCCTTTGTTAGTATAATTGTAGGCTGGACTGTTTCTATTTTTGAGACCTGCTCGGACTGTGAAGGCCCAAAGAGAAAATGAACCCTGTTGGAGCTGCTGCTACACAGTGTGAAACGCATTTGAAAGCAAAATTAGGAAATGAAACTAATATTATAGCTCAGACATTACATAATTGTTATTGTACAACAATTTAATATGTAAAAACAACAGCAACACAATTATTTCAGGCTTCACTGCCTTAAAATAATGTTCTGCAGCTTCGACTGAAATATGAGCTCATGGGATGGAAATGGACTCCCACACAGTGGAGGGAATAGAGCTCTGTTTTCATATCAAGTACAGCTCCGATGGAAAATTGGTGTTGAACTAAAACTGTACAATCTGCAGTGGAGCTTGGCAATATGTCTTTAAGACAAACTATTCATATGCATAATTGTTTCTTTGACTATTTTTGCTAAAATATAGAGTGCTAGTGTTGCCTTGTCACACTTTTCTCTGTTTATATGCAGGAGATAATTCATAAATGATACATTAGTCTCGTCGTATAACCTCTTAAAATGCTATTCAACTAAACATCTTTATATGAAGCCCTGGAGAACTAGCAAAATAAAAGCCCAAAAGGTTATCAGACTAGTAAAAATCATAGCCTCCCTTGTTTTCCCTATGATAAGGGAAATGTTTAATCAGTGTTGCTGATGAGGTCCACCACTGCTGTGTCATCAGTAGGGTGGAGCTGGGTGAAGCAGTATGTCAGCAGCGTGAACAGCAGTGAGCTAAGTGCTGCTCCTCAGTGTGGCAGTGCTGAAGTCCAGGAACAAGTTTCAAAGGGAGATGTGTAGAAGTTGCTGGCTCTGCTTCAGTTGTTTTGTATTGAAATCTGGGCATTGTGTTCTCTCATAGTGTTCTTTCTTTCTTTTTTATTGTTTAAAGACATTTTAGTTTTACCTTATTTACTAATTTTTTATTGTTTTTATTGTGTCTGTGTAACCTATTATAACCCTCCGCTACACCCTACAGGGAGCGTGCAGCTAACTTACTGGACTGAATAGCAAAGAGACAAAATCGCATACTAGATCATTTATCTATTGAGACAGAAAGAATATTACACACCACAGATGTAAGTTGCTTAAAACATTGCAACCACAAGATAACAGGAGCTACCACGATCTGCGGCGCCATCTTTTCATGCTCCAAGTTAAGGCAATGACATGACATGTCGAGAGCAGATGTGCCCGCTACACGTGGCGAAACGACGTCCTGTTGTGATGATTAACATCTCTTCCCTCTCTCGTTGAACCTTGGATTTTGCTCTTGTTGTGTTTGTTTTGACTGCAGCGGATGAGATTCTATCTGTACGGAGACACAACTCTTTCCTCATTAAACCCCAAGAGAAAGTCTAGAGCCACCTTTGTACAGTTCAGTTACAGTCAACACTAAGTGATAAAATAAAGAGCTCAGTCGCTGTGTGGCATGAATATAAATTATGTCAAAGCAGTTTGCCTGATACGTTTCTCACCAAAAACAAAGATGCTTTTATTTTGTAGCAGGAAATGAATTTCTAGATGGAGAATGAAAATAAATATCACAGTTGATCTATACGCTCAATCAGCCTAAATCCACTCCCTGACATTCACATCTGGTCATTTTCATATTTATGTCCAGTGTTTCCTTCGGCCATGCGGTTATAGATTCTGTAGACATCTGTTGTTCACGGCTTTTGTTCCAAGCAGCACAGAGTTTTGTTTTTTTTTTGGTCGCACACTTCTTATTTAATGGAAGCACTGAGTTGCCTAATCCACCATCCAGATGGTGTAAATGGAAATCTTTTCTCCTCCTCCCACCTTCATGTCTGTCTTACATTAAAAAAAAAAGCAAAGCTCTTGTGCAGTTTAAGCGTCATTCAATCACATTACTGATCACACCAAAAATTACCCAGCTGAAGTTGACATCTGAGTATCTGCTAATGAAGATGGTTATTTATTGGCTCTCCGTAGGAACCGTCAGGCTGATGACGATTTTAAAGTTTAAACTTTGCTGCTGTTGTAAAGTGTCCAATAAAACCCTTAAACCATGTCAGGCAGTTAATGTGTAAATGAGAAGACTATTAGTAGCTTGCAGATGTAAGTTGTTTTACCTGGACTGAACTGACCTCGGTCAGTTAAGTGAAAACACATTTCGCTGTGTGTTAAGTGCCCAGACATGTGGGAGGTACCAATAAATCAAATGGTTTCAACTAAGATGTCAGTCACAGGGAAACTGACATTCAAGCACTTTTCCTGTTATTGTCTCAGCTCTCTGGCACACTTGGTGTTGTGCTCTGTGGTCAACTCCACCCGTCCATTATAAAGGTTAAAACAAACGGCATGTTTGGAGCCACGCTGGGATGCAGACCTGACCTCCTCCTGTCAGAAGAATTTGTTTTGTATTTATTGAATAATATTTTTACAAATAAAAATCTCAGGACCTGGCAGAGAAACTGGGGCACTGTCGCACACCACCTCTAACACCTTCCTCACACATTCTAGTGGAGCAGCACAGCTAGAAAGGGAAAGTGAGAGTTTGCTCAATTACCACCAGCTGTAGTGACGAGGAAGGCCACATCCCATCAGGCACACAGGCAGCTGCTGCCCATCAAACGCTGTATATAAAAAGGATAAAAGTAGGAGAAGAAGTCGGCCTAGAATATGTTAAAGAAAACTACAAATGTGGTCAAAGTCATTCACATCAAATTCAAAGGCAAACATTTGGAGTATTTACTTCAAAGGGGTTAGTATTTACATTTCTGAGCCTTACTGTCCAAACAGCAGCAAGCCTTTAATAAAGCATGCAACCAAACACGATGAGCCTTTTTCACGGCAGAGACTCTGACTTTGCAACAAACGCACAGGTGGAACTAATAACATTCATTTCAATGTCTCAGTAAGCCCATGTGAACAATACCTAGATTAAATGTTGCCCATTATTAATGTTTTTAATTACAGAAGTGGGAAGTAACAAAGTGCATTTAATCAAGTACTATTATGAGGTACTCGTAGTTTACTGCAATATGTTCATTATTGTACTTTTACTCCACTACATTTATTTTTATAACATTAGTTATTAGTTACTTTTTGAATATTTATTTAAATATCCAAATAATAAGTATCTGGTCAAACTCTCTGTTATGATAAAACAACACTGATTGTTGAAAACCGCAGCTAGAGTGTACAAAGTGTACAAGAAATCTGAACATTGACCATCGAAGGTCTAAACCTAACCATAACAAGTACAATATGGCAATGTGTATAATCTGTTAATACAGTGCCAGTAAATAATCACACATACTAATGATTTATGCACTGAAAATCAACTATTACTCTGAGCAAACTCATGCTGCTCTCCAGAGGATAGACCTGTTCTGCTCCCGTAATTCATTCCTCACTCACTGATTGAACTGGACAGGTACTTAAGTGTCGGACATGAAGCAGAGAATACACCTCTACCATAGGACATTATCCCAGACAGATCTGCCTGCTGCAAATCAGCAGATTGAATTCTGCCCGCTGTTCGCTGAGGCGGTCCGGCAGATTTAATTGAGTTGTTTAGTGCCTTCAAACTGGCAATTTAATCCTGCTGTCGGTGTCAAAGGCTGGAAAGGATGGAGGAGAAACTGATTCTAACAGCACATTTAGAAAGGAGGAACTTAGCTGAGTGTTAATTATGGATGATTATCACTGGTCATTCCCTGAAGGCTGGGAGTGCTGAATCTTGAGTTTCAAAAGGAGGCAGATTTTAAATAAACTGAGGAGGAAAAAACTGTCCAAGAATTAAAGAAATGAGCAAAAATAGTGATTGTTTGGTGGGAAAGTACAGGTTTGTGTGTTAATATGTGCACATAATGTGTTTGCTTGTAATAATGTGAATGGAAAAAGTGAGTTTCAGTGACATCTGAGAAACTAATCCCTTACTGTATATGTAGTCATACGGGGAAGGCATCATTAAAATAACATTTAGATAATCCGTAGAGACAATTTCCTGCAAAGATAGTTTCATTTCATTTCATTTACCTTGAATAGGTGCTTCATTAAAAAGCCAAAAGTTACTCGATAAAGTTCTGTTTAACCTGTGTTTAAATTAACTTAGTAGGAGAGAAGTGAAGTTTACCAGAAAAGAGTTTAACAAGTTTATTTTAAGGGCCTTAAAAGTGCTGACTCAATGATCTGCATCCCACTGTGTGTGCATTTACCGAGTTTGTATGTACTTGAAATGATTTTAACTTTAAACCCCAGACAACCTTGTTAACATTAATTGGATAATAAGCAAGAATCAACATTACAGCTTGGGGTAAATATCCATGAGTTTGTTTCTCCAGTGAATTTACTGAGGAGTTGAAATAATTTGTTCATATTTAATACTTAACAAAGAATTGTTGATGTTATGAAACATAAAATCCTAAAATCTCCTAAGAATGATTAATCTGTGATTACATTTTTGGAGGGAAGGTAAAGGAAGGTAAGGAAAGTCATTTATTAGAATGTTGTGATGCGACATGAATGAAGCACCACGTGTATAAATGGAAAGAAAATCAACAACTGGGTGGAAGCTGTATAATGGAGGGCAGGACTGGAAAAAATGCATTTTAGTCCAGAGTCCAGTGTCAGATTACCCCTTAGGCAAGAAAAGTACTTTACAAGTAAAAAAAAGTAATGTTTTTTAAAACTAGATGTTGTTTTTACAGTGAAAGTTACATTTTTCTCTATTACACTAGACCACAGTCTTTATCTGATCTTTACAGGTTGTGAGTGTCTAAACCTAACCATAAAAAAAAATAAAATAAAAATGCTGTAGTTATAAAACAGTATGTTGAACTGCAAGGCTGAATATTTAGGTAGAACTCAACTGTACGGTGATAACTGGATATCTTGGTGAACAAAATCCACTATCTGGATACATGCAGTCTTTTTGTCTATAAAATATTAAATGTCTATGAAGATATGAAACTGCCAATGTAAACAGCATTATCGGACTAATTTTAAGTTATAAATTTAAATTACTGTTCAGTAGAAGCTTATGGTTCTTGTGAAATATAAATAAGCGTATCCCGGTGGACTCACAATCTTTTCTTAACCCTAACAAAGTGCTGTGTGTGTAACAATAAAGACTTTTAATAATGCTGTAGCCACATGGAAGTGGATATTGTATTGGAAACATGGATCTGGTGAAAAGCAATTACACTGTTGCCCCCGAAAGCCACAAAGTCTAATTACAAAGTCATGTCATTGGTAGGTATGTGCACAGCCCTGCTCTGGTCAGTGTGCCTGGCTTTATCTGCAGTCAATAATATCTATAATTTGACCGATCTGGACGTGTGTAGGATATTTTGCTTTTTATTCTGGCTCGCAAGCTGCTTGAGCTCGTGCGGTTTTGTGCATCTATGTGTAATTATTCAGCGACGGGCTGGAGCTCGAAGCTATAGTGACAGTTTCACATCTATACAGGGCTTTAGAGAGATGTGTACATTTATATGTTTTTTTTACAGCCGGTGGTAAACCAGGCTGCATTTGTATTTTGAGTGACAGTCTGATGAACATTTATAGGCTATGGATGATACTTTTAAACTGTACTTCCCATACACCACTAATTACAGCCCTAAAAGAAAAGACATACCCATAATTGATCTTGTCATAAAAAACAGCACTGAGGCTTTAATGATGCAGCAGGATTGCACATGAATTATGGTGCTTTTAATTTGATACAGAGTGATTCTTCCCTGCTGGTGTAACTCTCCAATATGGATTCCTTTTGGCTCTCCAGCTCCCAAATTGGATATTTGGAGCCCACAGGGTGTTAGTGTTCTTATTAATGTGGCGAGCCCAAACAGCAGAGAATTGATCCAGCTGTGATTTGACCACTGACAAATATGTCCACCCCCCACCCCCTCCTCAGCATGTCTTCCATTTCCTCTGCTTCTCTGTGGAACTCATTTTCTCGCTTTGTTTCTGTTTAGCTGCATTCACGCTGCATCTAAAGCGCTTCACACATCTGATGCTTTTCCTTCACGTGTGATACAGACACATGAGAGGCTGCACAGCTTTAGGATATAGAAGTCGCATCATGACATGTTGAGAAAAGACATTTTATAAGTTTGAACTCCTCCAACTGGAATTTGTCAGTGTTGTTATGACACTTGAGATATTTGTCACGCTTTCTGCAGCAAATTGTTGCCAGCTTGACTGAGTCAGCATCAGCATGGGGCACAAACAGCAACTGAAAACAGTTCGAAGGCACCATTCAAGGTCAATATTCGTGTGTTTTCATCTTTTTAAATGAGGTTAAAGAAATGACTGCACAACAATCTGCTTCAATTTGGATTCTTCATTAATTAGGTCTTAACGTCAGCTAGTTTTGTCCCTTAATATCTAACAAGTCTTTGTTGTGACTACCAACACTATGTAGACTTCTGCTCTGCTTTTCCAGTCTTTTTATTACTGTGGTTGATTCTCGACTCTTTGTTGAACTCATTATTCTTTGGCGTAATTCTCAATCTTTACGGTTTATTCCAAACTCCATTAACCAGCTTTGTTTTTTTAATAAAAGTTTTGTCTCTTTTCAACCTTGTCCTGTAGAAACTGTGCTTAAACAAAACTCATCTCATTTGCTTTTCCAGTTGTGTTGTGGGCAGCACTGCCATTACTGTTTGGATTATGCTCACTGCCATTGTTTATTTAATCTAAGCAAGATTAAAATGTCTGCTCCCCGGGGAAGGAGAGAAGTGGACAAAGAGAGGAGAATGGGGTTTATGTCCCGCATGTGGTAAGGTTTCAACAAACCTACCATAAATGATCTTACCCACTCTGGGGCAGCAGAAACAAGACAGTTTGTGACCCTCTAACATAGCACGGATCTGATGTTCAGTTTCTGTCTGTGTAACTCCAGTATTCATCCTCTCTTTGTTCTGGTTTTGATTGCTACCAGGTCCTGAGGTGGGCTGCTAAATGCTCCAGCTCGTCCTTAACTGTGTCTGTGTGCCGTTTGGTGTTGGTAGGATAGAGTGGGTTCACAGATCTGGAAGAGAAAAGCGGTGAGGGTGAAACTAAACGAAGTCGTGGAGAAAGCTGAGCTGAAACTGGCTATGAAGCTGATAGAGTTTCATGACATGTTTAGATTGGTTTTGTTATGTATGGGGAAAAAGAACAACACACATTATACACAGTGTGTCTTGAACTTCAAGGCACTGTTACATTTGCAGTATTTACACAAGACCACAGTCCTTAACATGCTGTGAGTAAATATAGCCATTAAAAACTTAGATTGTACGCCGTGTACATTTTGTAGGACAAACAAATGAATTATGTTTCCAGCAGTATGATTGAGTAGCACTATTTTCTGCTGATACAAATCTCTGGACAGCATTATATTGTATTCAAAACAAACAGTTATGTAGAAACCCAATATCTTAGAGTGAGAGAGAGGATTATTTACTTTATTTGCTTTTTCTTCATCCTTGAAAGCACTTTAAGATAAAAGTGCTTTCTTGCCTTTAATAGTTACACTTACATTTACTCATTTGGCAGATGTTTTTATCATGTGACACACACACACACACACCCACACACATTGAGCAACTTGAGGATCAGTGTCCTGCTCAAGGACACTTGGATATGTGGCCAGTAGGATCTGGAAATTGAACAATTGCACTCGGATTGTTCATTGATAATGATTTTTATCATTTAATATCAAGATTTCTGTTTTTTATATGATGTTTTTAGTGTTTTAATGTTTTAAATTGAGGCAAATAATGTGAAAGCACTTAAAAACAACAACAACAACAATCTCTGTGCCCTCACATGTTCCTCTCTCTCTCACCTCAGAGACACCTAATTGGTCAGGGTGTCAGGTCTGCTCACCCTCCTCCATGACGCCGGCCTGGTGGGCATACATCAGCTCAGGATTAATGGCAGTGGAGGTCAGCACATAATCACCCCTGATGAATATGGAGGAGGGCCTTTGGGTTTACATGAGAGGACTGCCAGAAATGATAACAACCCCTCCTCCAGTACTTCCTCAGGGACCCGAACATGCTCTCATCTCAAGGTTGTAACTAGAACACAGGCAGTGCTTTATGGGGGAGGGTGGTGTTGGAGCATTTAAAACCACAATAATGTGAGATAATGTTAATGTGAGATATATATTTCAAAAAAAAGCCTTGGGTAAGTTTGGAAATTTGATCTGTGTAAAATCATCAGCAAGTCACGACCTAAATATTGTGATACTAGGAAGTCATTAATAGCACACAAATTACCTAAAAGGGGAAATCTCATTCACCACGTGTCGTAAAGGAAGGCAGCTGTGTTCTGCTGGACAACAATACTAAACCCTCAAAGTAAACAGATAACTGTGCTACCAACAAGTGCAACTAGATGTTGTGGAAATTATGATTTGAGATGTTTTAAAAGAACAGAATCCTAAGATATTAAACTCTTTCCTCCTTTTTCTTTCCAGAAGTGGCTGTTTCACATCAGCTCATGAGTTATAGAGGCTAATTAATATGGGCAGTGCAGGGTGTGACAGGCTGAAGGATGGCGTCTCTCAGCCACAGTCATTTCCCCTTATCTCCATCATACACTCAGCAACTTCAGTCTCCTCATTCACAGCCTCCTCTTAGCTTCAATAGGAGATGTGTACAGCTGCATGATAATGGTCACTGGGGTCACACGCCGCTGCCTTTCCAGTGTGATCAGATTTGGAGCCGTGCTCCACCACTTGCATGTTTTGGATGCTCAGCCTGGTTTAGTTTTATGATATTATTCTGACAAGATACCATTCATTATTCATTCAGGAGTGCTGGAGGTGATTAGGAGATTCAGTCCAGCCACTAAAAATAGACTCATGTTTTCTATCAGCTGAATTTTTATCTGCATCCGGAGTGGATGAGCTCAGTTTCAGTTCAGCCTGAGCTTCCTCTGCTGTAAGGCAAGATCAAGAAGGCAGGTGATGGAAATGACATGTTCACCATGTTCAGTAGCTTGGTTTAACATGTTAGCATTCTAATGTTAATTAGCATGAACTACAAAGTACACCTGAGGCTGAATGTGCAGTTTTGCAGGTTTTGGGTGATAAAACCAAAGCAGGACTAAAAGGAGACCATGGCAGCATCATTTGTCTGTCAGGGTTATTTAATAAGTAATCCCATTTACACCATTCAAAGGCAACAGGAATGTCATCAGTAACAGATAATGCTCTTACAATCAAAGTCTTTGTTCAGTAATTAGTGTAAATAAAACAAGTGGGGATTGCATTTTGATGGTAATTTAACTGATTCTGATATTGTAATTAAATTCTGCAGGCTTGAGTGTATGCTGTGTGCACTCGTGACATTTTTGCACTCTGGTTTAATGCTTGTACTGAATTTTCATGTGTTTAAATGTCACCTTTTTCTTTTTAATTAAAAATGTTCCTCCCACCTTGAGCATTACAGGAAATCCAAAAGCACTCATGACATTCATATACAGTAGTATCTGGAGCACCAGTAGCTTAGCTTAAAGCTGTAAGGTGGATTAAATTTGTCTAAAAATATATAAAAGAAAAGGTGATATGTGTATATTTAAGCACTTCACAAGAACTGTGTCAAAATTCAAAGATGTATTATTTATTTTAATAAAAGAGGTGAGGAGGTCTTTGAAGAAGTTGCAGCCAAATGTTCGACACAGATCTTTAAATTGAAAAACGTTTTGTGATTGAATGAATAATTACCATTTACCAATTACCATTTAATGTTCTGTCAGCCTCATAATGTTTGGAGCGCTACCATTAAATATACAGGCAACACAGTTGGTCCATTTTAGCCTTCAAATGGTTCCTTTACGGCCATTTAGACCAATTAGCTTTGTACAGGAAAAGTGCCCTCATTTCTTTAAATACATTAGCTCATCAGGCTAATGCACGTTCTTCAAACTCTTTTCTTCTGCTCTGTGAGTCTAAGCAGACCAACATGTCTGGTCGACGCTCCTTGATCTTATTTTTAGTCACGCAGCCCAAAGCGTGACCTCACCAATCCGCCTACGTCCTGGGGGGAGCCCCAACTCACCACCCGACCACAGACGGTTTGGATCACACTCATCTGTGGGGCGAATGAAAAGGCTAAGTCCAATTAATGGTTGCGATGCCCCCTTCAAGAGCAACCGCACTCAATGCAACCGCCACCACACCCAAAATGAGCCACATGCCAGAGCGTGGTGTCTCTGCCCGCTAAATACATCTGCACTGTACACGGCTCACATGTTAGTGATTTGAAAACGTGCTGTGTTGTCTTCTGACGCAGTGTTATGCAACATGTTGTCTGGTGCAGTTGTAGAGAGCGTTGTCAGCACTTAGTATGTGTCAGCTCATTGTCATCTGTTTGAGGAGCTGCAAGATGACATGTGGGGGTGGACATGGTAGAAAAAAACACCTGTGTGATAAAAAGCGATCCAGGAGAGCAGCTCTGCAGTAAATGCTACCCTTCCTGCTTCATTGTGATTACGTTTTGTTAGTCTGTGTTATAAATAGTCATTTTTGAATGGGGATACATTGTTAGTTTATCCCAGTTCGTTTGATTCATTCTACACGGGTTCAAATTTCCCCTTGTTTGTGATTCAGCTTTTAATCAGAAGTTAAAAACATCAGTTGAAAAAGTGCCTTAAGTTGTGGATATTGTTGTCTCCTCATCTTTTACAGCACGACGACGGTGGTGTGAGAGAGAAGCCCACCTGTCTCCTCTTACGGACACTGTACACATGGGCTTTTTTAATCGTTTCCTTTCACCTGCTGGTTAGAGCGTAACATGCAGTGTTTAACACAGTCGCTCTAGTGATCCACCCAGTCTGTGCGGGTGGCCGGGTCAACTGGCGTGACTGTGTTACCAATTGTGTTTGCTGGAACTGATTGCATCATATTCTCACCTCATCGTGCTACCTCAGCTGTAGAACCTTGACGGTGTGTTTTCGTCCCACTGTTACTGATCAGAATGTTCAACTAGAAGAAAACGCTGTTTGCAGTATATGTTTCTTTGCCATGCAGAAGAAGCACAAATGTTTCGTCTTACATCTCCCTCAGTGTGCAGGCTTGAAATCAAAACGAAGCCTGATTGCTGGGTTTGCTCAGGGCAAAGGAGAGAGGACACGTTTCTAGGTAACAGCAGCTTTTTTCGCTGAGTAAGCCAGGAAGTGTTGACAGATTTTATCAAAAAAGAAAAACAGGACTATTTTTACCAGCTTATTCTGGCTATGTGGTGAGTGATCCTGAAACAATAGGTTACTTTAGTAACCAGATTTTAACATCAGCTTTTCTCACAAAGATTCAAAACACTTAATATGTCGTTCTGCAGTGTCAGATCTTCAACTTGCAACCCATTTCCACCTCAGCATGAACCTGAATGACATGAAATTAGTTATAATTTAAGTAACCTGGAGAGAAAAGAAGTGATTTGGCACCCATCTCTCAAACACAAATGTTTGAGAGATGGATATTGGACTGTGTCAGGGAGCGTGTTTTCAGTACATAATAATACCACATGCTAATGAGCTTTGTAACATGCATTAGATGTAATTTAAACTCAGTTTAAGATGGGGTGATTCAAACATTTCACAAACCTCAAAGCCTCTAGAGTACAGCAGAGTATTGTTTACTTATTTTACAATGCAGACATTAATATTCCATTACATCAAATACAAATAATCAGATATAGTAAATTGATCAAAATGTGTACGCATTAAATCATGAAAGGTGAAATACATGTACAAACATTTAGGTTTGAACAGAGGAACTGAAGCATTTGTTGAGGACTATTTTCAGCAACAAGTTAATTTTGCTTATATTAATGAGGCAGCAGGACTGTGCATGTGGAAATGACTCAAACTAAACTGTTCGTGGCAAAGAAAGAACCTGTGGCTTTGGACAATACAATGGGCGCCAAGACTTCAGCTACACAGGCGCTACTTGTTTGTAGGATTGATTCATTGTGGGTTTTGGTCATTCATGGGATTTGTTAACAGTAAGAAAATGATGAATACCATCATCAGCCTTAAACATCCAAGATAAACAGAACCACAGTCCAATACGGCACACGTTCATTAACAGAGTAAATCATTGTGATCTCATTGCTCGCAGATCCAGTTCTGTACTGCAAAACAGCCGTCGTCATTCCAATCACCCACTGAGCGAGATCCAGATTTCTGTATCATTTCTGCACAGTCCTGATTCCCATTGTAGCTGTTGGGCTGCCCAGGCTGCCAAAACCTGATGTTCACAAAAGAGACAGACAGTATTCTTCTCTTTTCCTAGCACCCAGTTTTTAGGGACTGTTAAATAATTTTTAGTTTGTCTCATTTGCAAAGAAATAGCACTGTGTAGCATCATTGCTAAACTTTTCAATCTTCAAATCCCTCAACACTGCATCTTCACAGAACTTAAGGAATTTAGCTAAAATCAATCTCTGTGAATGTATTCAAGCTCAACATGCAGGATGCAAATAATCATTCAAAACTTTCCTCATTTCTTGTTTCACGAAGGACAGAAGCAAAAATTGATTGTGTGAATTTATTTCTGTAAAATATTTGGTTCAAATCCACATTCATCCTTTTAAAAATACAACGAAATCCAACATTGCAAGAGTTCCTTAACGCTTTGTATGAAATGTTGGATTGGAACCTATGCAGTTATACTGATCTGTAATCAAGCATCATAATTATATAAGATATTCCAGTTTATAATCTTTGAAGGTAAAACTTACGCTGTGGTGACTGGGCTCCCATCCACCCACCTCCAAGTCCCCTCTTTGAGACTGTCAGTTAGACCGATCCAGACATTTTGGCCAGATTTCAACATCCCATTGATATATTCCTGTTAGAGTAACACAGACGATACAGACGAGCAGAAATCTGTAGGATTCTGACAGTGAACATGTTCTTTTATCCCCTTCATCATTCATCTATATCCACTCATAAGACCCATTAGCGTGTCTGTATGGTGACTGGCATGTTGAACCTGTGTGGTTATGATGATTGAACCAGCACAGTTTGATTATGGTGAAGCACAAACCTACTTTTTTTTCATGTTTTAAGAACAGGACTTGACTTAGAGCTACAATACGCAGCTTGATGTGGCTCCAGCATTACACCTGAAATCAGTCCACTCTGCTCCACCCAGCCCTCTCTCCCTCATCCTGCTCTGCTCTGCTTTTCTGCCATCTGCTAAGGTCTGCACAGATGTTTAGGCAATGATTATTATCAAATTGCAACAGAAACGAATGCTTCAAACCTTAATGATTAAGCAGAAGTTGTTTAAAAGCCTAAAAGCAAACATCTCTGCACTGTTGACACGTTGTTCTACGTGTGCGACTCTGTCAGAGGCATCGACAGCAGCGCTCTACAATCCGTGATGTGTTTGAACATGCTTTATATCTTTCGTCCTCACCTGTTCTTCCCTGCTGTCGATGACGATCAGATCTGCCCCTGCAGCTTTGCAGGCTGCTCGGCTGTCTGTCCAGTTTTTCTTCATGGTTGAAACAAAATAACAGCTGATATCAAACTTTATCCAACCTTTCTCACACGGGATGGCTGCAAGTTGAAAACACAAAGATAGTTAATTATACGTCAAAAAACCGATTGCAATTTGAAAACAACAAACTTTTAAAGTCTTACCTTTAACTTTAGCTGTCAGCTTGTTGACCCTCTTCTGTAAATGATCTCTACCTGTAACCAAAGTGCTGTAATTGCTCTGTAACCACGACTTTTCCCTCCACAGATCATTATATCTGGCTTGCAGCTGACTTTTCTCCTTCCACAGTGAATTGAAGTCTCTCTGAAGCTGATTTTTACCATCAATCAGTTTATTGAAGCTGCTTTGCATCTCATCCTTGCCCCTCTTTAGTAAAGAGTAGTTGCTCTGTAATTGAGCTCTATTTGTTATCAGCATACTAAAACTGGTCTGTAGCACTTCTTTTTCTCTTTCCAGGTTACTGTATTTTGTTTGTAGCTGATCTTTACTCACTGTCAGATTATTGTATTTAGTCTGTACCTCCACAAGAGTCCCCTGCAGGTTGTTATAGCTTGCCTGTAATTGGTCACTCTCTTGTTTCAAGACATTGTAACTAGCCTTTAACTGGTCGCTCTCATTTTTGTGACTCTTCAAACTGGCCTCAAAACCATCTCTTTCGGTAGTCAGAGAGTTGTACATTTCAGTCAGGCTACTCACTCTGGCCTCTAGCTCTCTTCTATTTGCAGTTAAAGAATCATAATTGCTCTGCAGGTTATTTTTACCTTCAATCAGTGCATTGTAGTTTCTTTGCAACTCGTTCTTGTCCCCCTTCAGTGAAGAGTAATTGCTCTGTAACTGATCTCTGTTTGCTATCACTGTGGTCAAACGAGTCTCTAACGCATCATTCTCTTCTTGCAGGTTTCTGTATTTAGTCTGTAACTCGTCTTTACTTGCTGTCAGATTATTGTTTTTCCTCTGTATGTCGTTAAAGCTCATCTGTAATTGATCGGTCTCTTGTTTTAAGGTGTCGTAACTCACTCGTAACTGGTCTCTTTTGTTTGTCAGATTGTTGAATTTGGCCTCAAATTCATCTTTTTCTGTAGCTAAAGAATTGTAACTTTGCTGCAACTTGTGTTTTTCTTCAGTCACGTTGCTCAGTCTGGCCTCTAACTGGTTTCTTTCTGCACTCAAAGACTCATAATTGCTCTGCAGTCGGCCTTTCTCTGTAGTCAGGGTGGCGTTATCATCTTGGAGATGGTCCTTCTCTTGAGACTCGGTTTTGATGTAATCGGCCTGTGTTGGGTCTGTGGACCCGCAATGGGTGATGATCTCATCTGTGAAATATTGGATTTCAAGATGTTCATTTTTGTCTTGTTTCTTAATTATAGGGTTGTTTTCAACACAACTGGTTTCTCAAAAATTGAAGGTGATTAATTTTATTATTAATCATTTAAAAAAATATTTAACTTTAAACACATACAGTAGATGATCTGTCCAATATTTCCAGCCAGCAGGACAGCACACAGTAAACCGAGACACAGAGTTGCACACCTGGAGTGTGGCTTTTGTCTCTGAACATTGTCTAAATCAAAAGTAGGAAAAAGTCAATATCTCCATTTTTGTGTTGCTTTAAAAGTTGGTCCACAGGCCTGTTAAGGTGAATTAGTTCATTCTAGTTGTATTTAATATGCTGTGTGTGTCTGCAGGCTAATACTGTACCTTGTGTAATGAGTTTTCTCATTGAGAGGTTCTTACTTTTATATATGTCATCTTCAATTTCCATTGAATCCATTCTGAAACCTGTTCAAATAATATATGCATATATTTGTTTAAAGCCACAGATACACAATTGGTTACGACCATGAACTTCCCCTAAATAGTCCTTAGTTAGTTTTTATACTCTTTTAAATTAGCTTTTGAGTGCACTCACCTGTACGTTCTTACATTTACATGAAACAGTCTAAAAGGTTGTGTACAGCAAAATGTACAGCATGCATGTACATGTATGTAAATGTTACACATCACGGTAGATTAAATGATAAATAAATAAATGGAAACGCCACTCACCGTACTTTTGAGAAGGTAAAGAGAAGTCAGCACAACTTCATTCACATCGAGATGCTATGCTGGAACAAACAGCAGTACCCGATGTTAATGCTGCAGTTTTTATGGTAGAGAGAACAGGATGCTTGTGCTGCTCATGTCATCAAATCTAAACCAAAATCAGATTGTACTGTATGTCCACGTATATGCTGAGGTCAAATTTGAGGTAAATGCCGGCCAGAAAAATTCAAAGAAACAAATTAGAATTTATCACAGGAGGGGTCTGATTATTTTTTTCTCCTCCAACCACTTGTTCTTTCTCAGGCTTCTAACTTTCATCTCATCTGGTTTCTGTTCCTGTTTCCCACAGATTAACTTCCCTCTGAAGACAAATGAGTGACAGTGTGACATGCCAAAGACACAAGGTAAGTCAGACTGCAAATTGAGTAATGTGGGCTATTTGGTCCAGAACCAGACAATTTGGATCTACTGTCCAAGCTGGATTTCAGTTTGGAACAAACATCCACCCCCCCTGAGGCTGGATGTAAGTTGCCAGAATACATAACTGTGTGTTGGTCAAACTGCTTCAGAAAATGAGCAGGTATATCATCTGGGAAGTGTGGACAGCTGTCACTCATTTGATGAGGCAGTACTGTTTGAACCCCAGAGGCGGTGATTCAACTCCTAGTTCCTCCTGGGGACATGTCAACGTGTCCCTGAACAAGACACTGAACCCTGAGTGCTGTGTTTCTTTAATGTAGCTGCCTGTCTTCAAGAAAATATGAATAATAGTTTTAATTATCATTATGAAAAAGTTGTGGCAAGTAACCTGCTGATTGTCTTAAAGTGGATAAAATGGGGATCCTCAGTAATTTGGATTCTCCCTCTGGGGACCAGGAATGTCTGCACAGCATTTTAGTGAAATCAGTCTTGTTGAGTCTGGGCCATAGTTGTAAACTAACAGACCAAAGTAGACCAAAACTGCAGTCCCTATAGCTTACTGCCAATGATGTATCGATGCAAACAATATTAAGATGATGCATCTGCAAGACAAAATGCTGCAGAATGTTTTTATAAGACGATGGATCCTAATGTGTGGGTTTACTGCCACAATCTGAGCAAACTTTTACTAATAAAGTATTTTTACCACTGTCGGACAAATTACTGAATAATTGCCCTGGAACTTAGCTTGTGTTACCCAGTGGCCTCTTCTCAATAACCTTCATCAGGATACATTTAATATTTTATGGGCCAAAGAACGGCTGTATTATTGGTAATTAATGACTGTAAATTATTTTCTTTGAAACATATTATCAATACATTTAAATTTAGATTCATCTGAACAATTCACGAGCTGCAACACTGCTTAGAAAACAAGCTATCTGCATGCCAACGTGTTTTTTTTTTTTAATACAGCTGTAGCACAGACATCAGTCTCAGTGACAGCTGTAACAAAATGCTGGGAAAAGATGCAGAGAAACGTGACCACAAAAACGTGTAATTTGTCAAAATTTCCAAAATGACAGAAACGGTTGTCAAATTGAAATGTGCCAGACCTCCTTGCAGTTGATGTCTGGATTTTTCTCACTGCTGCATGAGACATAGGAGGAGGGAGAAAACAGGCTGTCAGGGGCAGCTGAACTGTTTGAACTGCTTTCCAGAGATTAGATAGTCCTGAGCACTGAATTAAAGCTTTGTCGTGATTCATGTCAGGTCTGTGGCTAAATACAGTACCATAAAAATATCAATACTGTGATTAGCACCAGTATTGTTGTAAGCTTGAAGTATAAAAGAGCCTTAGACATATGAAGAGACAAAGAGATTCATGCAGACGACATTGAAAAGTGAATATTGAATCATGTTTGCATAGTAAGTAAATGAACCTCACTAAAAATGCACAATGGAAAATGTATAATTAGATATTTTCTTGATAAAATTAATTCCAATCAACTAATATCACATTAAAAATACTGAAAAACCAAGATGGAGCATTTTTAATGTGAGTTTTACTTCATTCGGAAATGTTGCAACCTCATCAGAAATTCAGTGCAGTACACCCCAGTACACAGTCACTGGAAAATAGACCTGATGCCTATAAATCGGTTTCCGATTGTGTTTGCGCAAATGCAGAGCAAGTGACACGATGTCTTCAGCTAGATTCAAATGTCACCACACTAACAAATAATATTTACTTCCACACTATCTTTCATTATAGGCAGTAATAATATTTACCATACTCACAGACTGTTTATTCTAAGTAGCTAATTATAGTAAAACCATAAGATGTTATTAAACGTTCAGGTATATTGTCATAGAACAATTGGACAAATGAAATGTTTAATATAATGAAACATGGCGAGATCAGGACGACAACCCTGTCTCCTATAAAGGACATTTCTGTAAATCTAATCCTAATCACACACACGACTCTATAGTTGGTCTATCTTGAGTCTCTTTTGTTAGAGCATGAACATCCACCCCAACAGCCTCATTGTGTCTCAGTTGAATTTAGTGCTTGAGAGACAAAAGTAACTTCACCAAAAATCAAAACACTACAAGCTTTATCTTCTGGGGACCACGATTGCCGGACCATTGTGGCAGTTCATCAAACAGTCTTAATGACACTTCAATCTGGACCTAGTAATCAACCAACCAGTCAACAGTTCCATTCCAGGAGCCTAAAGCTGCTTCAAGAAAAGCTGCGAAGAACAATTCACTTCAGCTCGTTTTTTATTTGCTTAACTTTATTGACATTTTCACCCTTTTTAAAATTTTTGCTGAGCCAGCAGCATAGAAGCATATACTATTTGCAAACAAACAGAAACACCACGGTGTGCCGAAGCACCCAGGAAATAAAAATCACATAAAAGTCAAGTTCAGAGTCAAACTCAGGGATAGAAGCTTTGAAACGGCCACAGCACAGTAGACTGGACGAGCCAGGGGCCTGCTCCTTATTGAATGTGCCTTATAATGCATCATAATCATACCTCATAGTGTAAGAAGTGAAATATTTGAACTGTTGAATGAAATAGGTAGGAGGCAGAATAAATTGAGTCTGGATGTTTGAATATGTGACCATTAAGACACACATGCTGCAGGGAACAGGGGTGCTTACAGCAAACACAGGCACGTGGAACACCTCTGTGTTGTCATGCCTGTTGACATGAGCAGAAAATCTGCAGCTGCCAATCACAGTTCACGCTCTGACAATCAAATCGGAGAAAGATGGGAAAAGCCTCTACCCGAATGTTATCTGTTTTGTCAGATTTTTATCAGGCATGAGTCAAGACAGCAAATCGCAAATGACATGCATGAATACACACACATTTCTGTATTAATATTGAGGGTTACTGAAAGGGGAATATCTGTGGCAGCTGTCTGACCATAGAGCTACACTTGGCTGACCCCTGGCTTAAAAGATTTTAAAAGAAGTAACTCTGAGATACTGCCCTTTCAACAAAGTAAAACAGCAATTTGAATTGCTCTTTTTATATTTCTCTCACAGTTGTCTAGTGAAAAAATAAAACATTTCAAATGAATAAAGAGAAAATTAAAATATTATTAAAAACAGATAATGGCAGCAATTTAATATATGCACAAAGGGAACATTTAAACACATGGTGAATATCAGCATTTATTCTCTGGCCTGAGGTCGTGTGTTCACTGCAAGACAACAAGGATACGAATCACAGTAGACCTTGTGGAAGAACAAGACATTACATGACATGACAGAGAGAACAGAAACAGAGATACATGATTTATGACTGAAAATAGACACAGGCCGTGGTTATTATACAAAACATAGCATAATATGTAGATTAGAACAGATAATTGTGTGCAGTAGCTTGAATAATTGCAGTACTCGAACATACTGTTGCAGAATCAAGAGACAAAAATGCATCCTCTGTTTCTCAGCAGCCAAATTCTCTGATATTTTCTTATTGTTTAGTGGATTTTTATGCAACAACAATGGTGTCATTGTACAGGCCAGCCGGTCAGTTCTGTATATTAATTGTTAGATGATGCTGAGCAGGAGGAAGAAAACTGGTCTAGAACTACATTTATTAACATTCATACATTATTGAAATCTGCGTTTAATGCATAGCAGCTTCATTAGGTTTGAGTATTAAAAATAACTAAAGTTCACTTTTTTATTCTTCATTTAACCATTTACATATTTCTGACTTGAAAAAAATATATAATATATATCTAAATAGAAACTAGAAAATAAATCCCTAGCATCTTCTTTAATTACCTTATTTCTCCATAATGTGTTACATATTGAACATGTTAAACTGTGAATGAACATGTGAATATGGTGGCTTTAAGCAGAGAAGTTGAAAAGTGCCCACAGCCCTGCTGCTGCTGAGTTAAACTTTAAAAAGAAGGATAAGTGACATAATATTCATAATATACACTATTCTGTACTTTGCATTGTTGCAAATATAAATACTATTATTAGACAATTTGCTGATCCCTTTGAAAGATGAATGCTGAGAGCTGTATTTGTTGCAGATATGTCTTACATCAGGGTTTTCCGCCTGTAGAAATAGCAGCTTGTAGACAGAAGAAAAAAGCTCTCAGACTAGACAAATGAAAGTGCTCGAGTGAAACTTGAGAAGAAAGAAAAGTGCACTGCTATATGATTGAACAATAACCTCTGCTCACATCGCCTCCAGGCAGGAGGACCTGGCATAAGATTACAATTTCTAACACAAAGCAGAGACCGGGATAGGGGTGGGTTTGGTTTTTTTGGTTTGTTTTTGGCTTCCTCGCCTCCAGGTGTTACCTGCACTGCAGCAAGCAGCTGGACGCCTGATTCAGCCGTCACGTTGCTGCACCGGCCACCGTTGGATGCTCTCTGCTCTGGATCTCTGGGACCACACGGGCTTGTTTACCACATTCCTCTGGCAGCCAGGTCGAGTTTGATTGACACCTGTGGCCAGTGAGTCACGGGTATAGGCCCACTCTCAGCCATCAAACCCCCCACCAGCAACCAGCTGCCCTCACAAAGACTGTCTCAGAGAGTGGTAAACTAATCTGACAGCTGACTCTCAAACCTTTCATCCCCAGACTCCCCTTTCCTCACTTCTTATTTCCGTCATTCTCTTAATTTCTGTATTCTTGATTCTCTTCCTTCTTACCTCTCCTTCCTCCTCTCCACTCTTTTCCACTCCTCTCCTAGTAAATATTGCACACGCATTATTTTTGCATAACTAAAAGTTGCAATGCAACAATATAAAACGGCTCCATTAGATGTTCTAACGTCGTCGTGCACAACAGTATAAACACGTCACATTTTTAGAGCCACACACAAACAGAGGTGGGCGAGAAATGGCGAGTCAGCACCACTTAGTCAACACTCATCTGTCCACCACCCTCATCATCCTGGGGGAAGGTGGAGGTGGAAACTGGGGGCTGGCTGGTTGATGCAGGTGACCTGTCTTCCCACACGGTCCATCAAGTCTTTGACACACTGTGAAGCCTCGGGGGTGGGGATCAAACACAAAGCTCCTACTCATGAACAAGGCCACTGCTCTAAAGGATCTTATCATGATTTTGTGTAAACACCCTGAAAGCCTCTCCTTTAATTACATTAAAAATGCCAGAGATTAGTACGTTGACAGTTACCTCAGTGGAGCTAATTGTGAGTCATTTCATAGAGCAGCAGAGTTGAAAATGACTGTCCTGGCTCGCAGCCCAAATGTGTCCATTAAAGACAACAGTGAACTAGTCTCAGGAATGGAGGAATAACCTGGCAGTGATGTTAGGAAAGAAGCTGGACTCCATGTGAAACAATGATCCACTTTTACTTACAGCACGTTATAGCCAAGAAAAGTAACCACACCTTCGGGTTGTTGAAACACTCATCCAGCACATTGTTTTATCAATGAAATTCAAATTGTTTGTCCAAGTGGGAACGGTAAAGCTTGATTAGATTAAATGTGTTAATCATTGCAGCATTTTTAAAGACTGCCCCGAAGTATTGTGAAGTGTCTCTACGGTACAGGCTGGGAATATGCAGAGGTAATGAGAGCAGTTTCAGCAGTTTTCACTCACTTCCTGTTTTTGATCATGTTTGAACTAATGTGTGGATTTAACAGTTTTTTTTCCTGTAGGTTGACACAGAGTGACCTGATTTCACCTGATTACTGTCACGGTTTTGTCCTGTTTTGTAATAATGGCTACAAATTTAATTTGTCCAATTCTTTTTATCTTTAGCGTCATTCACTCTCGACTCTTTTGATGACTCTTTCGGTTCACAAAAAAGAGCTCATTCTGATATTTATGGATTTGTTTGTTTAAATACTCTAAAATAACAGAGCTGCAGAGCTCCTTTTTTTTTTTTTTTAAGAGAGGAAGTATAGTAGTGTATGGATGCAATTTGAGGTAAGTGCTGAGCGATAATGAGCAGAGCGCCCTGTTGTGGCTTAGAACATGCCGGGAGAACGGGTCCATGAGTGAATAACGTAAATTCTCACCCCTCCTCTCTGCTCACAGCACTGGATTAAGGTCAGGATAAGATTGTTGCCTGGCTGTGTGACGCGTAATGTCTTTATATTACATGTTAGTGAGGTCTGCAGTTTGTCATTAATGCACATTTTGTGGCCTCCATCCACCTTTCTGTTGATTTATAAGTGTATGCTTTATTTATTCCAAAAATATGTTGCATCACAACATGATGATTACATTCACTGCAGAAATGTATAGTTTAGCACCGGTTTGCTTTATAAAAGAGTTATTGTTAACATGACATGAAGTAAAGTCAAAATGTCTAAAAGACTGTTTGGAGTAGATCATTCACTTGTATATTTCTCCTTGTGCTGCAGGTTCTGTATTCGTTCCGAGGTAGACTGACCATCTGTGCATTCTGGAAACGTCCAGAATGGCCAAAGTACACAACAGCCGTCAGTTTCAAACAAAGTAGACAGTGTAACGCTATTAACACCAGATGGCAGCGGTCATATTACTATTTGCTGAGCATCCAGCAAAAACCTTAGAAAAAGTTTCTAAAAGTTTTGTTTTTTTTATTCAGACCCTCCAAAAACGAGGTGTGAACCAAACTGTGCATCGGGAGAATCGTTACACGTCCAGTAAAGACGAATAAAACTGGTTGGAATCTATTTTTCGAATAGATGTAAAACAATTTCTGCAGTATCAGTTAAACATTGTGGTAGATAGCGGTAACATCGCTGCCCTGCATGTAAGAGACCGGCGTTTGAATCCCGGCTGTGACTTTAGATAAAAGCTTCTGCTAAATGTAAATGTGTTTCTTAGAAATGGAGAAACGATGCTAGGTTTCCCCATTTTGCTGCATATTTCTGTAATATCAATACTCGCCAACGTCCATATAAACCTTTACAAAAGAGAGGTACTAAAAATGCTAATGTGCACATTCAAGGTTTTGAAACAGCCAGTCACAGATCATTTGCGAGGCTGACACCACAAACCCAGGTCCATCACAGCAAGTTTGATAAACGGCCTGAACCTGTGTACATAGAAACAGAAGACCCACTTTGTGGCACAGCAGGCATCAGGACGGATTTGATAAACACTGCATTTCCCTCAGATATGTGTTTTTGTTTAGTTTTTTTTCTTTTTGTCAAAACTATAATCTCTCCTGCAACCGAGTGGAACCACAGTGCATTATCCAGTCTGATGAAAGTTGAGATATAGTATGAGCTTGGCCAGTTTGTGGGGGAATGTATTCCACTTCCTTGCACATACTGTATAGTCATTTATACTAAAAGAAGACCTGAAATGTGATTTTTGGAAAGGCTGTGAAAATGGCAATATCAGAGGCAGTATTCATGTTCCACTCCGATGAAAATAAGGTTCAGTTCTCCATGTTCGAGCATACTAAAAGCAGTGGAAACTCTTTCTATAGTAATTCATACCCAGTAGCTTAAGGTTATTGCTACTCTATGAAACTGCGGACAACAGAATTATAACTCTGCATCAGTGGGCACGATGGCAAATCAGAAACCAGCTGCCTCTTGTGTCGCTGGAAAAGGCAGATGAAACATGAGATAAATGCTCAAAATGACCCCTCAACCCTCTATGAGCAATGCACGTGTGAGCAGATATCATCGGTTTTATGTTTGCACAGTGATACCTAATACTGCTTTGAAAAGAAGACATTTATCTTTAGGAATGCAGGAGCGATAAAACTGGATTTATGGACGGCTATGAACACTGGGAGCACTGCACACTTTTCTTTCATTGTTAACACAAGAACAGCATTTTGATATTTACCTCCATATTTGCACAAAACAATTGAACACGTTATTTGGAAACGCTTTGTAAATGCTGTTAAACTGTGAAACACGTCTGATGATCTTTATCTAATTTATTCAGTTCAGGATGAGCCTCAGGTTCAGCTCTAAAAATGTAACACAAACATGTTTGACGCTGTGTATGACTCATGCTAGTTTAATTCCTAATGTCACGCTATCCTGTAGTTTAGTTCCTAACGTCACGCTATCCTGTAGTTTAGTTCCTAATGTCACACTATCCTGTAGTTTAGTTCCTAATGTCACACTATCCTGTAGTTTAGTTCCTAATGTCACACTATCCTGTAGTTTAGTTCCTAACGTCACGCTATCCTGTAGTTTAGTTCCTAACGTCACGCTATCCTGTAGTTTAGTTCCTAACGTCACGCTATCCTGTAGTTTAGTTTCTAACGTCACGCTATCCTGTAGTTTAGTTCCTAACGTCACGCTATCCTGTAGTTTAGTTCCTAACGTCACGCTATCCTGTAGTTTAGTTCCTAACGTCACGCTATCCTGTAGTTTAGTTCCTAACGTCACGCTATCCTGTAGTTTAGTTTCTAACGTCACGCTATCCTGTAGTTTAGTTCCTAACGTCACGCTATCCTGTAGTTTAGTTCCTAACGTCACGCTATCCTGTAGTTTAGTTCCTAACGTCACGCTATCCTGTAGTTTAGTTCCTAACGTCACGCTATCCTGTAGTTTAGTTCCTAATGTCACGCTATCCTGTAGTTTAGTTCCTAACGTCACGCTATCCTGTAGTTTAGTTCCTAACGTCACGCTATCCTGTAGTTTAGTTCCTAACGTCACGCTATCCTGTAGTTTAGTTCCTAACGTCACGCTATCCTGTAGTTTAGTTCCTAACGTCACACTATCCTGTAGTTTAGTTTCTAACGTCACACTATCTGTCCTGTAGATTAGTTCCAAATGTCACACTAAGTCCTGTAGATTTAGTTCCTAAACTGTCACATACTTATCCTGTAGTTAGTTCCTAACGTCACTACTAGTCCTGTAGTTTAGTTTCCTAACGTCACGCTATCCTGTAGTTTAGTTCCTAACGTCACAGTATCCTGTAGTTAGTTCCTAACGTCACCTATCCTGTAGTTAGTTCCTAACGTCACGCTATCCTGTAGTTTAGTTTCCTAACGTCACGCTATCCTGTAGTTTAGTTCCTAACGTCACGCTATCCTGTAGTTTAGTTCCTAACGTCACGCTATCCTGTAGTTTAGTTCTACGCACGCTATCCTAGTAGTCCTACGTCAACTATCCTGTAGTTTAGTTCCTAACGTCACACTATCCTGTAGTTTAGTTCCTAACGTCACACTATCCTGTAGTTTAGTTCCTAACGTCACACTATCCTGTAGTTTAGTTCCTAACGTCACGCTATCCTAACGTCACCTATCTGTAGTTTAATTCCTAATGTCACACTATCTGTAGTTTAGTTCCTAATGTCACACTCCCTGTCGTTCGTCCTAATGTCCAATATCCTGTATTTAGTTTCCTAACGTTCACGCTCTCCGTAGTTTAGTTCCTAACGTCACACTCTCCTGTAGTTTAGTTCCTAACGTCACGCTATCCTGTCGTTTAGTTCCTAAAGTCACACTATCCTGTAGTTTAGTTCCTAACGTCCACGCTATCCTGTAGTTTAGTTCATAACGTCACACTATCCTGTAAGTTTTAGTTTCTAACGTCACACTATCCGTTAGTAGTTCCTAACGTCACACTAATGTCCTGTAGTTTAGTTCCTAAGGTCACGCAATCCTGTAGTTTAGTTCCTAACGTCACGCTATCCTGTAGTTTAGTTTCTAACGTCACACTATCCTGTAGTTTAGTTCCTAACGTCACGCTATCCTGTAGTTTAGTTCCTAACGTCACACTATCCTGTAGTTTAGTTCCTAAAGTCACACTATCCTGTATTTACTACACTTGAACCTGTTTCTGTATTTGAGGTGCTGTGTTTTCACCAGACGTCCTTAACAGATGTAATGTTTAATATTTTCTAATGTACAGTCAAGCAAAGACATTTAGTTACATTAACAAATCTAATTTTACATTACGAACTACAAATTACAGTAATTAAATTTAGTGAAGGGATGGCGTATAAACTGTGCTTCTAGCTAATCTAGCTAACTGTTTTTGAGCCTATATATTTAAGTTTGCAGTGGGTCTATAAACGTGTCTATGTCAGCAATAAACAAATCAACCAGTCTACTGCAAAACAAGCATTCAAATTATTAATAAATAAAAAATACAATTAAATGGAGTTCTTTATCTTTGCTCGATTATGGTTTTTAGCAGGCAAAACAACAAGTAGAGATAGATACGGTGTGGAATATTTAATATATAGAGATGCTGTGGAAGCTTCCTGTGCTCCAGACTGCCAGCAGGTTTTATAGCGAGGCTTGTCTTAATGACCAATCATATAATTTCAATTAATTCCCTCTGGTCTGTAAGTTTTGGAGCGCTCACATTTATTGTAATGTCATAACAATGACTACCTGAAGCAGTGAACAGAGTAGAGTGTAGCAGAGCGCAGCAGAGCAGAGAAGAGCAGATTGATTGTGAGGCTTTCACTAGTAGTTTAAGTTGCATGTTATAGCTTTAATAAAACTCAAGCATGAGAATCAAAGTTGTCTGGAGCTTAAAAACAAAATAATAATAATAAAAATTTCTATCAAGGCGTACAGTCCTTAAACCAGTGTGTTGTAAAATTGAAAATACTCCCTTTAATATTTCCACATTCTTTTTCATTATGAAATGAATGGAATGAGATTTCTGTTATAATCAAGTGTATGAAAGGTTGTTAAAAGCTCGAGTGGCCTGGTTCGAGTGGATACGGTGTGGTTCTTGGCAGATACTGTACAGAGATGAACTTTCCAAGCATAAAAATTCCATGTAAAAGGTGTCTGGGGGTTTGTCTCTATGCCGACAAACAAACTAAAACAGCAAAAGAACGCGAGAGGGAGGAAGCGCACAAAGCAGGCTTTTTATTACCCAGAACCCCGCTGTCTCCCAGGGAGAACATATTTAATTACAGACATGACAAGGAAGACACGAGGGAGTTCAAATGCAACAAATCCATCACCCCCATGCTCAGAGTGAAAATCACACTCTCACCACACAGCATGTAGATTAGCTCGAGGTCGGAAATTACAGACCATCTCCCAACCTCAGTGGAACTCTATTCAGCAGCTTGCCAACTTTCAAGACCAGCTTCCTGCAGACTAATGAAGGTCCTATTTCCCTTTCAGGCTGGCTAAACAGACTATTATGTCCAAAGGTTGTTTCTAGCTTATCATACAGGAGATGGATGTTTATTTAGCGTCATACTGAGCAAGGTAAATGTGATGGTATATATAGACTTTATCCCTATTCAACTGTTTTGCTAGCAGCAGCTCAAGGTGCAAGTCTGAATGTACTTTATTCATACTTGAAAGGTGTACCTCGAGGCACTTCATAGGCAGCAGTGCATTTGATACTGGTGTAACTCTAGAAATGCTTACAATGTAAAACTTTGCTTAATGGGGTGCCTCAGGGATCCATCTGCACCTCTGCTCTTTTTTTTTTCTCCCCCTCCATCGTGACACTATTTATGATATGTGATCACTGAATCGAGGGACACAAATCAAGGGATCCACTCTCCTTTGTGGGAGGTGCAGTACAGTGCACGGCCTCCCACAGTCAGCACATTTTAACAGTGCTTTTCACATTTTTCATGGATGAACATAACACTTTCAAAGCTATTATTTTCTGCCTTGACAAACATGAAATCTATCCCCTGGTAATAATAGAACTGCGGGAGGCATTTTAAAGAGGTGGCTCAATGTAAGGTAAAAGATTTATACAGTTCTCCTCAGACAGCTTCAGGCTTTTAACTGTGTGGGATACAAAGCTCTCACATGCTCACAGAGGACAACATACTTGACTGTAGAAAGCTGCATGATAGATAGGTGCTTCTCGATTTACTCAAATGTATACATAAATCTATCATATCTTCTGCATGATGCACCTCTCAGAGCCATTTCTAGGTGCAGGCAGCATAGGCAGTCGACTGTGGCATCAGGAGATGTGCAAAAATGAGGATCAGATGTTTTTCAAGTCTTTTTTTTTTATCTGGGACTTGCCTCGTGTGCAGAGCACCAAACAGCTGAGAAGATGCAAAAGATCTCTCTGCTGACTCGCACATAATTGATGCTGCAGTTTGTTTGCTCACATTGCTACTGGATGTTAGAATATTTTGACTTAAAGTTGCGCTCTGGGCATGAAATCGTTTATTGTTGGTGAAACCATTGTGTTTTCTGAGCTCTTCTCCATTAGAACACTTCATGACAGATAAATCACAGTTTGTGACTCTGTGCAGCTGTTGGTTGCACCAGTCATCACCTACACTCGGTGTATCATCTCCGATGACGTGACTGAAGAAATTATAAAAAAAATTATAGCAAACAATTCTAAGCTCTTAAAAGCCTAGAATGAAAGGCTACTACAATGACAGAATTACCCCACTGTGTTCACATCAACACCCCGTCTCTTAATGTTGGTCTAAAGTGGCACAAAAGGTTTTATAATAAATCAACAAGTAGAAAGTTATTTTAAAACTTACTGACAACATCATGTTAATGATGTTAGAATCAGATAAATATGAATGATCGAGTTGTGTTCCAAACCATACTGAATGAACTGAAGAGTGAAAATGGCTAAAACTGAACAATATACTGTAGAACAGTACTGTAAACAGTGGTTAAATTAAATTATATTAGATGTAATAAATTATTATACGAAAGAAAAACAAACATGCAGCATGCATTTTTATATTTTCCTAAACTCTGGCTCTGTGCTTTTCAGTGTTGCACGTTAACAACAGCTCATATGACTATGTGCAATCTGAAGGTAGTCTCTGGTTGTGACAAACCCACTGTAGTAGATCAGTGTTTTGGTTTAGTGTGTTTCTTTGCCTAATATATTACTTATGGGTGTTGATGAGTTACATTCTGCACCATCAGGGCAGCTGTAGCATGGGACAAGTCACCCGAGTAGTAAAATGAACAATGAGCAAACTGGAACTTAGTGACATGTGATTGGTTTGGATTCGTAGAGTTGGTGAAAATACTTATTATGCTTATTTACATTTAAAATGTTAGTCTTCATTCACAGTGTTCTCTCTAAGTACCTCAGAAGTGTACTCACAGTACCACCAATGGCAGCATGTAGTGTTAATAATTAGTTTGCTGATGTAATAGTAGGAAACAGTTACTCAACCAGAGACATAATCCTTCCCATAAGCCTCTACAATGATGCCATAGTCCACAAGTATAGTGTTAAAATCTAATTGCAGAAATAGCTTTTGTGCCTTTTAGTGAAGATTACTTTATCATGAAGAAAAAAAAACACTTTTGAGCCGGCTCCTGGAGGAAACGCTGTATCTGAAATCAAGACAACGTGCATTGATCCTTCACTCCGTGCAGAGCAGTGCAATAGTCCTGAGGACAATTCAAATGTGAACTCATCAGAAAGGGCAATCGGGCCAGACTCAACTGAATTACCTGAGTGTATAAAAAAGGATCTCAGGTAGTACTTAACCCAAGATGCCATCAGTCTGACAACAGGCTCAGTGTGGCGTTCAGATCTCCTATTAGCCTGAGTCTGAGTCATTAAACCAACATCATAAACCCTCCTAAGTACAGTTTCCTGGAATATTCCTGGTTTTAGAAAATGATGCCCCTGCTGATGAGGTACATCACACCTTCATTTCAGTTTTTGCCAACTCATTACCTTTATATGTGACAGGGGAGCTAGTTTATGCTATGTGGTACACCCTGAACACCACAGAGAAGTAGTTCCTCACAGCGGCACCAGGAAAACCTGTCATGTTTTACCAGCTAATACATTGACATCTCCATTTCCTGATTTAGACAGGACTACATGGGCTCTGTGGCTGTGTTACATACAGAAATAATGGCTCATCAGGAGGCAAAGTCACTTTCTGCTTTAGTAGGCATGTGTTACAGCTGCCATGGCCGTGTTCAAGTCGTCATTCATTTTGCATCTGTTGGTTAGTTTCATTTGACTCCTAAGTGGTGATTGCAGCATGTAGGCTACTGTTGCTCAGTAACACCAAGCAGCAACAACAGAGACAACACATTTCACAGTTAAGTGTGCAACTTTGTCTTCTGGATCTCAGGGTGTTTGAAGAAAATGTGACAAACTCTCAAACCTCAGGACTGTGCCTGGGAAGAGCATCCAAAAGACCTGGGTCCAGTGCGAGTGTGAAATGGGATAAGGGGTCTAATGAGCAGCCCTACACTCCACTCACTGCAATTTGTCACTGTCCTCCTCACTCCCCTGCAGCCTCTGTGTAGAGTTTCATATTAGTTTCAGAGAATCAAAGAGCACAGGCTTCTTCATTTTCTTATCTCAGCTCAGGATCAACTGCACGAGCAAAGCAATTTGCAGCTTGTGTATACAGAAGCAGCTCAGTGGATGATCTCCACCTGTATTTATCAAAGGTCAGATTGTTATTGAAATGACTTAAATTACTCCAGATTATTTGCTTTGTGTAACCTGCATCACAAGATTCGAACTTGTGAAGCATTTCATAAATAGAGCAATGAAAAAGAATAGAAAGAAGTCGTTTCTGGAGGATCTTTACTGTATTGTAGGTCTCTCTTCATTATTATCTACGGATATGAACCGGTGATGATTAGGTTTCTGGTGACTTATGATTTAGATGCTGTGTTTCACTGGTATGTGTTGGTGTAAACCTTCAAACTTGGATCTTTTTATTGTCTAAATGTCTGCTGTGTGGGTTTTGATTTCCACATACAGCAGTATATTTCTATTTCCATGTCAGTGTGGCTGTATGTGGCTCTCCAAGTAAACCCAGTGAGTCAAAGCATCAGCAAATACAAATAAACAAAACATAACTTGCTCATTAAAGAAGCTAATTATTTGTATGACACATGCCATTTCATCGTTGACTAATTACAAATTTAATTAATTTATATTTATAGTCCGAGTGCCTGTGGTGTAGCTTTTTGGCAACGCAGCTTTGGAGGCTTTGTGGGATGGAAAGGCAGAAAACTGGCCATCTGCCTCTGGACACTCACAAACATAGTTTGGCTTTTCCAGATTTCCATCAGCACGATTTTGCTGTAAACACGCCTGTGTCCTGAGGAATAAGCTGTTTTGGGGGAAAAAATAATCATTAAAATATGTATTCATGCTTTGCATCGCCTTCATTGTTAGTGGAGAGGGCCGATCAAAGAGGAGCTTGTTTTTATGATCCAACAGCGATATCTGTAGGTTAGCTGGGGTATTGCATGTAAGGCAGTAAACACTGACCCCTCAGGTTTTCACAGCATTGTATTACTGCATGTATCCACAAATCTCTGATAGTCGCGTCATTTCACTCTATTGTCCTGTGTTTTATTAATCCATGGGAAATAAACAATAAAGGCTTGTGTGATGTGGTAGATGTCAGTCGTCTGTACATGTTGGTCAAATTCTGCACCAAAGTGGTAAAATAAAATGTGCACTGTCCACAGTATGTGTACATACCTTTCACTGTATCATACACTTATCTGCCTGCACTGTCACTAAGTGATTAAACTTAACTGGCAGCTTCATGGATGAGCTATCTATGGTGCCAGGATGGCTAAAACCGCTCTATTATGTATCATGTCATCATACCACCCTTTTCCGCCTTAAGAGTCACCCTAGCATGAAAATGCACACACAACCATATATATATATATATATATATATATATATATATATATATATATATATATATATATATATATATATATATATATATATATATATATGTATGTGAACCTTGAATATTTAATCAAAAGATTGAATCACTGTAATTCTACATTTCAACATGGCTGCTTTGTTCATCCCTCCATCCTGAAACTGAATGACTGTTTGGTTAGTTTGGCAAATGCTAGAGCTAACAAGAGCTCACGCAATGCCCCTGTAATGTTCTCTACAGTGACGTTTATTGATTGATATTTATTTCCTCACCCTGAGATTTCCTCAGTGTGAGCAGACGAGGTGAATGGAAACTGGGAGATGGGAAGTAAGTGTGCTGGGAAACGACACGGCTTCACATTACACTCTGCAGCAAGAGTTCACAGCGAGAAGTGCTGCAGAAAAACCAGGGCGACAATTTAAAACTCAGAAGCATGTTAAACAAGTACAGACATGCAATAGATCCACTGTGGGCATTAATGCTCGGCTGTTCACACACTCGTTATTAGAAAAGAGGGCAGTGTTGTTTTGGCTCCCACTTCCCCCCGAGGCATACAATAACCTTTTTGTAGCTCACTTTTTAAAAGCCTATTCAACTCAGCTCCTGTTGCCTGAGACTGAAACCAACGAATCTCTCGTAAAAAAAGGAGAAACCCACCAATTTAACCTCTTCTTCTTCTTCTTCAATGTTTCTCCATGACTCTTCAAGGCTGAGACAGGATTGACCCTGAAATCTGTGCTTAAGTGCCACTGAATGAAAAGACCACGATTAGCATCTCGTTATCTGTCCTCATATTTAATTTAACTCATTTCGAGCTCGAACCAGATTGTTCCTTTTTGCGTCATTTCATTCAAGTCAGATCTCATTTCCGCAAACTTGACAGGAGACAGAACATGGTGAGTGAACGGCTGCTTTGGATTATTGCAGCCCTTCATCCTCTCGTTGACTCCTGCATTTGATCTTTATGACCGAGCTTTGACTTCACAGTATGCTGATAGATTTTATGAGACAAGGCACTGTACTCGCGCTGAGCATTTGTAGAGTGTAGGAAATGCTCTTTGATGGTCCGAAGTAATCTTATTGAGGGGTTTTCACTTTTCTGTCTGACATCTGGCTGCCTGCTCTACATTCTAGTTATCAACAGAGCCAAAGTTAATTTAATTCCACTTCCATTTGATCATCCTTATAAAATTACTGTGCATGCAAAATGAATGGCTCCAAAGGAGTACTTTTCCACAATCAGCATCAAAAAACATTTGATTAGCAGCTGAATATACAAGTATTTGGCACAGCACTGACTCTAATCCATATTTAAACCACTATTTAATGTAAAGATCTCCTTATTTGACCTCAACCTTACAAAATAGGCTGCAGGAAACATGTTCCCTAAATCACATCTTGGTGAATTGAGATCAAAACAGTTAATAAGTGGTCGTGGTGAAGCCACAGTTTGATCTCTGACATGTCCTATACAGCACTTTGGACCAAATCTGTCAAAGTAATGTTAAAATGCAAACTGTGGTCTAAACAGTCATCGCTCTCGTGCATCCCTAACAGCAAGCTTAACATTAAAGTGCTTAAGGACACTTCAACGAATGGAGCGGAGGAGCCAGCCACCAAACTAAGTCATGCAGTAGCAGTAGTAGGTGCTGTAGCAATAAAGGGGGTAACTATTGTTAAGAACTTAATTTCTGCTTTACTTAACATCATTAATCAAATCAAGGTAAAGAAAACAGATGAACAAGTGGAAGCCAGAGGCCTCTGTCAGCTTCAGTGTTCATTATGTTGGCATAAAGCACGTGTGTGTGATGAAATACAAGGCCTTTTGTTTTTTGTGTCAATGTTTTCATGATGGTGGTGCAAGAAAAACATTTTTTAGGAGCCCCTAGAACCATTTTACTGTTTAATGTGAAAGAGGTCAACAGAGAGAGTGTTTGTTTCTTTATTTGCCTTGAACAACAACAAACAGCTGGAAAATAACCAAAAAGAGGCACATGATGATATCAAAGAGACACATGATGAGCAGAAATAGACAAAAACGATCACAAAGAGATAAATAAGTGACCAGAAACACACAGGAAATAGAAACACAAGTAACCACAAAGAGACAAAAAGCAACGTGAGACAGAAATGTCTGAATGAAATGATGACTTGAAGTTATTCTGTTTCTCTTTATGTTTAGAGGCATCTTATAAAGGAGGGATGGAGAAGCCCATCATGCCTGAGACCTAGACGCTGGTGATAGTGGTGGATGGTAGAATAAACCAGAAGACTTTACAGTTGATAAGTCCAGACTGACCTGCAGAATAAGACGGTGGAGCAGTAAATGAAAGCTTCATAATCATAAGACTGGAAGAAGCAGACGTGTTAGCATGTTTCCAGTGTTGGTGCCGGCTGTCACATCAGCATCTCCTCTAAGTCAGAATGAGCTCTGGGATCAGAGACACACAGAAAACATCAGTCAGCATGAGGGAATTGGCTCAAACTTAACAACAACTTGATATTTAAAGCGTCCTGAGAGCTCCTGCTTTAGTTGGTGTAATCATGTTAGCTAAACGTCTCCTGCGTGGAAGTAATCTACTTTGAGGCTCTGTCTGCTACCAGAACATTGAATCTGTGTCAGACTAGGCAGGCAGAGCGGCTACCAGCAGACCAGCCCACTCTGTAATTCAATTACATCTGTTGACTCATGTCTTACTTAAAGTCCAAGCAGCCAACAGCCTGATTACGGAAGCCACAAACTGTCAAATACCGAACCTGAATAAACATCTGTCTCTCAGAATCAGGAGGGTTATAATTATCTGCAGTCATGTTATTTCACAGGACAGATAAGTGCAACACGGGACTTCAGGAACAAGCTCCCCCTCCCCGATCATCTGAGCAGAAGTTCAAATGTTTGTTCTCTCTGCAGTTCTTCTTCTCAGTGAACTCATCTGACCTGAACACAGACCAGGAGTCGAGGTTATGATTTGTTCTGTTCTAAATGATGCATTTTACCTGCTGTGAAACCTGAATTACAGCTACAACTAGTAGCAGGATAATTCATCCAGTAACTAGTCGTTCACCAACATGTTAATTTATGAAGGTGAAACTGAACAAACTCTAAAGACTGTGAAATGTATTTAATCATTTTGCAATGACAATATTTTTACTGCATAAAACAGGCACATTGATGTGATAATGTTCTGTTCATCAGGTAGAAATGAAAGTGTAACGTAGGTAAATGTTTGAATGTACATTTCTTTAGTTTTTAATTATTATAAATTAAAGATAAATGACCTGTGAATTGTTAAAGTATTTCATTTCCAAACAGCAAGTCTCTGCCCTTTTTAATCAAATGAATCAAAGATGCTTCTCCAACCCTTAACTACCACACTCGGGTCATTTATTTCCTAATACTGACACCTGAAGTCTCTCAGAACGTAAACATTTGTACAATATAAACTTCAGCACTGCAAGATACAAATAATCGAGTCGTATCTGTTTGTTTTTCCTGCACAACACGGACAAATTGAACGTGTTTGCTGCAGTGAGTCCTTTACAACAGACAGCAGGAATCTAAAGGAAAGGTTGAATGTTAAACAGCATTAAGAATTTTTAAACATCTCTGTGTGAACTGTCTTCACATGCAGCTCAAGGCCTTTAAGCAGTGCTAGGGTAAATATATAACATCTACATCCCTTAACCTGTGGATGGTTTTCATTCAGGTAAATATTTACTGTAACAACAGTAGGTTATAGCAGCTGTGATATTTTCAGTAAATGTATTTTAACAGTGTCTATGAAGGATTGATCATTGTTATATGTACATATGTATATGTATGAAACTCTCTGTATGTCGCTGACTTTGAACAGGTTTTCACAGACACTGGTACAGACGACACTGAGCTGAGAACAACAGTTCTTAACACATGCAGAGGGAACTAATATATTTTAAAATAAGTCCATTTAGTCTTTTTCTGGTGAAGGGTGTGATTTAATGTCAGTGTCCTGTGTAAACCTCTAGTGTCCTGCAACACTACCATGATTTGGCCACTAGATGGAGATATTTACTCACAGTTGGGATTCCACAGGTTGTGTTTTCTTCATCATTTCCTTCAGTCAGTTGTGACTTGAAACTTTATTAGACTTTACCATAGGAACATCCAGATTTATACAGCATCTAAACAAATGAATGAGACTAGACTGACATAAACAGAAGAAAAGAGGCCCAAGATGTGAGTGTCTCATCAGTACAAACATAATAATAATAATAATAATAATAATAATAATAGGATAATTTCTTTATACTATCTTATTATATTATGGTACTATTTTATTACTGTAGGCTATACCATTTGAAATGTGACTTGTTCTACACTAATGTGATTTTTAAGTAACTTTTAAAAGTATTAATATTTAGTTTTCTCTCTTATTGTATTTGTACATTTTGTACCGATGCTTTAATATTTTCTATGTGGAGATAATGACTTTCATCTCCTGAGCTTGTGGAGATAGTGTTAACACACATTCACGGATTAATGCGGTAATTAGGACATCAGGGGCATCATTACCTGTCCTGTTTGATTGACATCTTCTTCCACAAGCGGAGACAACGGAGCTGCGCAGCACAATGGAAGAGCAGAGGACGGTGGGGGGCGGGCAGGAGCGCAGTTATCCAATGGGATCAGTGATGGGAGGGAGTTTGCCGAACTCCAGCTTTGTCCTAACTTACTGGGACTCCTGAGCACAATATGACTGAAGCGCTTGGACCGTTATTCCACGGGACCGTGTATAGACTGAGCTGCCTGCGCGCACAGCGCCGCTGACCTGCGCCCTAACTTTGGATAAACTTTTTTACGCATCTCCTCGGAGCCAGGAACTTTCGTGTTATTTTGTGTTTGAAGGGATTGTCAGGTTCCGTCCTGAAAATGCTTTTTAAGGAGTTGAACTGAAACTTCTCCGGTCTGCAGGACTCCTTCTGTTCATTCAGAGGATACAGTGCGCAGCGCAGGATAGAACAACACTTCTGGAGTTCTCTGAGACTCTGAAGAAGTGTGGAAAGGGTCGTTGCTGGGTTTCCCATTGACTTCTTTTCTGCACACTTGCTGGAATACAATGTTTTAGGGATTTGTCCAACCTCAGTAAAGTTGATGCATCATAGGCATGGACTCTGTCTGAGAACGGTGGACTGGCTAACTGACCATGGCGTTCACAGGTAGGGGCTTAGGCCGGTTTCATTTGATTTTACTAATGCTATGGACTCTGTCGCAGTACTCAGCATCCAGCCAAGTCCGTCAAGAGTTCCAGGTCCTGGAGGAGCAGCCTATCGGGACCTACGTGGGCACTATAGAGACCAAGCCCAGCTTCACGTACCGCTTCAGCGAGAACCACAAACTTTTTGCAATCAACGGCACCACGGGAGTCATTTACACCTCCTCGGTGATTGACAGAGAGATTTTGCAGAGTGATGTCATAAACGTCGTGGTGTTATCCAGCCAACCCACCTACCCCACAGAGGTCAGGATAGTAGTTCTGGATATTAATGACAACTCCCCGGTGTTTCCAGACGCGTCAATAGTCGTGTCTTTTAAAGAGGACGCCAGCAGCGGCAGACAGGTGATCCTGGACACCGCCACTGACTCGGACATTGGAAGTAACGGGGTTGATCACACCACCTACAGAATAGTGAAAGGCAACGAGCAGAGGAAATTCCGCCTGGATATTACAGTCAATCCTAGTGGAGAGGGGGCATTCTTGCACCTTGTTTCAACTGGAGGCTTGGACAGGGAAGTTACTCCTTTCTACCAGCTCCTCATTGAAGTGGAGGACAAAGGAGAGCCAAAAAAGTTTGGCTATCTCCAAGTAAACGTCACTATTCAAGACATTAATGACAACCCCCCCATGTTTGAGCAAGATCAATATCAAACCAGTGTTTTTGAGGATGCAGCTGTAGGTTCCAGTATTCTGCAGATAACAGCATCAGACCAAGACGAGGGAGCTAATGCTGAAATCAGGTACTTTTTAGATGAGGGGACACCTTTCCAAATTGACCCCAAAGCAGGTACTATTATCATAAAAGAGGGTTTGGATTATGAGAGTAAGAAGGAGTATTCCCTGACGATTCACGCAGTAGACAACGGGGTGCCCTCTCTGTCAGGCAGAACAGAGGCAACAATAAAACTTTTAGATGTGAACGACAATGACCCTGTAGTGAAGTTCAGATATTTCCCCACTACTTCCAAATTCGCATCTGTTGATGAAAACGCACAGATTGGCACAGTTGTGGCTTTACTCACTGTTTCAGATTCAGACTCCCCCACGGCTAATGGTAACATATCGGTTTCAATCTTAGGAGGCAACGAGCAGAGACACTTTGAAGTGCACACGTCTCCTGTGCCTAATTTAAGTCTGATCAAAGTGGCCAGTGTGTTAGACAGAGAGAGAATTTCCTCATACAACCTTACTGTGTCTGTGTCAGACAATGGCAAACCTATGGCCCGGTCCTCGTTTGCCAGTCTGGTTATTTTTGTCAACGATATCAATGATCACCCACCCATATTTCAGGAAACACTGTACAGAGTAGATATAAGTGAAGACATACCGAAAGGCAGCTACATTAAAGGGGTTTCTGCAACAGATGGTGACTCTGGGCAGAATGCCAATCTGCGCTACTCCCTGGTGTCTGGAAATGCTTTGGGCTGGTTCTCCATCAGTGAAAACAGTGGTCTGGTTACCAGCGCCGCTTTGCTGGATAGGGAAATAGCATCTGAAATTGTGCTTAACATTAGTGCCAAAGACCAGGGGCTGCAGCCCAAGATTTCCTATACTCAACTGATAGTCAACATCACTGATGTGAATGACCAAGTGCCCACATTTACACAGAGTACATATCATGTTTCCCTTGTGGAGCATGCTCCTGCTGGCACTGAGCTGGTGGTACTGTCTGCGTCAGATGACGACCTTGGGGCCAATGGAACTATCCGGTTCTCATTTGATGCAGAGACTCCAGCCAGCATCCAGGAGCTGTTTCGCCTGGATGCTGTGTCAGGGCGATTAAGCACAGCCGTGGAGCTAGACAGAGAGGATCAGGCGTCCTACTTACTCCACATCCAGGCAGCAGATGCAGGCAGCCCCCCTTTGCACTCTGTAGGAAAAGTCAACATCACACTGAAGGATATCAATGACAATAGGCCAGTTTTCTACCCTGTGCAGTATTTTGCCAATGTGAAAGAGAATGAGCCATCGGGTTCTTATGTAACCACTGTTTCAGCCTCAGACCCTGATTTGGGCCGAAATGGCACAGTCAAATATATAATTACAGCTGGAGATGTTGCCAAATTCCGCATTAATAGCAACACAGGGAAAATTACCACCCTCGTGCCCCTGGATAGAGAGGAGAAAACTGCTTACCAACTGCAGGTGACAGCAGCAGATGGTAGTGGCCTCCGCTCCCACACCCAGGCCATTGTGACTGTAACTGTCATAGACACACAGGATAACCCACCGGTGTTCAGCCAGAAAGTCTACAGCTTTGTCATGTTTGAAAATGTTGCTCCTGGGACAGTTGTAGGCACAGTGTCAGCCACCACTGTAGATCTGAACACTAATATTTCATACCTAATCACTGCGGGGGACTACAGGGGGCTTTTTGCTTTAAACAGTGCAGGTCAGATCACAACAAGAAGTCAGATAGACAGAGAGGAGCAGGGTTTTTATCAGCTGAAGGTTGTAGCCAGAGCTGGAGAGATCACAGGAGAGGCCTTTGTTAACATCACTGTAAAAGACCTAAATGATAATTCTCCTCATTTTATTCATACTGTGGAGCATGTGAGTGCAGTGGAAAACTGGAGCACGGGTCATGTCATATTTCAGGCCAAGGCGTCAGATCCTGATGAGGGCACAAATGGCATGGTGGTCTACAGCCTCACACAAAACCCTAAAAACCTGTTTCATATTCATGAAAAGCATGGCCTCATCACGCTAACTGGGCCACTGGAGGTCACGACAAGTTCCTATGAGGTTGAGGTCATGGCATCAGACATGGGGGTTCCCCAGCACACCTCTAGCCTCATTCTTATCATCAGTGTTTATGATGTTAACGACAACTCACCAGTATTTGACCAGCTCTCATATGAGGTCATCATCCTGGAGTCTGAGCCTGTTAACAGTCGCTTTTTCAAAGTGGAGGCCACCGACAAAGACTCTGGTCTCAATGGGGAGATTATGTATGACATTGCTGGTGGCAACACAGGTGATGTGTTTGGTATTTTTCCAGATGGGCAGCTGTATATCAAAGCAGAGCTGGACAGAGAAATACAAGACAGATATAACTTAGTGGTTGTAGCCAAAGACAGAGCAGTGGAACCGCTAAGTGCCACCGTCAATGTCACAGTGATTCTAGATGATGTGAACGATAACCGCCCCCTCTTTAACAGCACCAATTATGTGTTTCATTTTGAGGAAGAGCAGAAGAGGGGGTCACTGGTTGGAAGGGTTTTTGCTGAGGATAAGGATTTTGGACCTAACAGTGAGGTCAGATATACATTTGAGACTCCACAGTCCAACTTTGAGCTGAATGCTATCACAGGGGAGTTGACCAGCACGCTGCAGTTGGACCGCGAGCCCCTTATGAGACAAAGAGGCGCCGCAGTGTTCAGCTTTGTGGTTGTCTCGTCAGACCAGGGTCTCCCCAAGCCCCTCAGAGACCAGGCCAAAGTGCAAGTTTACATTCAAGACATCAATGACAACCCACCTAAGTTCACTAAAGACATTTACCAGGCCTCCATCTCCGAGTTAGCGCAAAACATGACACAGCTCCTGCGGGTCTCTGCCTCTGATGTAGATGAGAATAAGAATGGACTGGTTCGTTATCACATCTCTGAGGGCAACGAAGAAGGACAGTTCACTATCGATAGCAGCTCTGGACAGGTTACTTTAGTTGGAAAACTGGACTATGAATCCACATCTTCCTATTCACTGAAAATTATAGCTGTCGATGCTGGTGCTGTGCCCTTGTCCTCCTCCTGCTTGCTTAGTATTAGCATCCTGGACGAGAACGACAACTCTCCCTCATTTCCTAAGTCCTCATTGTCTGTGGATGTCCTGGAAAACATGAGAATAGGGGAGCTGGTAGCCTCTGTGACTGCTACGGATGCAGATTCAGGTCAAAATGCAGACATAACATACAGCATCACAGCTACAAACAACCACGGCACGTTCAGCATCAGCCCTAACACCGGCAGCATCTTTTTGGTTAAAAAGCTGGATTTTGAGACCCAGTCATTTTACAAACTGAACATCACTGCTAAGGACAATGGCAGACCACCACGCTCCTCATCCATACCTGTGGTTATTCATGTCAGGGATTTTAATGACAACCCTCCAATATTTGCCCCTGGGGACATTTTCAAATCCATCCCTGAAAATCTACCTGTATCTGCCTCAGTGATGACTATTGCAGCTCATGACACAGATGCAGACATCAATGGGCAGCTGGAGTACTCCATTGTCCAGCAGATTCCCAGAGGAAACCACTTCACCATTGACCCAAGCACTGGGCTTATATACACCAACAAGGAAATCGACAGGGAGTTCTCCAATCTATTTGAGCTGACAATCAAAGCCACAGACCAGGCAGTTCCAGTTGAATTTCGTCGCTTTGCCCTGAAAAATGTCACAATATGGGTCACAGACCAGAACGATAATGTTCCCACTTTTATGTCCCAAAATGCACTTGTGGCTGAGCCCAACATAGTCATTGGCTCCATCCTGACTACAGTAGTGGCCTTTGACCCTGATGAGGGGGCAAATGGGGAAGTAGAATATGAGCTTGTTGAAGGGGACTCAGGCACTTTTATCATGGACAGGTACAGTGGGGATATTCGCCTGGCCTCCCAGCTGATACCATCCCGACTAATATACACCCTCACAGTGTCAGCCACAGACCACGGCACAGACCGCAAGACCTCCAGAACTGAGCTGACCATCATCCTCCAAGGGATGGATGGTCCTGTCTTTTCCCAACCCAAATATATCACCATCCTGAAAGAGGGACTTCCGCCTGGCACCAATGTTATCTCCCTGGATGCCTCAAGTCCACGAGGCTCTGCCACCAGAGTGGAGTATTTCATTGTGGCGGTTCGCTGCGGTGGAAAAGCTGTGGGACGCCTTTTCACTATCGGCCGCCACACTGGAGTGATACAGACGGCTGCAGAGTTGGACCGAGAACAAGGCTCCGACCTCTACCTGGTGGATGTGTACGCCATTGAGACAGATGCCAGCCAGCCCAGGACACAGCGTGCTGAGGTCAGTGCACTGCTAACTTTTCTGTTCCCACATGTACAGGTACCAGAAAGCCACCTTATAATTTGCTCTACCAGTCTATTTGATCTGTTTGGCAGGGAGAGGGTATTAACTCATCCACTGGCATTTGTAAGACACATTTGGATGAAATAAGTGTAATGAAATCAAGGTTTGGACAGGAAAAAAATAGAGTGAGACTGTCCAAGGCCCATATAAAGCAGAGCCACCTATTGCATTTGTGCTCATTTAATAAATTCCTTTTTACACACAGCTCTGCATTATATTAAATCAGAATTTTTTGGACATGAATAAGAAAGTTTTGGCATGATAACTTTATTGTTCTCGTTCCCAAAAACATACTCTGTAACAATTAATCTTGAACGTGCCTCCTTTAATATTTGAACAGTCTGAGAAGGGGAAATGAGTGTTGATTGTCCTCTGCACAAGCTCCTCTCATGAACAGAAATATTCTTATCAGCAGATATGAATTGCACAAATCAAAAAAAGCCTCTTTTACTTTCCTCTCTTTACACATAAATCATTTAAGGATTCAGTTTCAGGTTCAAGGTCCATCATGGCTTCCCTCAGTGTCTCAAGTAGATATGAAAGTGAGAGTAATTCATATGATCTTCTATTGCAGGTATGCATCATCAGTGCCAGTGTTACTTGGAGCTTTTGAGCCTGAGGCTGTTTTGGTACTGGGGTGGTCTTAAGGAAACTGCTACATAGGCAATAACCAATGACCATTAAAATTGAATGACCTCTTAAGACTCTGTGAAAGGATGCTGAGGGCAGGGAAAGAGAAATTTAAGCTGTCCTTTGAGTTTGAATTACACGATGCACCTTTTTCAGTCTTTTCCTGAAAAAAAAAGTCCAGTTAAATTCTCCAAAGTGTAATGTAGGAACCCTAAACCCAGGCTGGGTGGCTAAGGCTGCGCTGCTAGTCAAATAAAAACCAAATGTGATACCATATATGTTTTGGAAATTGTATCCAGGACTTCAAATGACATGTTATCACAGCCTGCATGACACATACACTGCGTATAAATCAGAGCTTGTGAAACAGAATGAAAAAGGTGAAGGCTGCTTCTCTTCAGAAATGTATTTTGTGTTTTTGTATTGCCTGATTAGTGGGATACTTTTGACAGTTGTTATTGATGCCTTTTAGCCTCTGCAAATATTGAAACTGAAATCC